>NC_091476.1:142756096-143063861 GCF_036971445.1 Narcine bancroftii
AGGTTCTCAACAAGGAGGTGTTAGGTCAGATGAGAAGATTTTATGGAACAGTCTAAATATGGAAGATATAGATATATCTGTCATTGACAGGCAACCAATACATTCCTCCCAGCTTGGCTAACTGTCAAAGTTATAAAAATAATACCTATTTCTGAATGTCTTTGACATTCAAAAATATGCAGGAGCTATTAAATCTTTTACGCTTTTAAAAGTTAATGGAAAAAAATTCTGAAACACTACATGTTCAGGTTAGAGAATATAAATCTGCTAGAAACTATCACAATTATCTCATAATGCTTCCCTCTTATGGAAATGAATTGGAAAGCAAAAATTGAACAAGATGGAAACTCATACAGAATGCTCTTGGTGCTTGCCATTGACCTGATGTGGTCAGTAATATTTGCTGCTTTGTGCCTCTTCTCCTGAGCTTCCTATAAGCAAAGCACCATACAGACATCCCAAAAAGGAAAGAAATATCAGGGGATGCAGAGTTGGATAGCAGTAAACCAGGGCCCATTTTCCTTCTCTTGCCTGACTACTGTCACTGCTTTACTTCACATTGAATAAGTCATAAGAAATAGGAGCAGGAGTCGGCCATCCGACCCATTGAGTCTGCTCTACCATTCAATGAGGTCATAGCTTATCTCCACCATTCTGTCCTTAATTCCATTATTATGTAAAATTCTATCCAACCCTGTCTTAAATATATCCACTGCTTCAATTGGCAGCAAATTCCACAGATTTACCTCCATCTTGGAAAAAGCAGTTTCTCCTCACCTCCGTCCTAAATCTACAACACGGAATCATGAGGCTATGTCCCCTGTCACGGCACTGATTTACCACAGCTTACAAACAAATAAAGAATGCACTCACTAGTTTCTTTCAGCACACCATAAAATTTACTTCCTTTATTATTCACTAGACCCAGCATTGCAATCTTCACCTCCCCAATCACCACCCAGCCAAACCCCTCCGAGCTTCTCATTGGTTCACTGCCACATGGGTGATTCTGACACTCTCACTCTCTTCCTCCTGCATCTGAGATCCATCACCCATATACTGACGCTTAACATACTCATGCAGGCGCGCTATTTCTCCTACACATTGCATTGTTCACATCAGCGATATCCCTCGTTCAGGTCTCCCCTACCAATGTAAATGACTTTCCTACCTCTATCTTAATTTCATAATTTTATACATTTCTAAAATCCCTTCTCATTCTTCTAAATTCCAATGAGTCCATTCCCAGATGACTCAATCTACCCCCATAGGGTAATCCCCTCATCTCTGGAATTTACCTGGTGAATCTTCTCTGCACCACCTCCAAAGCCAGTACCTCCTTCATCAGGTAAGGATGAGATGCGATGAGATTCAGATTTATTGCAAGAATATATACATGACATACAATGCTAAGATTCTTTTTCCTGTGGGCAAGACAAAATTACCACTTATAGCTAATGCAAAAAAACTGTATACAATGTTCACATGTAAACAAATAAAGAAATGTAAACAACTGACTGCAATACAGAGATAATAAAATCAAATCAATAATGTACAAAGTCAGAGTCCTTAAATGAGTTGATCGAGTCTGATGGTGGAGGTGTAGTAACTGTTCCTGAATCTGGTGGTGTGAGTCTTGTGGCACCTGTACCTCTTTCCTGATGGCAGCAGCGAGAACAGAGCTGACAGCAGCGTTCCCTGTAGATGTTCTTGATAGTGGGGAGGGTTTTCCTGTGATGTCCTGGGCTCTGACCATTACCTTTTGGAGGGCTTTACACTCTCCAAAACTGCTCGAGATCTGAACTGCATAGAAAATAATTAATTATTTTATACATTTTTTTTGTGCATTGAAAAGATTTGTCAGTAATTGTAATAAAGTTTCAATGAGACTTCGACTTGAAACTTTATTCAGTCTCTGGCTGTACTTGATGTAGTTCGACAGCAGGGGGCGTATGTGGTCCATAGCACTCATTGTGTCTTGGATTCAGCCACAGATGGAATTCAAAAACTCAATGATCTGGAATGTAGTTTAATTGTTTTCTTCTTGACTGAATTATAACACAAAGAAGTCTCAGATCCAGGCTTATTTTCCCCTTCAGGTTAACCTGTTCAAAGCAAGGGTGGGTCTGTGTTGATGCTACGTAATTGTGAAGCCGTGGACCATGTCAACAATATCTTGCATGGGCCCAGCTTAGTAGC
Source organism: Narcine bancroftii (assembly GCF_036971445.1). NCBI lineage: Eukaryota > Metazoa > Chordata > Chondrichthyes > Torpediniformes > Narcinidae > Narcine > Narcine bancroftii. The sequence goes on from NC_091476.1 coordinate 142,758,296, forward strand.
ATACAAGATTTTTCTGGGGTTACCGGTCCTAATAAGGACTGTGAACTGGACCATCAAAGGCAGGCTTGCAGGATATATCCCCGTGTGAGATGGGAACTCCTCTGCTCAAGAGCAGAAGGAGCTGCAGAAGATGGTAATGCAGCTCAAAACATCAGGGCAATGCCTCTCCCCTCCATTAATATATCCCATGCCAAGGAAGAGCAGCTAACATACTGATCCCATCCCAGATGCACTCTTCTTCCTCCTATTCTCTCAAGCAGTGAGTCCCAGAGCCCCACCTTCCCCTCATTTCACCTCGGCACCAATTACTTCATATCAAAGATTCCAGTTTTTGTCCCCTCATTTTGCATATCTCATTTAAGCTTCCCTTAAGCCTCCTCTGCTCCAAGGAAGACATCCCTGCCTATTTATCCTCTCCTCATAACTACAAACTCCTATTCCCTTACATTGTCAACTGTGCAGTCACATCTTTCCTACCACAGAACATACAACATTACAGGCCCTAAGGCCACAATGTTGTGTCAACCTGTACAAACCTGCCCAACAAATTTCTGTGAGTAACATTAGAGCTTTGTATTTGTCCAAATGAAGCTTTAATTTTTAATTCTTGCTGCACCCTCAAAGGGAATTTTATTAAAATATAATTTTTTTTCGGCTATTTACCATGAGACCATCAGACTCCTCAACAACAAACTCAATCAGGGACTCATTTAAGGACTCTTACTTTGCACTTTATTGATTTTCTTTTTTATTTTCTGTATTACACAGTCATTTTGCTTACGCTCATTATCTGTTTGCATCTCTTTATTGTGTACAGTTTTTTTTTGGAACTACCAATAAGTGGTAAGTATGCCTGGCCTGCAGGTAAAAAGAATCTCAGGGTTGTATGTGATGTCATGTATGTACTCTACAATAAATCTGAAATCTGAGTTGTTAACCAGATGTTGTGAACCAAGAAAGGGCGTACAAATGATTAAGTAAAAACGCAATGCTGGAGAAACTCAGAAGGTCAGCAAAGAGAAAGATACATAACCAATGTTTCCATTCACATAAAACTTTTTAAATAATCTTTCACATCTGCATTATCAAATGTAAGACGCATATCAGACCAGGCAAGGAGATGATCAAACCCCTGGCCACAACAATAGTTTCTATGGAGCAGAGTGGGATGGAGAGGCTCAACAAGAGAGCTGCAGACCCTCACATCTGTGGCGCTGAGGAGATGGGGTCCAATGTAGTGCAGTTGCATTGAGGGACAAGTGAGAGTTTGGAATTGGTGTGACGCAGAGATCTTAGAAGATTGTAGGGCTGGAGGAGGTTATGGAGAAAGGGTAGGCTAGGACCACAGATTAATTTGAAATCAAAAGTGAGGTATTTGCTCAGTGTTTCAAGAAGATCTAACTAAAATTAAAACTTGCATCAATCTGGTGTCACATGGAGACTAAATTGGAGCAATTATATTGAAGAATGAGCAAAAGTTTAGAATTGGGGGAAATGCAGAGATCTTACCTAGTGTCACACTACACTACCAGCACTGACCTACTGGGTGCCAATGTTCTCCTGATCATTCGACTGATTGCGCAGGTCGAGCAGGATCTATCTTTCCATTGGAAGAGGTGCCTGCAATTCTCGATGAAACACTGCATCTCATCAACCCTCTTCTCGCAGAGTGGTGGGGATGTGGAAAGAGCTGCCAGCTGACGTGGTGAAGGTGTGCTGAATTTTAACGTTTAAGAAGAATTTGGATGGGTACGTGGATGGGAGAGGTATGGAGGGCTATGGACTGGGTCCAGGTCAGTGGGACTAGGCAAAAGAAATAGTTTGGCACAGACTAGAAGGGGCAAAGGGGCCCATTTCTATGGTTCTAACCAAAAGGATGATTCTCCTCTCTAACCTCCTTTCTCCAGCCATTCTTATCACATGTTCTGCATTTATAATTAGGTTGTGTTGTATAATTAGATTCTGCATCTGGATTCATTCATTAAGAATTCATTATTCTAATTGAAATAAAGTTTGGAAAACCAATTAGAATAATTCAGGAGTAAAATCTAAATAATTTAAACACTGAAAAATGTATGGCATTTTAAATATGATAAATGTTACAGAGCTAGCTTTTTTTTAGTCAAATGTGGATCATTTTCACAATTCCTGTGCCCCTTTACTAATTTTTGGCACGTGCGCTGAGTTACCGTAAATACTTGTGTAATAGTCGAGTGTTTTTTTGGAACAATTTTTAGGGTCAAATTTTGGGGAGTTGAATTTTACAAGGGTCACACTTTTGACCGCAGTAAGTATCTCCATCGATCAAGGTCAGAAGCTTTGGTGGGCTGGTGACTGGGTTCTAGGAGAGAGTCTATGACCAGGGAGTCAGGAACTCAGGTTTCCAGGACTGGGTGTTAAGTCTGCATTGGTGGGGGAGTGGATGGGGTGGGGGTCTGAAGCTCAGAAGGGTGGGCAACTGGGGCAAGTCTATGGCCAGGGAGTTGGGAGCTCAGTTGGCCGGGACAGGGTGTAAGCCCGCATTCGGGAGGATTGGGAGCTTGGATGGGCAGCTGGGGCGAGGATCCTTGGTCGGGGCATTGGGAGCTTGCGTGGGTGGGCAGCTGGGGCCAAAAATAGGGGGTTCAACTTTTATATGAGTATATACGGTAGATAGCTTTCTTTGACCTCTGGTTTCTAGCTGGTAGATCCATTATATTTCAGCGGGAAGGTATTATTTAATCCAAGAGTTAAAATTCCTCTCTTAATGGGAGAGAATGTTTGCTTTTGCACTGTGATTAAAAACCAGTTTACAAAATCTCACCGAGGAACAAATGTTTCACTACATTGCTTCCGGCTAGAATCCTGCAGACAACAGAAGTCTGAACAAAAAATGGTAAATGCAGTAAAATGGTGGTGTGGGTGGGGAGGGGGGAACATGATGGTGCGATCCTGACCTCGGTTGCCCTCTGTGTGTAGTTGGTATGTTCTCCTCGTGAGTTTCCTCTGCATTCTCTAGTTTTTATAAGAACAGTGAAATAGGAACAGGATTTGCCCATCTTGACATGGATTCAACTCCACCTACTCACCTGTTCCTCATAGCCCCCTAATTCTTTTACTATTCTAAATCTATCTATCTGCAACTTAAATATATTTAATGAGGCAGCCTCTACTGCTTCCTTGGGCAGACAATTCCACAGATTCACTCCTCTCTGGGAGAAGCAGTTCCTTCTCCATCTCTGCTCAGTACATTTACTCATACATTGATGAAGGGTTCAAGCTCGAAACATTGGTTATGTATCTTTAGCTTTGCTATATAAAGTTTCTCCAACATTCATGTTTTACGGCTGTGTACTTACCCCCTGCTCTGCTCACTTTACACCTGTGACTGTGTGGCTCGGGTACAACAACAACATCAATTACAAATTTGCTGACGATATTATGGTAGTGGGTCGTCTATAAAGGAGTGATTAGTCAGCCAACAGGAGGGCGATTGAAAATTAGGCTGAATGACGCACCAACAACAACCTCACACTCAATGTCGCCAAAACCAAGGAGCTGATTGTTGACTTCAGGAAGAGAGAATCAGAGGTACTGCAGTGAACTGGGATTCACTGGTAGGGTTTTGTGCTGATGGCTGGCCCCACCTCCTGGCTCTGGCCCCATTTGCTCACTTATAACCCTGCTTTCCCGCCTAAACCCAGAACCCTTCTGAAGACTAACGTGAGACCCTACCTTTAGTTACAAGCTAATAAAATAATAATAATAATAAAAAAATAATAATACTCGAGATGGCAGAGGTCGACAGCATCGAGTCCACGCTGCTGAAGATCCAGCTGCGCTGGGTGGGTCACGTCTCCAGAATGGAGGACCATCGCCTTCCCAAGATCGTGTTATATGGCGAGCTCTCCACTGGCCACCGTGACAGAGGTGCACCAAAGAAGAGGTACAAGGACTGCCTAAAGAAATCTCTTGGTGCCTGCCACATTGACCACCGCCAGTGGGCTGATATCGCCTCAAACCGTGCATCTTGGCACCTCACAGTTCGGCGGGAAGCAACCTCCTTTGAAGAAGACCGCAGAGCCCACCTCACTGACAAAAGGCAAAGGAGGAAAAACCCAACACCCAACCCCAACCAACCAATTTTCCCCTGCAACCGCTGGAACCGTGTCTGCCTGTCCCGCATCGGACTTGTCAGCCACAAATGAGCCTGCAGCTGACGTGGACATTTACCCCCTCCATAAATCTTCGTCCGCGAAGCCAAGCCAAAAGAAGAATAAAAGCATTTGTTCTCCCTCCGGTTGTGAGAGCTTTTATTTACACTACAAGTATTCAATCCAGTGATCATTGGGGGATCAGAGGTGGAGAGGGTGAGCAAATTTAAATTCTTGGGAGTCACTATCTTGGAAGATCTTTCCTGGACTCAACACATGAATGTTATCATGATGACAGCACTTCAGTGTCTCTACTTCCTCAGGAGTTTGCAGAGGTTTGGTGTGACATCGTAAACCCTGGCAAATTTCCACAGATGTGTGGTGGAAAATGTGCTGACTGGCTGCATCACAGTCTGGTTTGGGGACACCATTACCTCTGAGCAGAAAGCCCTGCAAAAGGTAGTGGACAGCCCAGGACATCACGGGTAAAACCTTCCCCACTAACGGAACATCTACAGGGAACGCTGAGAGCAGCAGCAATCTTCAAGGATCCACGCCACCCAGTATATGCACTGTTCTTGCTGCCACCATCAGGAAAGAGGTCGAGGTGGCACAAGATTCACACCACCAGGTTCATACAGCTGCTACCCCTTCAGACCCCTCAACCACAAACTCAATCAGGGACTCATTTAAGAACTCTTACTTTTGCACTTTATTGAGTATTTTTCTCTGTATTGCACAGTCAGTTTGTTTACATTTCTTTATTTTGTGTCGTATCTTTTCTTGTGTACCGTTTGCCCTACCGATAAGTAAAAATTCTGCCTGACCCACAGGAAAAAGAATCTCAGGGTTGTACGTGATGTCATATATGTACTCTGACAATAAATCAGAACATGAATTTGAGACCAGGAGGAGGGGCATCATGGTGTGAGACCACACCTGTGTACTGTGTTGGACACTGAGCGGTCGGGGGAAGGGTACAGAAATGATTCACATGATTGTTGCTGGGACTTGAGGGCTTGAATTAAGGGAGAGGATGTTTGGGCTTGAGCATTTCTTTCTGGATTGTAAGAGGATGTAATCAAGGGTTATCAAATCATGAGGGGTCGAGATAAGGTAAAGAGTCATAGCCATAGTGAATCTAAAACTGGAGGGGAAAGATTTAAAAAGGATCTGAAAGGCACTATATATTTTTAATTTACAGGACGGTTCTGGCTATTTAACCTTGCGCCACTCAATTACGCCCAAATTAATCTACAACCCCATACGGTTTTGGAACATGGGAGGGAACCAGAGCACCTGGAGGAAAACTATGCAGATACGGAGAGAACGTACAAACTGCTACAAGCAGTTGCCGGATTCGAACCCCAGCATCTGGCGCTGTAATAGCATCAAAGAGGGTGATGGGTGCATGGAACAAGCTGTTAGAGGAAATGGTAGAAGCAGGGACAAGGATAGGAAATGCTTGAGAAGATCTGGGCTAAATACAGACAAGTGGATCTAGCTTGGTAGCAATGACAAGATGGACTGATGGATCTGCTGCAGAACTCTATGGTCAGCATGGACTTGCTGGGCTTAAGGCCTTTTTATCCCTGCTGTGACTCCATGTACAGATTGGTGTTTGAACAGTCTTGCTGCTCTGTCAGTGTGAAATCTTGTTCCTTAAATCATTCATTGTGGTGGTTACAAAGTGAAAGGATTAGAACATAGAACAACATAGAACACTACAGCACAGTACAGGCCCTTCAGCCCTCGATGTGGAGCTGACCCATATATCCCTAAAAAATGTACTAAATCCACCCTACCCTGTAACCCTCGATTTTTCCTTCATCCAAATGCCTGTCTCTTCTCTTTGGGTTGGCTTCGCGGACGAAGATTTATGGAGGGGGTAAATGTCCACGTCAGCTGCAGGCTCGATTGTGGCTGACAAGTCCGATGCGGGACAGGCAGACACGGTTGCAGCGGTTTCAGGGGAAAATTGGTTGGTTGGGATTGGGTGTTGGGTTTTTCCTCCTTTGTCTTTTGTCAGTGAGGTGGGCTCTGCGGTCTTCTTCAAAGGAGGTTGCTGCCCGCCGAACTGTGAGGCGCCAAGATGCATGGTTTGAGGCGATATCAGCCCACTGGTGGTGGTCAATGTGGCAGGCACCAAGAGATTTCTTTAGGCAGTCCTTGTACCTCTTCTTTGGTGCACCTCTGTCACAGTGGCCAGTGGAGAGCTCGCCATATAACACGATCTTGGGAAGGCGATGGTCCTCCATTTTGGAGATGTGACCCACCCAGCGCAGCTGGATCTTCAGCAGCGTGGACTCGATGCTGTCGGCCTCTGCCATCTCGAGTACCTCGACGTTAGGGGTGTGAGCGCTCCAATGGATGTTGAGGATGGAGCGGAGACAACGCTGGTGGAAGCGTTCTAGGAGCCGGAGGTGATGCCGGTAGAGGACCCATGATTCAGAGCCGAACAGGAGTGTGGGTATGACAACGGCTCTGTATACGCTTATCTTTGTGAGGTTTTTCAGTTGGTTGTTTTTCCAGACTCTTTTGTGTAGTCTTTCAAAGGCGCAATTTGCCTTGGCGAGTCTGTTGTCTATCTCGTTGTGCCCGTCTAAGAGTCTCTTAAATGTCTCTAATGTGTCAGCCTCCACCTCCATCCATCGCAATGCATTCCAGGCTCCCGCAACTCTGTAAAAAAAATTACCCATAAACTGCCATCCCTTCACTTAGTACGCATATCTTTTGGTGTTTGCTATTTCTGCCCTGAGAAACAGGTGCTGGCCATTCACCCTATCTTTGCCTCTCATAATCTTGTAGACCTCTATTAAGTCTCCTCTCATTCTTCCACGGTCCAAAGATAAAAGTCCCAACTCTGCTAACCTTGCCTCCTAACACTTGTTTTCCAATCCAGGCAACATCCTGGTGAATCTCCTCTACACCCTCTCCATGGCTTCTACATCCTTCCTATAATGAGGTGACCAGACTGAACACAATATTCCAAGTGATTATTGCACTAATATTTCCACTTCAGTGCTTAGGGATCAGCTACCAAGCCTGCATTCATATTACAAAGCCTTACATTTACACAAACCTTTCAACATAATTCAAACATTTGGTTCCAGACCAGCCATACGGCCCCCATTGGGGGCCACAGCACATTTAAGTGGGGGGGGGGGGTTGCACGGACGGAAATCATAAAAGGTTTTTCATGCTTTTTACATTGTCAGTCGAAGAGAAGTTCGGAAGAAACTGGCTAAACCTGACTCCTTCAAAGGGAAGGGGGCCCATAAACTTTGATCAGTCCTCAAGGCGCCATAGCTGAAAAAAGAACTGGTTGAGAATGGCTCTTCTGGATGATGCTTATCCTTAGCCGATAGTTTCATAGAGAAAGGCCAGCCATCCTCAGGGTTGAGCCAACCTTCTCACTTGCACTTTGAACTGTTGGCTGCACGGAGCTGAAAGTCAGACAAACCCAGCAGGTTTGTGAAGCGGGCAGCCAGTTTCCACCATGGACCTGATCCAGGATGTTTGGCCATTGAGGCAGTTCTTCAAATTAAGGCGTAGAGTGTTGCAGCGATATGGAAACTGCTATCAGCATGAAACTATCTGCCACCGAGGGAGCCGGCACAGGTATGGGAGTTTGGGAGTTACGCTCTGTGATCTGTTGCTCGGCAACCGGCTGTACCATGCTACGAACATCGACCAGACTGCCCCCACTATTCTCCATGTATTCATTGTAAACACCGTGTATAAATTACAATAGGTTTTGGGCATCTCTCTGAATTTTTGATTTGGTACTAAACTGTAATTACCGCTGAGAAATTTCTCCATCCTTTATTTTCCTTACAATAGGGTGTTGCTGATTTTCTGAAGCACGGACGGGATAATCTCCATCACCCCCCACCTACCCCCCCAAACAATTTTTCATAAAACTGAATTCAATTAATTGGCTGAAAAATAAAACTAAATGGAGACTGAAATAAAACTGAATGGAGAAACTGTCCATGAGTAACTGTCCTTTGTTGCAATATTTTGAATAGAGACACCCCCGCCCCGCCCATGTAATGCAGAATTGAAGCGACATCCTGGCAGAAGCTGGTGCAGAGGGCAGAGGTGGTTAAAGATTTCTCTCCAGTAATCCATGAACACGTTAAAGGCACAAGCATGCCTGGCATGATGTTAAGAGCTCACCTGTTGAATCTGCCCCTCCAAATGTAAATTCTTGTGTCGGTTCCTGTGTGTTTGAATTCTGAGGTGGAGCAGGTGGATCTCACTGTACACTTACAGCTTGACTTGTGTTCAAACAGTGGACCGATATATAGTGTCCAACAGATGACAAGTACCATAGAGAATAGCAGTCACTGGGTCTTCAGTACTTCGGACAATTAAACCAGCCCTTCTTGCCACTCCCATTACACACACTGATGATAGAAAGGAGCACAGTTAATTTCCATAGAGCTCCCCTTAGCTAGAGGTGTTGGTCCCTAGCTAAGGTAGAGCAACAATGTCTTTACATTGCTCATATGTGAATGCCTAATTATTTAATTTAAATTTAGACATATGGCACAGTAACAGGCCCTACCGGCCCATGAGCATGTGCCATCCAAATGCAACTCCCATATGGAGGAAACCCACATGGACACGGGGAGAACATATAAACTCCTTAAAGACAGCACCAGATTCGAACATGGATTGCTGGTGTTGTCACAGCATAGCACTAACTGCTACACTAACTGTGCCATCCCCATTATTATTATGCAAAAGGCCAGGTCGGCAGAAGACAACCCGTGATGACATTAATAGGCAATGGCTTTAATAAATAACAGTTTAGAAAGTAAGTAAATTAATAATCCGCAAGGGATTTGGGACTCTGTCGCAAATGGATCTTTGACTACCTCTTCCTTTTCAACCATAAACACGCTATTGTAGTTGGTGAATCTTACGTTCCTGTGTGGCTGCAGCAAGCAAGAATTTCAGTGCGCTGTACATTGTACTTGTGTTCTTTTCTTTGGCTTGGCTTCGCGGACGAAGATTTATGGAGGGGGTAAAAAGTCCACGTCAGCTGCAGGCTCGTTTGTGGCTGACCAGTCCGATGCGGGACAGGCAGACACGATTGCAGCGGTTGCAAGGGAAAATTGGTTGGTTGGGGTTGGGTGTTGGGTTTTTCCTCCTTTGCCTTTTGTCAGTGAGGTGGGCTCTGCGGTCTTCTTCAAAGGAGGCTGCTGCCCGCCAAACTGTGAGGCGCCAAGATGCACGGTTTGAGGCGTTATCAGCCCACTGGCGGTGGTCAATGTGGCAGGCACCAAGAGATTTCTTTAGGCAGTCCTTGTACCTTTTCTTTGGTGCACCTCTGTCACGGTGGCCAGTGGAGAGCTCGCCATATAATACGATCTTGGGAAGGCGATGGTCCTCCATTCTGGAGACGTGACCCATCCAGCGCAGCTGGATCTTCAGCAGCGTGGACTCGATGCTGTCGACCTCTGCCATCTCGAGTACCTCGACGTTAGGGGTGTGAGCGCTCCAATGGATGTTGAGGATGGAGCGGAGACAACGCTGGTGGAAGCGTTCTAGGAGCCGTAGGTGGTGCCGGTAGAGGACCCATGATTCGGAGCCGAACAGGAGTGTGGGTATGACAACGGCTCTGTATACGCTTATCTTTGTGAGGTACTTGTGTATATGACAATAAACTCTCACACTCTTTACAACACCAGCATCCTAATTGTCAAGGATAACTACTCAACTCAATTTATTGTGTGAAGATTAAGATTGTGAATTAGATATTTTATAGCAACTTTCACTTTAAACATTTCCTTCCCCACTTTTCTTTCCATCTAAATTAAGCCTATCCCCTCTTTAGGTAACTGATTTGCCTTTGAGATCACTCACTTTCACAACCCTTTATTTCTCTCTTGATTTGTACCTGAAGTGATCAAAGAGCCTGGACTGTTTTCCAACAAAAGGAACCAACTACCTGGTTGCTCTTGGTGAACTGACGATAGTTTACTCTTCCTGTGTCTTTTTCAGAAGTAAATTTAAACCACTCCATTTACATGCTCAATCTTTTACTTCTGTCCTTCATTGCACAAGTATTCTCTAAAGGCTGAGTTAATGATTTGAATAGGATGTGAAATTATACTAAATGATCAAAGCTCCTAGTTCCTTATGAGAACAAGTCATTACCTCACACATATATTAGTTCTTAACAGCCTCTTATAACCCAAAGTACTGCTTGTACTTTAAGTATATTTTCTGTCAGATACATTGGATTTAATTTTGTTAGCACCTAAATTTAAAAAAAAATACTCATATTTAATTGCTTTTATTGTGACCTTTTGGGTAGCAGGTAATATAACAAATTGACCATGATAATTAATGTAGCTGAGGAGAAAATAGCTGTAAATTTGAAAAGTTAATTTCAGTTGTGTTCAGAAGTATAAATCTCTCACAGCAGGTAATTAATCAATGTGCCAGAGAGCTTTGTTTCCTCTGTGATTCCTCCTCTTTTCCCTGTCATTGCATCCTCTGTGGGAAGCTCACACTGCAATCAAATTCTCGCTTTCTTTTTGTCACGTTGCCTTTCTATTCCATTTCACGCATTAGAGAACACTTCACTAAAATCACGTCTTGCCTTGCCTCTTGCAACAGCAGAAACAGTAGACTGCAGAAGAGGAGAATCAGAGGTCATGCAGACGCTGGAAATCCGAAATAAAAAGAGTGAATGCTGAAAGCACTCAGAAGGCCAGCCAGCACCTGTGGACAAAGAACCTGATCTAATGTTCGAGATCAATAACCCAACTTCAGCAGACAAAATGCCTCCAGAAGTTTTATGGAAGAGAGTTTGGAAATTTCTATTTCACAGTTTAGCCTATTACACTGGACAACAAATATTTTTCTTCCTGAACACTTTTGGGGTTAGGGTCGTTGAATACGTAAATCATCTTAAAATCTTCCAATCATGTACTTTTTTATTAGATATAATCAATTTTTGTGATTTCCTGTCATATTTTGTATACTTCAAGCTACAAAACAATGAAGTGCAACATGTAATTGAAATTTCATTCCCTACTGATCTCAGTTAGTCAGTGACGAACATGATAAAAGGTTTCACCAGGACATTGCGACCATGGAAAATCAGTATCAGGGCAACTGGTAACCATCCATGCTGGCATGAGAGGCATCAGATGCAGAGTACAAATGGAAATCAGTAACAAAACAGTTTTAAGTCAGTTGAATTAATGTATCATGTCAGTATCATTATGTGATTAAACATGCTAAATTCATTTTTAAAAAATTAATGTTTCTCCAACTTCCTATGTAATACAACAAATCTGAAATTGCCTTTGCGTTCAGCTTGAAATTGTCTATCATAATCCCCATTTTTTTTTTCAGGAAGCAAACCTTTAAAAAAATTGTCCAGTGTAAATATTGTAGAAATTATTAGACATAAGCATTTGCTTAGTGTTGAGTTTCCCTGCTGAGTATTTGACCCCAGGTCTATTGCAATCACTTTACTCCTCATCAACTGGAATGATCAGTTTATTAAAATGAAATGTTGCATGGAAATCAATGTCACTTCAAAATCTGCAAGTTTCCTGAAGAGCATCGTACTGATCAGTATGTGACTGTGAAATGCAGTTCTGCGGAGTTTGAGGAGGTGGACACCAATGCAGGAGGTAAAATCAGTCAGTTGTTATGAAATTTGTTGTTTTCCAACAGCATAATTGTGCCAATATTGCTACAAGATTACATTTAAAAATAAATGAATTTATGCAAAAGGAAGAGAAAGTGAGGTAGTGTCTGTAGTGCATTGTCCATTCAGAAATCTGATGGTGGAGGGGAAGAAGCTGGCTTTGTGCCATTGAGTGTTTGTCTTCAGGCTTCTGTACCTCCTTCCTGATGGTAGCAGTGTGAAGAGGGCATGGTCTGGGTGGTAAGGCTCCTTGAGGATAGAGGCTGCTTTCTTGTGGCATGGCCTTTCCTTGATGGAGTGAAGACTGATGCCCGCAATGGCACTGGCTAAATTCACAACACTCTGTAGTCTTTTCCTGCCTTGTGCATTGACACATCTGTACCAGTCAGTGATGCAACCAGTCAGAATGATGTCCACAGAACACCAAAAGAAATTTGCAAAAGTCTTCAGTGACATATCAAGTCTCCTCAAACTCCTCATGATGTATAGCCACATTCATGAATGCATCAACATGGAGGCCCCAGGACAGATATTCAGAGATGTTGACATCCAGGAACTCGAAGTTCTTAACCCTTTCCACTGTTGACCCCTCGATGTGGACTGGTTTATGTTCTCCTGATTTCCCCTTCCTGAAGACCACAATCATCTCCTTGGTTTTGTTAACATTGAGCGCAACGTTGTTGTTCAGACACCCCTCAATGAGCTATCTCCCTCCTCATTGCTGTCTGTGGTTCTGTTGATGACTGTGGTGTCATCGGCAAACTTGTAGATGGCATTTGAATTGTGCCTGGCCACACAGTCATGTGTGTAGAACAATTAGCGCAGTGGGCTAAGCACATATCCTTAAGGTGCACCTGTGTTGATCATTAGTGAGGAGAAGGCATTACTTCCGATTTGTACTGACCATGGACTTCCAATTTATTCCACAACAGGAGGAAGGGACACAATCATTTATTTTATTGTAAGGATATGTGAGTTGAACAGCTAAAAGTTTTCTTTCTCCAAATTATGTGTTGAAATGTTGGAGCTTCTGAAAACATCAGGATAGATGGATGGGATATATCCCAGGTGGCTAGCAAAGGTTGGGGAAGGAGATTGCTGAGGCATTGATGAAGAATTTTGTGTCATCCCTGGTCAGAGGAGTAGTACTGGAAGATTGAAGGATGGCAAATGATGATCTATTAATTGGGAGAACCCTAGGAATTTCAGATCAGTTTGTTTTATGTCAGTGGTAGACAAAATGTTGAAGAAAATTCTTAAGGCAGGATTTATGAGCATTTTTGAGATCCATAGTCCTATTAGGGATAGCATGGCTTTGTCAGGGGAAAGCCACTGAGTTTATTAAGGAGGTGACAAAAAAGATTGAGGAAAATAGACCAGTGGATGTGGTGTACATGGATTTTAGAAAGGCATTGGACAACATTCCCCATGGCAGATTTTTGTTTGGCCACATTTGGGGTATAGTATGCAGTTCTGGTTCAAACGCTATAGGAAGGACGTGGAAGCTTCAGAGAGGGTGTAGTTGAGGTTTATCAAGATGTTGCTGGCATTGGAGTGAATTGGCCGTCAGAGGAAATTAGATAAATGGATTATTTTCTCTGGATCATTGGAAGGTAAGGGACAAGAACAAAAGTATTTGCACAGTACATGGAGAGGAAAGGTTTGGAGGCATAAGGGTCAAACAAGGCAAATGGGACGAGCTCAGGTAGGAAAATTGACCAGCATGAATGAGTTGGGCTGAAGGACCTGTTTCTGTGCTATGATGCTGTGGTAGGAATAAACCACATAAGTGACTTGTTCAGATAGATAGTTTTTTTCACCCAGCATGGACATCTCAAATACTATGGGTGAGAAGGGCAAAGTTGAAATTTTTAAAACATTTTGAATTTTTAAAATTTAAACCTACAGCACTGTAACAGTCCAATTTGGCCCACGAGTCGATGCCGCTCAATTTACACCCCATTAACCTACACCCCCGGTACATTTTGAAGGGTGGGAGGAAACCAGAGCCCCTGGAGAAAACCCATGTAGACGTGGAGAGAACATACACCCTCCTTACAGACAGTATGGGATTCAAATCCAGGTCTGGTCCTGATTGCTGGCGCTGTAAAAGGGTTGTGCTAACCATTATGCCACCCACAAGAAATGTGTGAGGCAAGTTTTTTTATAGAAAGAGGGGTAGATGCCAGGAGAGGTGGTGGAAGGAAAAATGATGGTGACTTTCAAGAGACATTTTGACATACACAGGCATAGGATGGGAATAGAGAAATTAGGTCAGTGATTCTCAACCTTGTTTTTTCCATACATACCACTTTTAGAAATCCCTTACTAACCACAGTGCATCTACATGTGAGTGGGGGGAAAAAAAGGTTGAGAACCACTGATCTTAACTAACAGAGGGATTACTTTGGTTTGGCATCATTGGTTTGGTACGTCATCGGAAATCCTGTGAACTTCTACAAATGTATGTTGGAAAGTGTGCTGACCTGCTGCTTTACAGTTTCGTATGGGAATACCAATACCCATGCGTGTAAAGGCTTGCAAAAGGTAGTAGACAGAGCCCAAGACATATCAGACAAAACCCTTCCTACCCTCAAGAACATCTACAGGGAGTGCTGCAATCAGAGAGCACCAACAATCATCAAAGACCCACACCACCCAGCACACGCTCTGTTCTCGCAGGAAAGAGGTCCAGGTTCAGGAACAGCTGCTACTCCTCCACCATCAGACTCCTCAACAACAAACTAAATTATGTGCGTATTTAAGGGTTCTTACTTCCACATTTTATTATTGAATATTTATTTTCTGAATTGCAGTCTGTTTACATTTTTTCTTTGTTTATTCTCTCTTTTGTACACTTAACTTTTCTTGAGTACAGTTTTATTTGGCACTACCAATGAGTGTTTATTCAGCCTGGTCCACAGGAAAAAGAATCTCAGGGATGTATGTGATATGATGTATGCTCTCTGACAATAACTATGATCTTTGAATTTTTTTAATTTTAATTTTAATGATTTAGACCTATAGCACAAAGGCACTGTTCTTGCATTGAATAATTCCATATTTTATGTTCTAGGGCCATACTTCTTGCAATAGTGTTTTGTGATAGAATATTTGGAATGTTTTTGGGAGATAAATTGGTAAAATTAGAGTAGGTTACATATATACACACACTTTAAAGCAGATCTTATCTGAAATACTGAAGAATTCATATTTAGCGACTTTACAGAAACTATGGAGAATGCTATGCACATTTCACAAGTAGGTGTTAATTGAAATGATGTCATGAAATTAATGGACTATTGTCTTGGAAGAGCCAGGTTGTCTGTTTTGGACCTTTTTGCAAGGCTTTTGACCTCTTTACAAAGTGCTCACTGAAAGGTCATTGAGAAGTTCTTGTTTACATAAAACAACAGATGGGAGCTGAAGACTAACTCTTATTGTTTGCTGGAGAAGGTTGGGGGTTTTTCAAGTGAGTGAGAGAAGGACATGTTGCTGGGAGTTTGAATCTCAGACAGTGAGAGAGACGAAGGGAGTCTTGGACCCTGTGTGTGACACAGAAAATGGTAACAAGCCAGAAGAAGCTTGTTGGAACTGAAACAGAAGCTCTAGAGTGGCTGGAAGTGCTATCTGTCTGATGTTTCTCTTGGAATAAGAGGAACAGAAAGGAGCTCTGTAGTAGCCTGAAAGAAAGAGTTTATCATCTGGAGAACCCTGATGAGGCAAGTTTCATCAGCAGGACATTGAGGTGACTAATGGTGGTACCTCAGTTGTGGTAATCCTGGAACTACATATATCTGTCTGCAAACTTACAAGAACCTTCCTGAGTGGTAAACATTTACCTTTCGAGCACCAAAGCCTGGTGAACTTTATACATGTTAAATTCTGTGCACTATATAAGAATTGCCTGCAACCAGTGAACTTGGAAGCATGAGAAGTGAGATTGAACTGTGAACCAAAGAACTTTTCTTAAATTTTCACACACATTACATATATATGTGCTTAGAATTTGAAGGGGGTTAAGTTGGGTTAGTTAAGTTAATAGTGATAAGTTAAAGTTTGATTCTGTTTTCATGTTTAAAGATAATTAAAAACAACTTTTGTTTACATAACCATTTGTGTGGTGAATATCTACTGCTGTTAGGTTTTGGGGTCCTTTGGGCTTGTAACAGTTTCCTGAAATTTTTTTTAACCAGGTATTGGGAAAACAGTTGTATAGTTTAATGTATTGGGGTGTCTAGTTTAACACAATCAAAATCTTAATAAATTTATGGTAAAGGATTAAGCTATTTGAATTATAGATATTTGAAGTGGAAATGAATAATTAATCTCAGTGAGCTTCAGGGTAGGAACTCACCAAGTTGTATCCAAGCAAAACCAAACAAAGAAGTTCTGTCCTTCCTTCGGCGAAGGATAAGAAAGGAACACAAGAATATTCTACAACTCAGAAGCTATTTTATTCTCTTGTCCAATTGTTTCTTTTTGATGCCTCAATAATGTGAACTTCTGCTGCTCTGAACAGTCAGCTTTTATAAGTACCTCAGTTTGAACATAGAGTTAGAACTGCTTTCTATTGTCCTTCAGATTTCAGATTTATTGTCAGACGATATACACGACATCACATTCAACCTTGAGATTCCTTTACCTGTGGGCGTGGCAAAATTAACACTAATTGATAGTGCAAAGAAACAACTGTACACACCATACATAACACGAAGATACATAACCAATATTCTGGGCTTGAGCCCATCATCAAAGTATGAGCAAAATGAAGACCGGCACCATATACTTTATATAGCAAAGATAAAGATGCATAACCAATGTTTTGGGCTTGAACCCTTCATCAAGTTATCTTTATCTTTATTCTATAAGTACAATGTTTGACCAGCTGAGTTTCTCCAGGATTGTGTTTTAACTCCATACAGAATAGCTCTGCATTGCCATATTTTCCCATATTCCCTAACAATCACTGAGTTGTACAACATAGAAACAGGCCCTTCAGCCCATCATACGTATGCTGACCATCTTGCTGATCTACACAAATCCCACTTTTCATTAATTCCATTTCCCCTTATTTACTATTACTTTTCCTTTTAATTTTCAATTTAAACATACAGCACACTAACAGGCCCTTCTGGCCCACAAGCCTGTACCACCCAATTACACACAATTACCTACAACCCCTGGTACATTTTTGAAGGGTGGGAGGAAACCAGAGCACCTCGAGGAAACCCACGCAGACACAGGGAGAATGTACAAACTCCTTATGCACAGTGTGGGATTCAAACCTGGGTTGCTGGCGTTGTAAAAGCTTCACACTAACTGCTAAGTTATTTTCCTCTTTTAAATTATTACACTTTTTTTGCTTTATGTACCTGGAAAACTGAAGAAAGCCAGACTTTTGTTGCATGTGTACATTGTACTTAATGTATGTCTATGTACTTAATCTCCATCCGTACTGGAACACCACAGCGCTGCATTCGTAGGTCCTGCTCTACTCACTTTACACCTATGCCTGTTTTCTTTGCATTACCAGTAAGTGGAAATTCTGCCTTGCACACAGGAAAATTAATCTCAGGGTTGTATGGGATGTCATGCATGTACTTTGACAATAAATCTGAAATCTGAAATATAATAATCAACATTCATTCATTCAATGTGCCCTTCTCATTCAAGTACCTGTCCTCTAAAACATTGTTACTCTTGCTGCCTCCACCACCTTCTCTGGCACATCATTCCAGATAACAGGTACTCTTTGTGAAAAATGTGTATCCCTGATCAATAACCTTTCTCTATCTCACCTTAAACTCCAACAGTTTTAAAACAATTTTGGAGGAAGTGTTGCAGTGTCTTCACTGATGTCACCCATGGGTTGGACATTAGTGATTGATGCCAAGGATGCTCCATGAAAGAGTGAAGATAATCTCTTGGAGAAGAATAACTCTCACTGTTTATCCAGGGCAGGATCATGTCTCAGGAGGATGCTTAGCTAAAGTCAAGGGAGAGAGAGAGAGAGAGAGAGAGAGAGAGAGAGAGAGAGAGAGAGAGAGAGAGAGAGCGAGAGAGAAAGAGAGAGAGAGAGAGAAAAGAGAGAAACAAAAAGAAATTTGATCCTTCAACTATAAAGTTCCCTTCCCCAGCCGGACTTTTGATGAACCCTTGCCCTTTCCAACCTCCTTCAAACATTTTCGCACATGACCAATGTTTTAAAAGGTAGACAGATATGGGCACATTCAAGGTGAAAGCAAACCTGCCTTTACACAAAACCAAGTTCAAGTTCATTGTCAGGTGTATCAAGACGCAATAAGATAGCTCATTTTGTGTGCGATCCAACATGTCAACCCAGCCATGGTACAGAAGTAAAAACACAATAGAATTAGAGAGAGAGATTGGTTACAACAGAGGCAAGGCAACATTAGATTTCCACTGCAAGACTCATTCAGGACTGAGGGATATTTAAATCTGGTGATGCGGACCTTACACCCAGAAAGCTTTTGCATTATCTCAGAACTTTTATTCCTTTAAGATGCTCTGAAGTGCCAGTGGTATATTGTTTCAGTGTGCCTACGGAAAGTGCAGTGCATTAATTTTATGGATGTGTCATCCTAAGGCTTTCCATGAAATTAGGGGCGAGGTCAATCGTGGGTTTTGGAGAAAGTGTTGAATGGAGAGGACACAGGAGGAGATTTCAGGATCCTAGGCAACTAAGGAAGCTGC
Organism: Narcine bancroftii; assembly: GCF_036971445.1. Classification (NCBI taxonomy): domain Eukaryota; kingdom Metazoa; phylum Chordata; class Chondrichthyes; order Torpediniformes; family Narcinidae; genus Narcine; species Narcine bancroftii. The sequence goes on from NC_091476.1 coordinate 142,776,827, forward strand.
CAAAAAGGACATGGAGGAAGAGGCCACATCACAACTCCCCTGCACAATTCCCCAGCACAACTCCCCTTCACAACTCTCCAGCACAATTCCCCTGCACAACCTCATGTAGCAGCAATCAAGGATCCATACCACCCAGCACACACAGTCTGCTCTTGCTACTACTTTCAGGAAAGAGGTCTAGGTGCCACAGGATTGCACCACCAGGTTCAGAAACAGCTGCTCACCCTCCACCATCAGACTCCTCAACAATAAACTCAATCAGGGACCCATTTAAGGACTTTTACTTTTGCACTTTATTGATATTTTTTCTCTCTGTATTGCACAGTCTGTTTGTTTACATTTCTTTATTTGTTCTCATGTGTACGTATCTTCTTGAGTATAACTTTTTGCACTACCAATAAGTGGTAATTCTGACTCGCCCAGGAAGAGAATCTCAGGATTGTATGTGATGTTGTGTATGTAATATGGCAATAAATCTGAATTTGGAACTAAATTACTTCCACAAAACATGAGTGAGCAATTTGAAAATGCCTCAAGGTGGTTGGGAAGAGCAATTTCTCACAGAGTGTCCTACTGGAGAAGGGAACTTTGTTCTTTTCATGAAGTTCATGGGCTTTGGGAGTAAAGCCTGGAGTGTTTTATTTTGCGTGTTCACAGCCTCTCAAGCCAGACATGCTAGACATTGGCGAGGAGCCCAGCTCAGCAGCTGTTGGCATCTCCTGCCAGTGCTAATCCATTGCTAGTGATGTGAACCCCCTTGTGACTTGTAATTACATACTTTGTCCTCCCATCTGGTGGTCAGACTTCTTGTCTCCACTCAGTCAAATATTGTGCCTGATGACCCAGCTGAGATCAACTGTGACACACTGGAGGAAACTTCAAAACAAAAATTAGCCAAAGTTTAAATATAATCATAGGCTCACTGTCCCTACGAACTGCAGCAGTTTATTTGTGTTATAGATGTAGAATGTAACAGCGCATATAGGCCCTACGGCCCACAATATGCTGAATGTGCCGACCTATAATCTATATACCTATCAAAAATAACTAAACCCTCCCTACCTCATACCCTCTATTTTCTTTTACCCATGTGCCCCTATTGCTTCAGACTCCACCCCTGCATTGCATTCCAGGCACCCACAATTCCCTGTGTAAAAAACTTACCCCTGACATCTCCCCTAAACTTTCCTTCCTTCACTTTGTACATATGTCCTCGGGTGTTTGCTACTCCCACCCTGGGAAAGAGGCGCTGACTGTCTACTTTATTTATGCCTCCCATAATCTTGTAGACCTCTATTGTGTCACCTCTCATTCTTCTTCACTCCAAAGAGAAAAGTCCTAGCTCTGCTAACCTTGTCTCAGAAAACCTATTTTCCAATCCAGGCAATGTCTTGGTAAATCTCCTCTGTCCCCTTTCCATAGTTTCTACACCTTTCCTATAGAGACATGACCAGAACTGAATAGAATATTCTAAGTGTGGTCTCATCAGAGATTTATAGAGCTGCAACATTTCCTCCTGATTCCTAAACCCAATCCCCGATTAATGAAGCCCAGCATCCAACTGGCCTTCTCAACTGTTCCATCAATCCATGTGGTGAACTTGAGAGAGCTATGGATTTGGGCCCTAAGGTCCCTCTGTTCTTTAACATGGTTAAATATCTGACTATTAACCCTGACCTTCTGAAATACATCACCTTACTTATCTGGATTGAACTCCATCTGCCACTTTTACACCCATCTCTAGATCTTGTATATATCCTGTTGTAACCTACGACAGACAGCCTTCAACACTATCCACAGCACTTCCAACCTTCGTATCATCTGCAAACTTACTGACCCATCCCTCTACTTCTTCATCCAGATCATTTATAAAAATATCTGCCATTTCACTTTCTAAGTTGTTTTCTTATGTTTAAATTATGTTTCGTTTGACCAGATAATGAATAAATTTCTGTGGCGATTACAAGGCAGTGATCAGCACACAGGATAAGCTGGATGCACATCCTCTACCTTTTCACAACCGCAGCCTCTGCAGCTGCACAGACTCCTGTTTGATCCATCGGCCACCCAAGCTCCACATCCAAACCTCCGACATGATTAGGAAGCTTTTATCACCTGAGGCCCTTCAGGTGTCTCTCTTGCCCTCGGCACCCTATCGAATGCAGGTTCCGATACCTGGTTCCCATGAGCCAGTGTCCAGCAGCCCACAGCTTGTGCTGGACCCTCGACTGCAAGTTGCTCGCAGCCTGTGTGGGTCCCTCAACCACTGAGCCCCTCTCTGGTCCACCGCTGTGGTCATCATCCTGTTGCAATGTTTAAGATAAAAAGCTCAGATACAAGAATAGGATGGGTTTAGAGGGATGGGGCCAAACACAGGCAGGTGGGACTAGTGTGTGGGACATTTTGGTTGATCTGAAGGGCCTATATCCACACTGAATGAGTCTGTGTCCTTTCCCATCCCTTTAGATTCCCAAAGTGTTTCACAGCCAACAAGGTACATCCAAACAAACACAAAGTTTCTGGAGCAACTCAGTAGGTTGGACAGTCAGTCCTCGTAGTCCTGATGTAGGCTCTTGACTCGAAATGTCGACAAAACCCTGCCTCCACAGGCACAGCCTGACCCACTGAGTTTGTACTTTTTTGCTCCAGATTCCAGCATCTGCTCTCTCTTGCATCTCCAAGGTACTTTTGAAACATGGTCACTGATGTGATGTTGGTGGGTTGGGAGAAATTATGGGGAGGACAAGAAGCTGGAAGGGACTGTAGAGGAATGATAGGATCCGGAGATGAATTAGACGCTGCTCTAGATGGTGACTGGCTATGATATAAGCAATGAAAACCAAGCATGCAATGATGTTTTCTCTTGGATGCTTTTCATTGCAAGTGGATTATTTACAATGCTTTGTTGTTTCAGACTTGCTCCAAGAATTTTGAGCATCTAGGTCAGGTTCTGGAGCTCAGAAGCTGCTTCCATTTCTGGTTAAAACTATAGAACATTGCAGCACAGAAATAGGTTGTTTGGCCCTTCTAGTCTGTGCTGAACTATTTTTCTGCCTACTCCCACTGACCTGCACCCAGTCTTGAGCTCTCCATACCACTCCCACCAAGTTACCTGTCAAAATTCTTCTTAAACGTTAAAATCTTAAAATTGAGCCTGCATTCACCACATCTGCTGGCAGCTCATTCCACACTCCCACCACTCTCTGTGTGAAGAATTTCCCACGAATATTCCCCCTAAATTCTCCCCCTTTTCATCCTTAACCCATGCCCTCTGCTTTGTAATTTGCCCACCCTCAGTGGAAAACCTCTACCTACATTTACTCTATCTACACCCCTCAGTATAACCAAAGTTAGCCAAGACCACCAGTAAATTGGAGCAGCCACACCTAATATTCCGTCTTGGCACTTTCTAACCAGATGGCATTAACATTGACTTCTCAAGTTTTGCTAGACCACTCCCCATTCTCCCTCCCTTGCCCATCCCTCTGTCTCCTTTGCTCCATCTCTCCATCCCTTCATTCACAGTCATTTCCATCCCCCTCCCTGTTTGCTGGTGTGGCCTCCCTCCCTTATCCACCTATTGCCTCTTGCCCGTGGGACTGTGCTCCTCCCCCGCCTCTCCCCTCTCCCACCATTTTGTTTGGTCGCTTGCCTATATTTGTTCATACTTTGATGAAGGGTTATGTATCTTTACCTTTGCAATATAAAGTACTCTCTTTGATCTGCTGAGTTGTGTTTTAACTTCATAATGGAATCTGAAGACTTTCATATTTTACTCTAATTTCTGGCTGTTTATTGGAGTTAATCATGGAGATTCCACTTTGCGTTGGCACGATGGTGCTCTCTGACACTGAATTAAGGAAGAGGAATGTGGCAAGTGTTGCTGGTGCAGATCACTAATCTATGTCTTCTGCAGCAGATGTATTTTTTTTAAAATTTTTTATTTTTCACACCATAAATCACATTAGCCATGATATACACTATTTCTTTTTCACACATATACAGTGACTTTTTCTCCCCCCCCCCCCCCCCTCCTCCCAAGCCACCCCCCCACCCCCCCCCCCCCCTCATCCATTTTAGGTATACAATCTAGGTTGCATTAAGCCAGTCAGACAATGTTGTCATTCAACAAAAATACACCAGAAATTCTACTGAGTCCATTCTTTTCTTTCCTTCTCCTTCCATCAACTTAGGTAATGTTTGTCCCCGGTAGGTTTTCGCTATTGTATTTAATGTAAGGCTCCTATACTTGTTCAAATATTTCAATATTATTTCTTAACCTATATGTTATTTTTTCTAATGGAATACATTTATTCATTTAAATTTAGTAGTTTCTTCCTTTTAATTTGGTTATGTATTCCATTAATATTTAAAGTCATATAGTTCAGCGTAGCCCTTTTATATTTTGTTTATCTTCTCTTTCCGTTTTTCCATCATTACCTTTCCTCCTTTTCCATTTCTGTTTTCTTATTTTCAACTCTTTTTTCTTTTTTTCTTTTCTTTGGCTTGGCTTCGCGGACGAAGATTTATGGAGGGGGTAAAAAGTCCACGTCAGCTGCAGGCTCGTTTGTGGCTGACAAGTCCGATGCGGGACAGGCAGACACGATTGCAGCGGTTGCAGGGGAAAATTGGTGGGTTGGGGTTGGGTGTTGGGTTTTTCCTCCTTTGCCTTTTTTCAGTGAGGTAGGCTCTGCGGTCTTCTTCAAAGGAGGTTGCTGCCCGCCAAACTGTGAGGCGCCTCACAGTTTTCAACTCTTTATAAGACAACATTCCTACAACATCCAACATTTTCCTTATTCTCCTATTTCTATCTTATTTATCCCCAATCTCCCCTTCCCCTCCTGAGTTGTCCTTTATCCCTTGTCGGACAACCACATCTCCCCTCTCCATTTGGATTTGCGAATCCACTCGCAAGCGTCAACTGATTTTTCAGTGACCGCTATTTCCCCTCACCCCGCCCCCCCCAGAAAAGATTTCACTTTTCATATGTCACAAAGGTCACTCTTTTAATTCCCTCCTTATTCTCTCTATTCCATTACCTTCCCTTATTAATTCTTGTCTATACTATCTATATTTTCCTCTAAGTACAGATACATTCAAGTATGCACATTGTCTCTATTCACTCTTATACCTCTTTACCCGCATACATATCAATCGTGATCATTTTTACTCTCATTACCCGTCTTCATCCCTCAGTCTATTTTTGTCTTTACCCACATACATATCAATCGTGATCATTTTAACTTTCATTACCCGTCTTCCTCCCTCAGTCTATTTTTGTAATTGTTCTGCAAATTTTCGTGCTTCTTCTGGATCCGAGAATAGTCTGTTTTGTTGTCCTGGAATAAATATTTTCAATACCGCTGGATGCTTTAGTATAAATTTATACCCTTTCTTCCATAAAATCGCCTTTGCTGTATTGAACTCTTTTCTCTTCTTTAGGAGTTCAAAACTTATATCTGGATAAATGAAGATTTTTTGCCCTTTATACTCCAGTGGTTTGTTGCCCTCTCTTACTTTTTCCATTGTCTTCTCCAGTACCTTTTCTCTTGTAGTATCTCTTAGGAATTTTACTACAATAGATCTTGGTTTTTGTTGTGGTTGTGGTTTAGAGGCCAATACTCTATGTGCCCTTTCTATTTCCATTTCTTGCTGTAGTTCTGGACATCCTACGGTCTTAGGGATCCACTCTTTTATAAACTCCCTCATATTCTTGCCTTCTTCATCTTCCTTAAGGCCCACTATCTTTATGTTATTTCTTCTGTTATAATTTTCCATTGTATCTATTTTTTGAGCTAGTAGTTCTTGTGTCTCTTTAGTTTTTTTATTAGATTCCTCCAATTTCTTTTTTAAGTCTTCTACCTCCATTTCTGCTGCTACTGCCCGCTCTTCCATCTTGTCCATTTTCTTTCCCATTTCTGTTAAGGTCATCTCTATTTTATTCATTTTCTCTTCTGTTTATTCTTTTTCTTAAATCCTTAAATTCCTGTGTTTGCCATTCTTTAAATGACTCCATGTATCCTTTAATAAGAGAAAGTATATCCTTTATCTTGCCTTTCTTTTCTTCTTCTATTTCACTGTACTCTTCCTCTTCCTCTTCTTCTTCCTCTGGGTTGGCCATCTGTTGTTTCTTTGGTGCCCTTTCCTTCTCTTCTTTCTTGTTTCTATTGTCTTCTGTGGTCTCTTCTTGCTGCAGGTGTTCTGCAGCTGTCGTTGCCGGCTGTGGAGATCGACTCCCCAGCTGGTCCCCCCTCCCGTCGGTGTGTTTTTTTTCATTCGCATCGCGCATGCGCGATTCCTCACGCATGCGCGGTTGCGCACTTTTACTCAGCTCAGCGAGCCATTTTTGTAGTCCATTATTTACCGACCTGAGGGAGCGGGTTTCTCTCTCCGCAGCGGGCCTCTTCGGACAGGTAAGGCCTTCACCTTTTTCCTCCTTTGTCTTCTCTTCCTCTCTTCTTACCGTTGCTTTCGATTTTTCTTTTTTTGTCGCCATCTTCTTTCCACCTTTATACTCACTTTTCTGTAACTTTTATTTCTGTGCCTTTGTGTTTTCCTTTGTTTTTCCCGACTTTTCTGGAGAGGGCTGGAGTTCACCGTCCAGCCACTACTCCATCATGTGACTCCTCCTGCAGCAGATGTATTGATGAGGCTGAGCTTTACCCAGTCTGTGCCGGGCTGTGGCTAGACTACAATGCTCTCACTTCAAGCTCATTCACAAAGATGATAATGTGGGCAGCAGCTAGAGGGGGGAGCAGGGCAAGGATGGAAAGAATTGGTGCAAGGTGAGAAGGGAAAGATTTAAAAGGGACTAGAGGTGAGAGTGTGGGTGAGAGCAAAGAGCAGCCAGAGGGCGTGGTGGGAGGTGGGAACAATTGTGATGTTCAGATTCAGAATCAGGTTTATTGTCATGAATACGTGTCATGAAGTTTGTTGTTTTGTGGCAGCAGTGCTTTACATTTCAGGTGCAAAACTGCTATAAATTACAGTTCCATAAATACAATATGTAAAAATAAACAATTAGTGCAAATAAACCCAGAAAAATATGAGGTAGTGTCTAAAGATTTGATGGTGGAGGGGAAGAGGCAGTTTTTGTAATAATTGGCATTTGGTGCCATCATTTCCTCCCCTATCAAAGCCATGGCAGTGGATTCATTGGCTTCTGTAACTTACTCCTCACTGTGGGTGAATGGTGGGAGAATGACAGGCTCCTGTACCTCCTACCTGATGGCAGCAGTGTGACGAGGGCATGGCCTAGGTGGTGGGGGTCCTTGAGGACAGAGGCTGCTTTATTGAGAAAGGGGGAAAATTTAGGGGGAATATTAATGGGAAATTCTTCACAGAGAGTGGTGGGAGTGTGGAACGAGCTGCCAGCTGATGGGGTGAATGCAGGCTCAATTTTAAGATTTTAACGTTTAAGAAGAATTTTGACAGGTAACTAGGTGGGAGTGGTATGGAGAGCTCAAGACTGGGTGCAGGTCAGTGGGAGTAGGCAGAAAAATAGTTCAGCACAGACTAGAAGGGCCAAACAACCTATTTCTGTGCTGCAATGTTCTATAGTTTTAACCAGAAATGGAAGCAGCTTCTGAGCTCCAGAACCTGACCTAGATGGAGATAAAGCCTGCTTTCTTGAGACACTGCCTCTTGTAGAAGTCCTTGATGGGGTGAAGATTGATGCCCATGATGACGCTGGCTGTGTTCACAACCCTCTGTAGTCTTTTCCTGTTCTGTGCATTGGCACCTCTATGCCAGACAGTGATGCAACCAGGCAGAATCCTCTCTATGTAGAAATCTTCAAGCCTTCAGTGACATACCAAATCTCCTCAAATTCTTCCCAAAGTGTAGCTGGTGGTGAACCTTCTTCGTGATTGCATCAACATAATAGCCCCAGGATAGATCTTCAGAAATGTTGACACCCAGGATATTTAGATCTGTGCTTGGATAGGAAAGGATTTGGGTGGTGGTGGGGGGGTGGATAAGGGTGAAACAGCCTGAATGTCACAACTGAGTGAAGGGTTCTGACCCAAAACATAGCCCCCTTTTTTTCCTCTCCCACAGATGCAGCTCAAAACCCTTGAGTTCCTCCAGCAGAAATTTGTTACCACCAGATCCCAGCTTCTCAAATCTCCTGGGTGCATTCACTAAAGTACCAGTGATGGGTTAAATAGAGACCATTGATATTGTTAAGAGCCAGTCTCAAGGCCAAAGCCCATCTTTTGAGGACACAGGGTATTTGTTTCAAGGATTTGCGAAGTGATGTCTATAAATTGATGCAGGAAACCATTGCATCTAATTGGGACGATTAGACCTTTATTCAGATGACCTCGGTGTTGTGAACATGAAGCGCCCTGTGATGACAGAGGGTAATTGCATTTTCATGAACCACAGAAACGACCTCACTTTCTCTTCTTTGCACTAATTTTTTTTAATGCAATTTATTAGTAATATTTGCACCTGTAAAGCTGCTGCAAAACAAGAAATTTTGTGAAATGGCTCATGACAATAAAGTACTGATTCTATTTCCTGGCTGTGAAAACAAGCTAAGGGAGAAAAGTGACCCAAGGCAGTTTTAAATGATTCCTTTAGATGTTAAAGAGCCTCCAGGTGACTGCAACATGGGCTTGAGGTCATTGTGTTGAGTGTTTTACCCAGTAGAGCAGCAGCTCCTGAGTCCCAGGATCCATCCTGATCTCTGGCACTGCCTGCGCACATTTTGTACGTTTTCCCAGTCCCCATCTGATTTTACCCTTGGTTCCATCATTTCCTCCCCTATCAAAGCTATGGCAGTGGATTCATTGGCTTCTGTAACTTACTCCTCACTGTGGGTAAATGGTGGGAGAATGACAGGGAAGTGGAAGGTGTGGGCATGTGTGTGTGTGTGTGTGTGTGTGTGTGTGTGTGTGTGTGTGTGTGTGTGTGTGTGTGTGTGTGTGTGTGTGTGTGTGTGAGAGAGAGAGAGAGAGAGAGAGAGAGAGAATGTAGCAGGGAAATAATGAGGAGGATAATGGGACTGATGGGTTTGCTCTGTTAGAATTGGCATGTGAGTGTTAAATAAGGCAGAATGATAACTCTCTGAGGCATTGAAGCATTGGGAAGATTTGTCGGGTGCTGGTGGCATGTAGATTCATCTGCCCCATTGAATTAAAGTCAAATACTTCAATGGTGAAAATATGGGAAGGAGAACAATGAAATATAAGATTTTAAAAATGCCGATAACGTCCAAAAAAAATTGATAATGTAAAATAGGATTGAATAATATTGGTATTCCCAGAGGGGAACCAGCAGTCAATTGGTATTGCATCATTTAAAGGGTATTTTTGCCTATAAATCCCCTTATTTCCCTGTGATCCTTTATCTCTTGTGCCCATCTACTCCCACTTTAATCCTTCTGCCACTTCATAGTCAAAGGGTGAGTTACCAAAGCCAAGAGTTTGCAAATTTAGTTAACACTTCATGTGCAAATCTAACTGGGTCCTGACAACTGTTGGGGAGAGTGAAGGAAGGATACCAATTATCCCAGGAAAATAGCAGCAGCAGAAACTCTGGAAATCTACAACTCACACAGACTCTCCCAGTACACCTCATCTTCCGTCTGGACATCCACCAACCAGATGGCATTAACAATGACTTCATCCCACTTTTTCTTCCATGGCTCCTCTCTAGTTCAGTTTCCCCCCCCCCCCAACCTCTCTCTCTTCCCTTTTCCCTCTGCCTCCTTTCACAGAGCCAACATTAAATTCTTTCCTTTCCTCTTATCTTATCCAATTAACACCTTTTGTTTGTTGGTCTGGACTCTTCCCTCACCCATTCTTCCTCCTTTCTCTCTGGTCTTTAATTAAGATGACTGCCTGCTCTTTGCTTATACTTTGAAGAATGGCTAAGGCCTGAAACTTTGGTGATATATCTTTACCTCTTATGGACGCTACGAGACCAGCTGGGTTCCTCCAGCATTTCTATGTGTTTTTACAGTGAATCCACTGGCCAATTTGCACATTAATGATTGCGTGCTTCATTAACACATCACTATTATTTCAGCATGTTCCACCTCATTATGTCGAATGGAAATGATTCAACTGATATAGCTCAGAACTATAAAGAGCTAGAGGGCTATTGTACTGAGGTTCAATAAAATTGGTTCTGATATTATAAACTATAACATCAATTTAAGATGTTAAATTAAGATAGGAGACCCTTTGAAATAGAATTTTTCATTCCTTCCAGATATTTTGCTTTGGTGAATATTACTGTGAAGTTGCAGGACTTAAACACTGATTGGTTATGGTTGACTGTGATTGCTTCATTTTTAAGGATGTGGCCACGTCTGTAAGTGCCATCCAATAATGCCTTTGATTCATCAGTTTATTCTCTTTATTGTAACCATCGAAAAGTAAGAGGACAGTGGTTGATTTGGCAGGAATTTTAAGTTCGACCTTATAGAAAATCTGTTTTGAAACTATGATAATTTCTATTGGTTCCTTTGAGGTTTGAAATGTTGCTGGCAGCAATCAGAAAATATAGGAAGTATAATAAAGAGGTGTGATGGTATTGTGCTGGAAGGATAATTGTGATCACATGCTCACTGCAATGGCCTAATCACATTATTGGTTTTTGCTCAAAGAAAATCGTAATTATTGCCATACCATTACTGGATAATAAGCAGCAAATTATTTAGATGATCTTTAAACCATAATACCACGGTCCATAATCTTCTACAAGGTCAAAGCAGAGAAGGAGGAGGAGATGTTCAGCCCCTTGAGCGTATTCCATTCTTTAATTAGATTGCAGCTAACTCGAATATTCACTTCATTCACCCATGTTGTTTCTGGAAATCTTGATGTCTTCTTTGGCTAAGAAGTTAATTTCATATTTAAGCTCAATCTTTCTCCTGAAGTGAGTTTTGAGTTCCCACCATCCGTGAAATAACATTTGATAATGGATCGATAAATAGAAATGTTGGGATGCTCATTGGATGGGGTAACATTTGTGAAGAGAGGAATGGAGCACATCTTTCCAGTCATCGACCTTTCATTAGAACAAATTTAAAAAATGAGAAAGCCTCCCATTTTTAAAAGAACAATGAGGGGGATGGACAAGGAGACAAGATCAATGTCTGTGGCAGGGTAGTGACTAAGACTGACCAGCTGGCATAATGCTTGCAGACCTCAGCAGGTCAAATAGTGGCCTTTATGTAGCAATGATAAAGATACATGACCAATGTTTCGGGCTTGAGCCCTTTATCAGGTTTTGAGCAAAATGTAGGCTGGCTTTCTCTCCCAACGATGCTGCTCAACATGCTGATCTCCTCCAGAAGATCATTGGTTACTCCAGATTTCATCTTCTGCAGTCTCCTGCATGTCTGTAGCATTTAATGAAACACTGGCTTTTGCATTGCTAAAATGAACATATAACTATTGATGCATTTTGTACACAGTCTGGCAGATAAGCCCAAGGAGACACAGAGACTCTTTGAATCATTCAGCACCCTGCAGAAACTCTGACAGGAATATTAAATAATGTGTTGAATGGTCAGTCAAACCGACTTCAAATGCATTAGATTCCTTTCATAGAGTTTTCTTTCAGTGACTGATTACAAGTATGAACAATCGTCCATCCTTCACCCTGAACATTCACTCCCTTGGTGTACAGAGGTGGCAATGAGTACCATCTACAAATACATTACCATTACTTACCTCGATGACTCAGGCAGCATCACTCAGACCTCTACCAGTAAGGGCACCGCCATCTGCATGTCCCCTTCAAGTCGTACACTATTCTAACTTAGAGACCGATCACTCATCCTTTGCAGTCACTGGGCCTAAATCCTGGATCTCTCTCCCCAACAGCATGGTGAAAACAAATTCAACAGAGAGCCTGCAGTGTTTCAAGGAGGTTCATCTCCACATTCTCAAGGGCAATTAGGGATTGACTTTGACTTTGTATTGCACAATCATTTTTTTAAAAATAAGGAAAATTGGCCACTTCCCTCTATAAATTCTGTTTAAAAAAGGGCTGGAAAAGTTGATTGTACATTTTCAGACAAGGTCTCAGTACCAGGAAACATTGCTCGAACTGTAAACACGCCAAAGCAATTGCAATTTATTCTTGTGGTGCATTAAATTTATTTATTTAGTGTCACTTTGCAAGAAAGATGCTGCAATGTAATGCCACAGTCTCAGGTGCAAGAGAATTTAGCAAAATAATATGATTCAGGATTCAATCCAACTCCCCAGGCTATTGATTTGTAGAGTGTGAGGTTAAGGCTTGGAGTCAGTAACTAAGGCTTTGTAGTGAATGAAATTGCAAACAGGATTTATGGGCACATTTCCACTGGCAAGGCTCACTGCAGAGTAAATGGAATCTAACTTCTCTGAAGGTGTTTCAGTAGAATGTCAGTGGGAGACTGACTGAGGTTCCTATTGTTAGGAATTAAAGTACCTTTAAAGAAATTGCTCGAGACAAAAATTGAGAACAAAGAACATTTATTACTACAACAATGCAAAGTTGGGTGCTTCCCCTTACCCTGGGAATACACACACATACTGGGGCTCACCCAACTTTTATACAGTCAATTTCAGTATCAGAATGCCCTCCCCCTTACATTCTTCTGCCCCCTGAATGGGTTTGGCATAGGTAATTCTTCCTGCCTACGTGCAGTTTCAGTACACTTGGAGGACCAGGGGGGTATCCTGTCGGTGTCCCTTCATGTCATTGTCCTTATTCACACCTTCCTGATTCTCTGGGCTACAGTCTCTTGATATGCAGAGTTGACTCATTCTATCTAGGGTTGGCTAATTTCATATGTATAAATCTGTGTATGGTTAGCTAATTAGAAATGTATGACTTGGTACTTCTGTCCAGGGCTAGGAGACCCTTATCTGATCCAGACTACCTCAACTTCCTACATTCTATTGTACCTTACCATTCCTTATCTTAGTCCTATGGTCTTGTCACAAAGGATAGAAGATTCTTATGTTAATCGTGCTGACTCTGCTTTCCTGCATCCTAAGCCCCAAACTTATCCTGTTTGAACTGGTTTCAGCCATTTTACTGATGAACTTTAGTTTCTTCCATGTTCATAATTTTAGGTCAATTTTCCCATCTCTCACAATCCTCACTTTTCTTTTAGATCAGTAATACTGATCTTTCACCATGATCAGTGTTACTGATCTTTGGTTACTAGTGTCAGTGTGACTGATCCCACCCCCCCCCCCCCACTTTCCTCACTTTTCTTTTAGATCAGTAACACTGATCTTTCAAGTGTAAGGTGTAGTTTTACCCAGCTGGTCAATAACCGAATTGTAATGTCTGTGTAAAGTCTTTAGGTAGGGGAGCACCATGAAGGTCAGGGGAGTGAGTCCAGCTGCTTATTAGGGTTTGGAGTATCAGGCTCCAGTTCTCAGTAAAAAGTCTAGTCCATCCCATACGTTGAAATATTGAAGCAGTGTCTTTGAAGCACACGACCTTTGTAAGTGTTGTCCCGACGAAGTCTGTGAGAAGCGCTGCCTTCAGCAGCGAACGAGTCGCAGTCTATGAGAAGCGCTGCCTTCAGCAGCGAACGAGTCGCAGTCTATGAGAAGCGCTGCCTTCAGCAGCGAACGAGTCGCAGTCTATGAGAAGCGCTGCCTTCAGCAGCGAACGAGTCGCAGTCTATGAGAAGCGCTGCCTTCAGCAGCGAACGAGTAGCAGTAGTCAGGCGGTTCCGTTTGATTGTGGCTCGTATCTGATGTCCTCTTCAGCCCCGAACCCTAGGGCCACCGATCTCCGAAGGCTGTTTGGAGCCTGATATTAAAGTGTCAAGCAGCTCACGTTGTTGGAAACTGGTGCTCCCTTTCATGGGGTGATGAAAAGAGACCAAGCTGGGGGGGGATTGTTTCTTGTGATTTAACTGTGTGTTGCAGCTTGTCTGCTAACATTCATTGAACTTGTGAGTTGCAGCCTGTCTGTGTACATTAGCATATGTGTCAACTCTCTCTCTCTCTGCTACATGTACAATCCAATGTCCTTTGTGAGGATTTTGACACCCTGCACTCTACTTCGCTCCTTTCCACGTTATATAAGCACCAGATGAGCAGCAGCTCCCTGAAAACAGGTGTTCCCCTTCAGGGATGATCAGAGAGAGAGAGCCAGGTGGGGGATTATGTGTCTCGTGGTTGTGTGAAGTGTCTGTTTGTTTTGCGGTTAGCTTGTTAGTTTCCCCCTTTGTGTGAAATGTACATTGTTTGTTTTGCGGTTAGTCTGTGTACACAGGTGCCTCACTGTGTGACTGCCTATCCCCACTGTGTTTCCCTGATCCGTATTCTAAATACCTTGCCTCTATGCCCTCTCTAGCCTGTAAAACAGTACAATCTGTAACCTCTGCTACCCCTTCTCCAGAAGTACTTAAAACATCGAGAGTACTCCACTAAAACTGTTTAATTCCCCTGGTCCGTATTGGGATCCCTTATATCCCATTATGACTATACATTAAATCTATGCCATGTCTACATTCTAAAGGAGCTGAATTGTAACCTCTGCTGCCCCTATTCCAGGGGGCTTAAAACATTAACGAACAATATTCCAAAGAAATTAGTAAACAACAATGAAGAATACATGTAAGCTCATTAAAATACAATAAGAACTGAATAAAACACAAAAAATGTAAAGCTCATTGAAAACTGCAATAAAATGCAAGAAGAACTGAATAAAACCACAATAAATGTAAAGCTCATTGAAAACTGCAATAAAATACACAAAACTGAATAAACCACGATAAATGTAAAGCTCATTGAAAACAGCAATAAAATACACAAAACTGAATAAACCATTAAAAAAAACGAATAAAATTGTAACATTATGGCACTTTGTCATTAATTCTTTGAATGTGGGTCCAGCCTTTCTCTCTTGTTCTTACTGCGGTGTCTGTAATTAAAAGTACACAGAAGGGACCATCCCAGGCAGGTTTTAGTTGATCCTCTTGCCATGCTTTTACATATAATCAATCACTAGATTTTAATAAAATGAATAACAATCTGACTTTCCTTTGTGTTAGTGTAAAAATTGTAAAATGAAACACAAACCATATTTGCATGGGTTTTGAATATGTTAGACCTTATTAAAATGCAGTTGGAGCTGCTTGTCTGTATGGGGCACAACCCTCCAATTTGTTAGAGTGAGTACATAACAGACATTGCAGCACAAGAGCCCCTGCAAGAGAACTTGAAACATATTCAACCTTTAGTTCTGCCTTAAGTAAAATGCCTTGTGCCACAGCTCACAGGAGCTGGCCTTATTTAAAACAGTCTGTAAAACAGGCACCAAAAAAAGTTAAAAGATGTTCTTATGAGGATTGCACACACAATAATTTAAGTACAGGCTAGTTTCTATTATATTCCACTTAAAAGTTCTGCTGCATGAATCCTGGAGCTTGTGGAGTCATTATTGAATCAAGAAATATTGGTACCATGCCAATCTCATTCTAACATGCCAATTTCTCCAGTCCTTAAGTCAAGATGTACTGAATAGCATCTGGTACAAGATCTGTGAGTTCTTAATGATATTATTATTCTTATGCACCCAATTGTTCTGAACTATGCCACCAATTTAAATCATATTCCACCTATTGCAGTACTCACACAGCACCATAGACCAGTTCGCAGGTTTATTTCCCCATTAAGTTGAATCCAGTTGCGCAGGGTTTACCTCCGTGATTATTTACAATGTAACTTCCGCACTACCGGATTTAAATATAAACCTGATGAATGGGGAAAGTTATCATGAATTAAATAACAGCGGCAATACAGAGAAATTGTGCTGAGGCATTAATTTCACTCCAGAGGAAAATGCACCAGAGAAATGAATGATTAAACTTATAGGAATCCCCATAGGAATCCCCAGAGGTATCTTTATTCTCCAGAGGTGGGTGATTTTTAAACTCACGGACCTTGACTGCTGAATGTGTAGAAGAAATGTATTAAATGTGTTGATAGGGCTCCATACCTCTAACTGCAAGACAAGAGCCTGAAGCCTCAATTTCAAGTGCCACAGTGTACTTAAAGGGACATGCACACTCCCCCTTCAACTGGCTGATCCAGCCACTTTACACATCAGATCCTTTCTTTATCTCACATACACTTAAAGTTAAGATGTATAGAACTCACCCTATTTGCGCAAACATTTCTCCCTGCAAATGTTATAACATCACTCAACTCTCAGGTACTCCCTGTGCAAAATCACATTTAAATACAATTTATTTCATAAATTGGAATTAACTGGTAGTTAAATTCGCTAATTCTACAGTATTGAAAAACGATCATTTATGACATTTAATTTTTAGCATGAATTTTAATCAATATTGGTCAGTGACTGAAGTGGGAAGTCGTGATTTATGAAATTATCTCTGGTCTCTACTCTCCCACTCCCTGCACTTCTCCCAACATTCAGGAGCTGGCACACAGTCCCTGCCTTTTCCATGTTACTCATCTACTATTACTTTAACTGCTTGCATCAAAATGTTAGCCTTTGCTTTCTGCTTATCCTCAGATGTCTGGACAAATGCTTTTTGTGTGATCTGTAGAAGCTGGGTTATTCCCTGCTCATGCCAATTTTCTGTCTTTTGTAATTTTCTCTTAATGTCTGGGGCTGAGTTGGTAACAAAACCTGTTAGTACCAATTGTTCCCCTGCTGGGGATTCTATGTCGAGACCCCCATATTGTATATATATTTGGTCCCAAAAATTGGTCTAACTGTTCGGCACATCCCTGGGGATCTTCTATCAGGGAGGTCAGTTCTTTCTTAAAGTTACACACTTCAGTACTGGTCAGGGGCACATTTACGAAACCGAGACCCTCTCTCATGGGAACTTCCCGCAGTGGTCTCATCCAATTGGTTTCTGGCTTATTAGGTCTGGGTTCCTGCTCCCTGGGAAATGAATCAAAGGGTTCTGCCCTTTCTTCCTGAAGAGTCTCACGCTGTTCTGAATTAAAGTTACCTCTCTCTCCTGCCAACAGAGGTGGTAATCGAGTGCTTTGTGAGCAAGTTATCATACCACTCCTGCTCTCTTCTCTCTTCTCTAGTGGTGGGGGAGGTGGGGAAGGTGCAGAAGGGTAGGTCATAGGAGGGGAAGGAAAGATAGGAGCTGGCATAGGAGGAACATAGGGTGGAGGGAGGGAATGTAACACATCCCAAACCTGTGATTCAGGGAGAAGAGGTTCCTCCTCTCTCTTATCCCTAGATTCTTTCTCATTCAAAACCAGCTGTTCAATGGATCCCTTGAGCCAGCAGGCTGCATATTCCCTGCTCTCAACATTGTTTTTCTGGTTTTGATAGAGTCATAGGTTCAAAGCTTTACACATCCATTCATCCTCGGATCCGAATTTTGGCCAGTACACGGAGCTCCCTTTAACCGGGTATCCCACCCATTCATTACAACAATACCTGACCGTCGTCAGTTTGTCTTTACCGCGGGTCTTTCCTGTGCCCCACTCAGATAACATCATCCCAAGCGGGCTGTACGTAGCTATCTGGTGGTCACGTCCTGTGTCAGGACTCTCATCTCTACTGCCCGCTATTCCCATACTTAGGAACAAGTAAAATACTCTTACCGAGTTCTGGCAGTACTGCTCTAGCGCGCGTCCTTCCGCCGTTTGTTCTCAATGCCTCTTCTCGGATATCACTCGCTTCTTCCACTGACCAGCCACCCGTCGCCCGTGAGTCCAGCTGAATCAGCCGGGGTGCACCTACTCTCGCCGTCGGGGCACTCTGTCAGTGGAGGGAGTGTGATCCCGGACGAGCCCCCATTTGTTAGGAATTAAAGTACCTTTAAAGAAATTGCTCGAGACAAAAATTGAGAACAAAGAACATTTATTACTACAACAATGCAAAGTTGGGTGCTTCCCCTTACCCTGGGAATACACACACATACTGGGGCTCACCCAACTTTTATACAGTCAATTTCAGTATCAGAATGCCCTCCCCCTTACATTCTTCTGCCCCCTGAATGGGTTTGGCATAGGTAATTCTTCCTGCCTACGTGCAGTTTCAGTACACTTGGAGGACCAGGGGGGTATCCTGTCGGTGTCCCTTCATGTCATTGTCCTTATTCACACCTTCCTGATTCTCTGGGCTACAGTCTCTTGATATGCAGAGTTGACTCATTCTATCTAGGGTTGGCTAATTTCATATGTATAAATCTGTGTATGGTTAGCTAATTAGAAATGTATGACTTGGTACTTCTGTCCAGGGCTAGGAGACCCTTATCTGATCCAGACTACCTCAACTTCCTACATTCTATTGTACCTTACCATTCCTTATCTTAGTCCTATGGTCTTGTCACAAAGGATAGAAGATTCTTATGTTAATCGTGCTGACTCTGCTTTCCTGCATCCTAAGCCCCAAACTTATCCTGTTTGAACTGGTTTCAGCCATTTTACTGATGAACTTTAGTTTCTTCCATGTTCATAATTTTAGGTCAATTTTCCCATCTCTCACACTATTTCCAAATATGAAGCGGCCCAAGGCTCTTTTCCAGAAGCTTAAATCTCGCTGGCAAGTTTTACTTGCGTTAAGATGGATAATGTTTGGATTTAAATGCAGCCTGATTTCTTCACTTTCAGATGCACAGTAATGAAGCTAACATTTGCAGGCCAAGAGAGCCAAGCCTGGATTGCTGGCAGCTGCTGGAACAATGAAGTAGGCCACCTCTGGACTGGTTCTGCAGTGGCAAAAAGTGCACCAGTTGTAAAAAAAAATCATCCACAAAACCAGGAACAAGTACAGATAGGCCAGATCTCAGTCAGGTGGAAGGCTTTATGGATTGTCTTGGAGTAGGAAAGAAGAGTAGAGAGGCAGACAAGTTTAAGAATCAGAATCAGAATTTAATATCATGAACATCACAAGATTCATTGTTTTCCAGTAGCATCACAGGGGCAAAGAAATGAGTGGAAAAGAAGAGAAGGTGAGGTGCAGCATCCGTGGTTCAATGTCCATTCAGAAATCTGAAAGGGTTTTTGTAGCACTGAGTGTTCATCTTCAGGCTCCTGTACCTCCTTCCCGGTGGTAGAAGAGTGAAGGGGGCATGGCCTGGGCGGTGGGGCTCCTTGAGGATAGAGTCTGCTTTCTTAAGACACTGCCTCTTGTAGATGTTCTTCATGGAGTGAACACTGGTGCTCATGATGACGCTGTCAGAATGCTCTCCACGGTGCACCTGTAGAAACTTTCAAGGGCCTTTGGTGACATACCATATCTGCTCAAACACCTCTCAAAGTACAGCCGACGGTGAGCCTTGAGCCTTCTTTGTGATTGCATTGACATGGAGGCCCCAGGACAGGTCTTCAGAGATGTTGTCATCCAGGAATTTGAAGTTCTTAACCTTTTCCATTGCTGACCCCTTGAAGAGGACTGGTCCTTGTTCTCTTGATTTCCCCCTACTGAAGTCTAAAATCAGTTCCTTGATTTTGCTACTGTTGAATGAAAGGTTGTTGATGTGACCACACTCAATGAGCTGATCTATCTTCCTCCTTCCTCATTGCCATCTGTGATTCTGCCGACAACTGTGGTGTCATTTCAGAGAACAGAGCATTTGGAAGCTGAAGGCACATTCCTCATTGAGGGAGTGATGGAATCTGATGCGGGGGGTGGGGTGGTGATGAGGGGGAAATTAGACCAGAACAGGAGGACTGCAGATACCTCAAAAAGCTGGAGGAGACCTGTGGTGCGCTGTCGGTCAGAAGCAAACACACAAAACCAAAAGATTATACAACAGGTTTTATTCGACATAAACTTCCACAGAATCAGCTGTGAGGAGAGCTGCTGTAAACTCTAAGAATAAACTCAAAGGCCGGCTCAGGCTTATATCCTGGAGGGTGATTGACACCCGACCGGGTGGGGCTTGGTTTATTCAGGTCGGCTGATTGACAGCTGGCCAGATGTTGTCTTGTCCCCATGCTCTTCTGCAGATACAGAGATTGCCCCCTGAAGTAGGCCAGTGGTGTACTACCACAAGACCATCAAGGAATTTGAAAAGAAAGTAACAATTTAATCCAAACTGTGGTCCAGCAGGTAAAGGTGTGGCTCAGTAGACATGGAATGCAGAGTGCATGGGGGCTAGTTGGCACTCGGGCACCAAATAACCTTAGTTATGCTCCTAATCTGTGAGAAAGGAAAAGCTCAGCATTAAAGTTTTCAAGTCAAGTTTATTAACATCCAATTGTATAAATGCAACCTGATTAAAATACGTTCTCCAGCCCTTGGTGCAAAACACAGAAATACATTCGTATTCAAATATTCAAATAAATAAATATTGTTTCATAAATATGAGAGATTTGGATGGTTAGTGGGAGCATGTGGTTGGTGTGTGTAGTGAATGAAAGCAAAAAAAAACCTCACAGAACCTATGTGAGTTTAATCAACCAACTGACTTTACTGGAACTCTTCAAGAGCTTATCAGCACCACTCCCATGGTCCTTTGCACCCCCTCCCCCACCAACCCACCTCCCCCACTGGGATCATTGTGATGTCAGCCCAGTGAAAGCCTACACCTCCGTGACCCAGTTTGTCTGCAGATCAATGCAGCCCACTGCATGACCCATTCACCACCCTCCCCAGAACTGGTGTTCGGAAGTGCTGAGTCCATAGTTTGTATGTTTGGGTGAATGACTTCTCTGCCGTGGGGCTAGAACAGATAGTGGTTGGTCGAGGTCAAGTTGTCCCGGTTTGAGGCGGTTGACCATGAACGTTTCCAGCCTAACCCTAATGTCCAAAAGGCATGTAGTCCCATTGTGTCTTAACACCTTTAATGAACCCTTGTATGGGTGTTGAAGGGCCTTCTTGTTTGCATTTCTCCAATGAAGACTTATTTGCAGTCTTTGAAATTCTTTGTGACGTAGGATAGAGCTGGTCTGCAGCATAAGGTTGGGATGGGGGTCTAGGGTGCTCACCTTTCGCAAAGTTGTAGCTTATTGGGAAGAAGCCTGCATGCCCGGGCATGCAGCGGTTGTCCCTGCTTGAGGATGTGGTGCTGAATGCCATGTTTAGGAACATGGTGGAGATCTGTAGTATTATAATGGCCAGGAATTCTGCCAGAATTCTGGCAAACTCATTGCCCAATAAGGTTACCGAGACAAGGTGGGGGTCCAAGAACTTCATTTCTCGAAGGGTGAAGGTCTGGAAGGTCCTGGAATTGACCAGACAGCTCCCTTTCAGGAGGCAGTGGGCTTGAAGGAAGTCTGCATCCAGTAGGGGTTGAGATGCGTCAGCCAAAGTGAAGGTCCATGTAAAATGGCAGGAGCCGAACTCAAGCAGTATGGTCCGCACCCCATACGTGCAATTGCTGCTATAATTTGTAGGGGTGAGGGGCGGTCCTGGCTTCCCAGCGCAAGTGCCTTGGTTCAAGGGGGGAATGATATTGATCTCCACTCCTGCATCCATGAAGGAACGTTACTCTGAGTGCCGGTCCCATATATAAAGGAGACTGTCTTGGTGGTCGACTGTCTTAGCCATCAGCAACAGCTGGCCCCGGCGTTTCCTGGATGGGAGCAAAGTGGATGGCAGTGGCAGGCTCCAGAACCCATTTCTGATGGTAGAAAAACTACCACTCCGAGCTGGAGTCTCCACCTGCTGTGGCTATCGCTGGCCTCCTCAGTGGAGTGGGAGAGAGATGAGTCGCTGGCATGACACAGCAACTAGTTCAATAGATGCCCTGCCATACCACAGGACATCTGCATGGGCTGCTAACCTATGTGAATCGCTGAAGTCATTGTCTGTGGGGAGTAGGCAGTTGCCTTCCAGCATCTGATCAAGAAATATTTGCTCAAACAGTAAGCAGGGCCCATGGCTGTCCATTAATGCCAGCTTATCGTTCATAAGGGTAGATGGCATGAGATCGCCCAGGCCATCCAAATGGAGCAGAAAGGCTGAAGGTGTGGATATGGAGCGCCTTAATTGCTTCATACCTGTTGCAGCTGGCGGCTGATGTAAGAAGTCGATAATTCATCTAGCAGTCTCCTGGCTGAGCGAACTGACCACGTAGTAATATCTTGTGGAGCCTGCGGTGATCTGCCTCAGCCTGTTTGAACCAGACTAGCGGCTGTGAGGTCCAAAAGGTCAGCAGCTTCAGCGAGACTGTTTTCTGTGTGCTCATGCCGTTCATCATGGGATTCAAAATTTTGGACCATTAGGGTCACCACTGTGGTCAGTGTGCTGTATAGTGAATGAAAGAAAAAAAACCACACAGAAGCTGTGAGTGAGTTGAACCAACCAACTGACTATACTGGAACTCTCCGAGAGCTTATCAGCACCATTCCAACAATCCTTTGTGCTCCCTAGCACTGGGACCATTGTGATGTCAGCCCAGTATAAGCCTACATATCCGTGACCTGTTTCGCTTGCAGATCAGCACAGCTACAAGCCGTTCCTTTGGTTGTTCAGCATCCTCACTGCCCATGGGAAGAAGCTGTTTCTCAGCCTGGTGGTGCTGGCTTTGTGACCAAGAACAGGGGCATTCATTCTACCTTTGGGGTCATTTCTTGACTACAGGACTCCATTCATTCAAGGCTGCCATTTATTCTCCATCCCTGTCCATCTGCGTCTGCTCAGAGACAAACACGCTGGTGGGTCTGGAGTCATATATAGATCAGGGTAGGCAAAGATTTCCTTTCCGGAAGGGCCTTACTGAATAAATTTTGAAAAAGTAATTAAACAGTTTCATGCCTCTTTTTAAAACATTTCTAGATTTTATTTAAGCTCCAAAATTTAAATTCTCCTCTTGCCTTGTTGGATTTAAACTCCAGCCTCTGGATTAATCTGCTTGGTACTTGACACAGGCTATCCAGCCTCAGACCTGCTTGGAGCTAGTCAGAACCAGGGAGGCTCATCCCTTCGTCACGTGCCATAGTTAATATTTATTACAGATTTCCTGTCACAATCATACTGCTGTTTGTGTGGGCAAGATGTTGGGCATGTTAGGACAGTGTTTACACTTCAAGAATTCTTCAATCTGATTGGCTGAGGAGGCAGGTCATTGTCACACACAGGGGATACAAATTGGCTGATAAGATCAGCGATGTGGATTACAAAATACAACTGGAAATAGATAAAGGACAAAGACAGTGTTCCGATAATCATGGAGGATTTTAACATTAAAGTAGATTAGGAAAGCCAGGTTGGTATGGGATCTCAGGAGAGAGAGTTTGTGGAATGCCTACGGGACAGCTTTTTAGAGCAACTTGTTGATGAGCCCACAAGGGGATTGGCTGTTCTGCATTGGGTGCCATGTAATGAACCAGAGGTGATTAGAGAGCTTAAGGTAAAGGAATGCTTTTAGGAGGCAGTGATGACATATGATTGAGTTCACTGTGAAATTTGAAAAAGAGAGGCCTTTGTCCGATGTGTCAGTATTTCAGTGGAGTGAATCATGTGAGAGAGGAAAAACATTCCTTTCTAGCCTATAAGAACTGGGATGTAACGTTGAATCTATAAAGCACTGGTGAGTCCTCACTTGGAGTACCGTGTACAATTTTGGGTTCCTTATTTGAGAAAAGGCATGCTGGTGTTGGAGAGGGTTCAGAGAAGATTTACTAGAATGATACCATGAATTAAAGGGTTAGAATATGAGGAATGATTTTCAGCTCTTGGACTCTACTTGGAGTACAGGATGAGGGCTGACCTCAAAGAGGCATTTTGAATGCTGAAAGGCTTGGACAGAGTCAATGTGGCAAAGATGTTTCTCATGGTCAGGATTCTAGGGCAATAAAAGGGAGCCAATTTAAAACAGAGATGCGGAAAAATTTCTTTAGTCAGAGGGTCGTGAGTCTGTGGAATTTTTTGCCACAGGTGGCTGTGGAAATGAGGTTGTTGGGTGTATTTAAGGGAGAGATTGACAGGCATTTGATTAGTGGGGCTGAGTGGGAGGATGGATCAGCTCACGATAGAATGGTGGTGTAGGCTTGATGGTACGATTGGTCAACCTCTGCTCCTATATCTTGCGACCTTCTGATCCCTTCGAAGTGTATATACAGCTGAACAAGATACCACCCTCTGTTGATTGAGAGCTGGAAACCAAACCTGGACAACCTTCCTATCCGTTTGGCTCCTGCCCATGTGCATCAGATTTCAGTGCTCCTGTGGGAGTTCCTCAGCAGCACAGACTGGCTGTAACCCACCTTTCCATTTGTGCTGGTGTCTGGTTTGGATGTGGGCCACAGTTTCCCATTGCTTCTGAAGCACTTGGCAGATTTCTGTTAATAAACTGCAGATGAGAGAAGATATTTGGAAAAGAAACATGTTCCATCAGGACTGTTGAAAACTTGTCACTTGGCTCTTAACTGTTTCCGTGGCAAATTGAAAAGACAGTTTGCCACCTCAAGGTTGCATGCTCAGCTCACTCATGTTCACACTACTGACCTATGACTGCATCACCAGATCTATCTCCAACAGTGTCATCAAGTTTGCTGATTGAACAACAGTAGTTGGCCTTTGTGATAGTACAGATTCTATCACCAATGTGTATATGTACATATGTACAGATGGTCGTGTAGGATGACTGTGAATGGCTGAGAGTGTAGCCACACCTACTGGCAGGTCATAAAGGATTGCTCCTAGTCAGACCAGGTCATTTTGGACTGGTCGACCTACATGAGATATGCTCCAGTCTTTTGGATCAACAAGTCTTTGGTTCTTTCGACGTGTATTACAGCCTTATCAGCAATAATGATGAGTCACACTACAGAGAAGAGGTAGAGAATCTCATTACATGGTGTGAGAGTGACAATCTGAGTCTGAACGTGGACAAGACTAAGGAGATGATCGTGGACTTTAGGAGAACCAGGAATGACCACCATCCACTACATATCCTGGCAAATTTCTACAGAGGTGTGATGAGCGTGTGCTGACCAGCTGTTTCATGGTCTGGTATTGGAACACCAATACCCCTGAATGTAAACCCGTCCAAAAGATAATGGACACAGTCCAGGACATCATAAGCAAAACCCTCCCCACTGTTGAGTACATCTGCAGGGAACGGTGCCGTCGGAGGGAAACAGCAATCATCAAAGACTCTCACCACACAGCACACTCTCTGTTCTCACTGCTGCCATCAGGAAAGAGGTCTAGGTGCCACAAGACTCTCACCACCAGGTTCAGGAACAGCTGTTACCCCTTCACCATCAGAGTCCTCAAAGACAACCTCAATCAGAGACTCATTTAAGGACTCTGACTTGTGCACTTTATTGACTTCTTTTTCTCTCTGTATTAACTATATAACCATATAACCATTTACGGAGCGGAAACAGGCCATGTTGGCCTTTCAAGTCCGCACCGGTTCACTGATTTTGTGCGCCCTCTTCAGGCAATGGTCCCGATGGGTTTGGCCCTCGAATTCCAACTTCAGGGGCTGAATTCTTCCAAATTGCGTAGTCATTGTTTACATTTGTTATCTGTATGTATTTTTTATTTGCTTACATGATGTGAACATTGTGTACAGTTTTTTTGCACAACCAATACATAGCAATTCTGCCTGCCCCACAGGGAAAAGAACCTTAGGGTTGTATGTGATGTCATGTATGTACTTTGACAATAAATCTGAAATCTGAAATATCAACAACTCTGTAGTAGAGAGAATGGAGAGCACCAAGTCTTTGGAAATCATTTAACTATTAACCTATCATGGACACTCAACATCTCATTTATCAGGATAGCACATCAACGACTGCACTTTATGTGAAGACTGAAGCTGGAAGGCAACCAGTCACAATCATGTCAACCTTCTGCAGGAGCTCTTTCGAGAGCGTCCTGGCCGGCTGCATCACAGTGTGGTATGGTTGCTACAGAGAAATGAATTGGAGGTCAATCCACAGGACTATAAGAGTGGCAGAGAGGATCACTGGAGTCCCCCACCCCCCCCCCCCACCCACCCCACTGACATAATCTACTGGGATCATTGCCTGAAGAGGGCACACAAAATCATTGAGGACATCTTCCACCCTGCAAATAGCATCATTCAGCTACTTCTGTCAGGGGTATCACAGCCAGCAACACCAGGCTGAAAAACAGTTTCTTCCCATGGTCAGTGAGACTCCTGAACGACCGAAGAAAATTCTCACACTGACCATATTTATGAAACAATATTTGTTCATTATTTATAGATATGCTGCATATCTTGTGCTGCATATGTATTGTTTGTCTGTATGTGTGTCCGCGTTTTGCACCAAGGATCAGAGAATGCAGTTTTGTCGGGTTGCACGTACAATCAGATGACAATAAACTTGACAAGGGCAATAGAAATGGTGGATTGAGATGGGAGAGGTGGGGGTGAGATTGTTATATCCTCAAAACTATTTTGGAATCAAAATGAGCTAATGATAATACCGGACCTGTGCAGTCCAACACTGACAACTGGTGAATTCTACTACCTCTGATCACTGGCGACCTTTGGAAATTGTGGATATCTTCTGATAGTTTGAGTGAAATAATAATTTGGTATGTTTGTAATATCAGGAGCACCTCTCTGTGTTTACACGCCTCTGTGTGAAATGGCACTGGGGTCAGGTCCAGCAACAGAGGTTCTTCAATATAAAAGTCTTGGAAGAATTTGCCGTATCAATGTCTAGTCTGATGCATGAGGCACTAAACTGAGGTCGTACCTGCTCTCGCAGGCTGTCGTGAGGCAGTCTATCACATTACCCAGGTTCATTCAAAGTCATGTCGTTAGAGTCACGATGTGGCTGGGGGATCTTTCTTGTGCATTGTTTACTGCGTTTCCTCAATCACACTTTCAAGGTTCCTTTTATTGTCGTGTAATAAAACCTTAGAAGTGTAACATATGTCATATTCTTTAATCCTGCCTATTGTAGAGTCACAATTAGTGTCACCTGGTGCCCCTTTCAGTAGGAGTGAAAGAGAATGAAAGAGAGTCTCTTCAGAGTCACTGGGTGTCTACGGATTCACCTCCAGAGCTCCCGTATCTCTGCAGTTGGACAGAGTTCTGCTCGATCCATTAGCAACCTAAATTGCTAATCCAAATCGGGAAGCCTTCATCGACTACAGCCCTTCAGGAGCACCTCTTACCCTCATCACCCTCTTGTATCCTGGCTCTGATACCTAGTTCCTATGAGCCATATGGGTTCCCTGACCGCAAATCACCCACAGCCTGTGTGGGTCCCTCAGCCACTGAGCCCCTCATTTGTCCTCTACAGTTGTCACCGTCCTGTCAGGTCGTCTCCTCTGCTTCTCCTCAACAGGGAATGCTGTTCCTGTTTCTGGGCACTGCTCCAGTCCACTGTTTCTCTGGAGTCTGCACCCCTTTGTGGCCACTGCCAAGCACAGGCACCTCCATCTTGCAAATGGTTATAAGACCTCAGACCTACTTCATCAGCCGTGAAACTCTACAGCATTCTTGGAGCTCTTGAAAGATTGTAGAAACACTTTTCACCAATTATAAGTCATCATTGAATTAGTTTCTCTGCTTGACGTGCAAAGTACTTCCAGCATCTTCTGATTTTATTTCAGATTTAAAGCATCTGCAGCTTTTTGCTCTTTCAAATAATGACCAGGTTCCTGTAGCAGCAACCCCGTTCAGTTAAACTCTTTGGAATGTTCTCTTCATCAGCATCCCTCTTTGAATGAATTTGAGGCAGAGAGGCAGCACAGTCGGCATAGCAGTTAACACAACGCCTTTACAGCGCCAGTGATCAGGACAGGGGTTCGAATCTCACACTATCTGTAATGAGTTTGTATGTTCTCCTTGTGTCTCCTTTGGTTTTCCCTCTTTCCCCATGGACTCCAATTTACAGGGGATGTAGATTAATTGGGTGTAAATTATTAGGCGGCACAAAATCATGGGGTGAAATGGCCTGTTACCATGCTGTATGTACATTAAAAAAAATTAAAATAAAAAAAAATAAAGTTTTCATCTACAGATTTGAGGGATGGCACCTTTTGCTTTATGAATGAAAATTGAGTTGTTTCAGCTTATATTCTCCAGAGTTCAGAAGCCTAGTTGAATACATACAAACTTCTCACAGGGCTTAGCAGGCAAACTGCCAGAAGGGTGTTTCCCCTGGCAGGGGAGACGAAAACCAGTCAGAATAAGGGGTGGGCTGTTTAGGACAGTGGTTCTCAACCTTTTTTTTGTCCACTCACATACTACCTATGGCATAGGTGCTCCGTGGTGAGTAAGGGATTAGTTAAAGTGGTATGTGAGTGGGATAAAAAGGTTGAGTATCACTTGTTTAGGACTAAGTGGAGGAGACATTTCTTCACTCAGAGGGTGGTGAACTTTCTACACTGGAGACCCCTGGAAGCTGAATTCATTCGAACAGGAGAAGTAGATTTCTAGAGAACCATAAAAAAACTGCTGGAGTCTAAAGCAGACAATGGGAAGGCAGTGGAGAGGCTTAAAAGGTCAGGCAGTATCTGCAGAGAAATGGACTGTCAATATTTCAAAAAATTGTCCTGACCTGAAATGTCGACAATCTATCTCTCTCCACGGACGGTGCCTGAGTTGCCAAAGCCCTCCAGCTTCTGATCATTTGGACGTGAAAGGAATCAAGAAATATGTGGATTAAGCAGGAAATAGTGCTGAGGGAAAATGTCAGCCATGACCTTGATGAATGGTTGAGCAGGTTTTAATTCAGGGTACTCCTCCTCCTGTCCTTTCTTTTCATTCAGGCACCTGCCTGCTTTTTACTCTTACCTTGAAGAAGAGCACAGGCCTGAAACATCATTTTGTATCCTGACCTCCTATGGCTGCGACAAGATCTGCTGAGATCTTCCAGCATTTCTGTGTTTTTACTACAATCACAGCATCTGTACACTTATGTGTTTCACTAGATTCAAAGACCAGACAACTGACTGCAGGTCCCACTTCTTACACACTTATAGAATGCCAAAGACGGGGCAACAGGAGCATGTTTTTGTATTCCGCCAACTTTTTTGATAATTTATTGATTATTGACATCAATAGTGATTGAGACTATTCTGCATTGATGGTGAATAAGTGTACTCTACTTTTGTTGGTTAGTGATGGGATCAGGAAAGGAAGGGGTGAAGCTGCCTCTCTCAAACAAATAAAACTATGTGAAACAAACAGGAGAAGCTAGCAATGTTTATGGAGATGAAGCAAGGGTTGTCAATAGGAGATGACTAGCCAATAAGATATTTAGTGAGTAGGTTTTACACTAATAACACACCAAAATGCTGAAGGAACTCAGCTGGTCTTTTCAGTGTCCATTGGAGACAAAGATATATTGCTGTGGTTTCAGGCCTGAGCCCTTGCCAATACATCTTTATTTCCAATGAATGCTGAAAAGACCAGCTGAGTTCCTCTAGCATTTTGGTGTGTTTTTAATATAATCACAGGGTCTGCAGACTTTTGTGTTTCACTCAGTAGGTTTAACACATCCACTATATCTCAGCTTTGATTGCAAAAGCTGCCAAATTGACTCAGGTCACTTCAAAGTTATACATGTTGTAGCCCAAGGGGCTTTGTCATTTTGCAGTATTGTATACGAATATGAATGAAAACTAACATTCAAAATAAGCAATGTGCATAATTAAATATTTCTATGATCAACGCCAGTCAGCAATGTTCACAAATGATTAAGCCAGAAAACAAGCACAACTTGAAGGTATCAAGGAATCACTGAACAGCAATAATAAGGATGGACCAGCATAGGCAGATATGATATTCGATTGACGGAAGGTCTAATGGTGTCCCACTGAAAAGATCAGTTGCATCAAGCTCTCTGGAACTGGTGGCATTAGTGGGCCACTGACTCTGTGAATAAATCAGCTGTAACAATGAGGCATATAGATGCACACAGAACAATGTGCACATACACATAAACAGGTTCACACATTCACACCCCTACAATGCAGACAATCATAAATGCATAGCACAAATGCACAAGCATATCTATCCGCAAGCAAGCGTGTGCATGCGCACACACACACACATACACACACACATCCACACCCACATGCACATGCAAACACACACACATACACTCATGTAGGAAGACAAATTTGTGGCATTTAAGGCAGACTTTGTAACCCTGTCATTTGTAGGTTCTCCCTGTGTCTCTGTGTGTTTCCCTGCCTGCTCCGGTTACTTCTCACATCCCTAAGATGTGCTGTTTGGATATGAAGTGGGGACTGAAGATTTTTCTGTGTGGGTGGCCAGAAGGAGAATCAGGAGTGTGGTAAAAAAATAAAACACAATGTCTGCAGACATCATGGTTGAAGTAAAAACATAATTCTGGAGAAACTCAGCAGGGCAAATATCATACTTTATAAAGCAAAGTAAAAACTACATAACCAACATTTCAGGCTTCAGCCCTTCATCAAGTATGAGCAAAATGTAGGCAGGTGCCGTGCTCTTTATATAGCAAAGATAAACCAACATTTCAGGCTTGAGCCCTTTTTCAAGGCATCAAGAGAATGGTGTAGGCTGAAGTAACAGTGAGCCTGTATGAGAGATTAACACAGAGTGTTACAGAGTATATAGATATGTTTTTGGGAGATAAATTGGGAAAAGTTTTTTAGATTGGGTCACATCCAAACACTTTAAAGCAGATCTTATTTGAAATACTGGAGCTCTGCTAATTCTAGACATATTGGGGCCCCACTGCTTTTGCAAGAGCTTTGAAGAGTGCTCAAGAGACTTCACTAATGGATTGTTGTTTACAAAAGGCAACAGGTGAAAGAGCTTGTTGGAGCCTCATATTGTCTGGAGGAGAGCTTGCTGTTGTAAGAGGGTCATGTGGTTTTGCAAGCAGAGAGAGTCAAACAGACTTTCTCTGAGAGAGAGTGAATGAGAGAGAGAGAGAGAGAGAGAGAGAGAGAGAGAGAGAGAAAACACTTCTACAGTGTTACAGTCAGCAGAAGTAGCTGGGACTGCAACAGGACAAGCTGGCAAGCTTAAGGAAAGCCCATTTGTAAGATGGCCTTGTCAAAGCCCTTGTGGTCCAAGCGAGAGGCGAGAACTGGCTGTTTAATATTTCACTTGGAATAAGAAAACAAAAAGAAACTCTGTGGTGACCTGAAAGAAAGAGGTTATCATCTGAAGAACCCTGAAGGGGCAAGTTTTGTCAGCAAGACACTGGAGTGGCTGATGGA
Source organism: Narcine bancroftii (assembly GCF_036971445.1). Lineage (NCBI taxonomy): Eukaryota > Metazoa > Chordata > Chondrichthyes > Torpediniformes > Narcinidae > Narcine > Narcine bancroftii. The sequence goes on from NC_091476.1 coordinate 142,807,913, forward strand.
AATACATTAGTTGTGGATGTCCTAGATCAACAAATCTCTCTCTGAAGCCCGACAAGAACCTTCCTGAGTGGTAACCATTTACCTTTCAAGGTAAATGGTGAACTTTATAAATGTTAAATTCTGTGCACAGTATAAGACTTGCCTGCAATCAATTAACTTGGAGGAATGAGAAGTGAGATTGGACTATAAACCCACTTACACGCATATTACATACACATGTGTTGAGAATTAGAAGGGGGTTAAGTTAGGTTAGTTAAAGTCAATAGCAATAAGTTAAAGTTTGATTCTATTTTCATGTTTAAAGATAATTAAAAGCAACTTTTGTTTAAGTAACCATTTGTCTTGGTGAATTTCTATTGCTGCTGGGTTATGGGCCCTCTGGGCTCGTAACAAGGGAAATATGTGGGGATTGAGATTGATGGGATTGCTTTATAAACAAGATTATGCTCAGTGGGCCAAATGGTCTCTTTCTATGTTGCAAACAGATATGAAAAGGAGATGAAATTTGCAACATTGGGTTCATTTTGATTAGATTTTGTAGCTTAGTATGATTGTGATTTGCACCAAGCTTCCTACAGAAAGAATTTGTGAAGATTGTCCAAGTGAATCACAAGATGTGTTTTTTTTTCAGTTAGTTCCTAGTATTCTCGCTCACATGGATTTGCGCCCAACAAATTAGTATTCCAGTCTCTCCACCGTGGACCTGCCAATTTTTAGAAGGAATTATATTACTGAGAGAAGCAGAGCAGCATGCAACTTTCCATTCATTTCATCCCTTACAGGAACACTTGACTTTGCTGAATGCTGAGAGAACTGACCACCAAGAGCTGCTGACAGCTTTCATCCCAAATTCCACTTCTAATTTCAGGCCACAGAGACTCATTTTGATCTATATTAACCATATAACATTATATTTTGTTTCCATGATTGAATTTGGGCAGGACATTTTTTTTTTGGAAATAACATTTAAAGAATTGAAGTCTCATGTAATTCACATTCACGAGGCAAAAGAAGAAAAAATTAGCACAGTTGGCTTCCTGAGCTGTTTAATATTGTTTCTGAAACTTCCCCTTTGCAGGATGGTGAATCTGTTTGTTAGACAGGAGGACTCTTGTGCACAAAGCTGGCTGCTGTGAGCTAGGACTCAACACTCATTCCTTTTGTGTCAACAGGGAACTTTGGAATCCATTCCCGATTCAGAACAGAGCCTGCATTTTCAAACAAGTCCAGATTTCAATGGGAAATCCATTCAAGTCATGTTTCCAATTTCTCCTTCTTTGGATTCATTAAGATTTAGGTTTGGGAGAAGGAAGTCTCAATACGACAAAAAAAGTCAAAGGAATTTGGCAGAAGCTCATGTCTTTAAAAAATTATTAGACACACAGCACGGTAACAGGCCCTTTCAGCCCATGGGCCCTGTGCCGTCCAATTGCACCCAATTGACCTACAACCCCCCCGTAGGTTTTGGAGAGTGGGGCGAAACTGGAGCACCCAGAGGCAACCCACGTAGACAAGGGAAAAAGGCACAAACTCCTTACTCCTACGAAGCAGCCTGTATTTGGGAAGTGGAAAGAAACGAGAGAACTGAATGCAATCCGGACAAATTCTCCCCATGACAAAGGGTGTTTCAGCCCTGGTGATATCTCAGTAAATCTGATTTCCATCCACTCTGATACTTTCTATTGTGAGGTCTGAGTTCAATGTGCACATGTTGCTTTATTGCACACGTAACATATATAGCTGGTGGGAAATGTCTCACTCGACTGATCTTAATGATATCAGCTAACACTGCATGTGGTGCTTAGCCTTGTGCAAGATGGTGAGGACTGGAGTTAATGTAAGTAACAAATAGAACACAAAGCCAGCAATGCTTACCTTGGACTACATTAAGACCAATTTCCTTTTCAAAATGGCAAAGTCATGGTTAAGGGTGGCACGGCTAGCATAACGCTGTTACAGCGCCAGCAATTGGGACTGGGGTTCGAATCCCGCACTGTCTGTAACTTGTTTGTATGTTCTCCCAGTGCCTGTGTGGGTTTTTCACTGGGGCTCCAGTTTCCTCCCACCATTCTAAACGAACTTGGGGTTGTAGGTTAATCAGGGTATTTGAGTGACTTGGGCTCATGGGCAAAAACAGCCTTTTACCGTGCTGTATGTTTAAATTTAAAATTTAAAATTTAAAATTTGAACCCATCTCACCTCGCATACTCCACAATAACTGAACTGAAATCATGTATGGGCTTAGCAGTAAATAATGAGGGAAATGGATTGATTTTAATTTGTTAATCTTGTGCAGATAGAATATTAGTTGGCTCAATCCCATATCTAATGCCAGATGTGATCAGCCAGGTTGCTGGTAAAGTCTTGCTAACAGATGGATTTCAAAGAAAAAAAAATGAAATTTGGCCTCAAAGCAGTCTCCAGATGAAAGTAATTTTGTATTGGACCTATTGTTTCTTCTTTATTGATGAATTGAGATTTGAATCCAAAGTGTTCCATCTCTGCATCAGCAGAATGTTTGCAAATTTTCATGTTTTTATTTAACTATTTTTACTTTCTCCTTGACATTAGTGGCAAATATTCAAAATCTGCTCTCATTCCTACCTTAACTATCAATCACAAGCACAGGAATCAGTACCACCGGTAATAAATAGATCTAGATTTCATATTTTCTTGGAAGGAACCATTTCAGCCCATCGAATCTATACTTACTCATAGAGCAATAATTAACTTTCCTAATTCCAACTCCTCTTCAGATTCTCCCACTCACCAACACATCAGGGGAAGTTCACAGTGACAAATTAGCCTAACAACTTGTACATCTTTGGGATGTGGGTGGAAATCAGAGAACCCCAGAAAACCCTGGCTGCATCACAATCTGGAAGGGGGACACCAATACCTTTGAGGTAAAGCCCTGCAAAAGGTAATGGACACAGCCCAGTACATCACAGGGAAAACTCAACGAGAACATCTACATGGAATGCTGCTGGCGGAGAACAGCAGCGATTATTAAGGATCCACACCACTCAGCACCAGCCATGTTCTTGCTGCTGCCATCAGGAAAGAGGTATCGGTGCCACAAAACATGCACCACCAAGTTCAGGAACAGCTGCTATCCCTCCACCATCAGACTCCAAAATGTCAGACTCGATCAGAGTAAAATGCAGATATGCTGGAGGAACCTTGCAGCGTCCATAACAGGCAGGGATGTATTACCGGCGTTTCGGGTCTGAGCCCTCCCTCAATAAAAGACTAGTTTAAGGACTTATATTGCATATTATTTATTTCTGATTTTTAAAATCTGTATTGGAGTTAATTTACATTTCTTTCTTTGTTTACATTTCTCTCTTTTGCATACACATCTTTTCTTGAGTTATTTGCATTACCGATAAGTAGAGATTCTGACTGTCCCGCAGGAAAAGGAATCTCATACATAATGTCATGTATGTACTCTGACAATAAATCTGAACTTTGACTTTGAAAACTCAGGCTGACACGGGGGGATGGGCAAACTCCACACAGAGAGCTCTGGGATCAGAATTGAACCAGGGGCACGGGACCAGGTGTATTAGTTGCCCTACTCTACATACTTTTTTCACACAAAGGATTTGCTTGTAAACCTTCAGCTTCAAGTATAGATAAAAATTGGTTTCAGGAATGCAAGAAATAATCCCTTGATGTTTTTATTTAATGGTAACTTTCTGTTGAGAATCTTGCAAATACTAAAAGTTAGTCATAAGATTATTAAAATCTAAATCTGAGCATCAGCCTTTGTGAAACCTTTCTTGAAACCAAAATACTTTGAATCCTCAGAGCTTGCTGTTTGCCTGGGCAAAGGAAAGTTTGTGGTGGGACATCCTTTTTAACATCGTTGTTTGCTGGTGTGTTGAATTCAAAAATATCTCTGGCGTCCATCAGAGCAGAAGATCCCAGGCTGGATCACAGTGTTCCTAGTGAATCATATCTGCAACCCATGGCTACAGAATCTTCTGCAGTTCTGCTTATTCCAAAACATTCTATATCAGTTTAGATGCCATTTATTGTCATATACACAGAAGACGCACATATTTTTTCCTTCACGCCATCAAGGTGCACAGAGTGGCACTAGACCAGCTCCACTATCAAGACAAGAACATGAAGAGAAAGAGAGTCCTGTCACAGGTTTCATGTCCCTGTGGATCCTGTTGTGACATCCGATGCCACTGTCACCTGCAGCCCTCTAACCTCCTGTCTAGTCCATGAGTGATCTCAAGCTCCAGGCATCCAATTCTCCCTAGTCGGCCTCTGCTTTGGAATCCCCCGGGTTGCTGTCAGCACTCAAGATCCTGTGGGAGTCCTGTTCTGGAATCCGGGTCCCAACACCTAGTTCCCAGAAATTAGGTGCTAGTACCCCGTGGCCCAGCATCATCATTCTGCATGGCAGGCAGGGGGATTAGATCTCAAAATGCAGAATCTAAGTCCTCCCTCCACACCTCCCTCCCAAAATTGGCTTTGGATTTGCTCAGAGCTCCATTTACCAAAATCCCTTGATAATCAATGACATCTTAGACCATCATATAAACCCCCTCCTTCCATCAACTCCATTTAGACTTCCCACTGCCTCAGAAAAGAGCCAACTTATTAAAAGACAAACCCCTCCCTGGTCATACTCTCTCCACCCCCAGCCCTCTCGTCATGCACCACCAGATTCAAGGGCAGTTTCTTTCCTGCCGTTTTCTGACTCCTGAATGATCCTTACACACTAAAAGGAACCAAAGGATCTGCTCACACTAACCATCTGAGACTCTCATATTTACTAAACAATATTTATTTCTTTATTTGTATATGTGAATACTCATCCTACATATGTATTGTGTGTCTGTATGTGTGTTATGTCTGATTGTATGTCTGCATGCTTTGCACCGAGGACCGGAGAATGCTGCTTCATCAGGTTGTACTTGTCCAGTCAGATGACTATGAACTTGAACATGAGCTGCCTTTGCTTTGTACCTACTCCACTCCGTCTTAACTGCTGCACTATATATGAAAAGCCTGCAAAACAACCTTTATCACTATTCCTTGATAGATATGACAATGGACTTGATAAACGTGAATTTGAAAAACAGTTGAAAAAATAATTACAGTTTATAACAGTTAAATTTGCTTAAAACAATATATTTGTGTAACAAGATTAATAACAATTATTACAATGCAAAACAATGAAAAAAATGCTTCATCTTAACTTACCTTCCAAATGAAAATTAGTGGCTCCATTAAAATCGCAGGGCTGGCTTCAAATTGAGGGGCCAGAGCTTAAGTGAACCGAGTCCCTCAGCTTCAGTCCTTACAGAATTACTGAGCCTGCCAGCAAGATATAATTCCCACAATGAAGCACACTCACCAAAAACAATCAGTGCAAGGTACAATTTTAAACATCTAACAATGCATTACATAAAGATCAAACAAGCAAGTAAAATGTCATCAAGAAACTTATTCCAAAATAATAAAAATAATGAGAAAGTATTGTATTTGAAATATTCTGGATGGAATTGTAATTTGCTGTAATTTAGTTTTCTTTTTACAGTCAAAGAGGCTTCTGTGCAATTTAGTTTCCTTTTATAATTTTGCGTATCAAAGCATAACCTTTTTGGGGTGTCTTACAGAAAGGGTTAAAAGTTCTCAGAACTTTTAGAGATTATGTTTTGAAAAGACATAGCATAGTGGAAGTGGAATCCAAAGGCGAACACCCCTTGCAGCTCAAGGATAGCTTCTTCCCGCTCCACTGTCAGATTTCTGAATGGACAATGAACCACAGACACCACCTCACTTTCTCTTATTTTTGCACCAATTTATTTATTTTTAAATGTAAAATTTATAGCAATATTTGCACCTGTGACACCTGCTGAAAAACATTTCATGGCATGTTCATGACAATAAGTTTTGATTCTGATTCTGAGGTGAAGGGAATCATGTTTGAGATTGAGATTTTTGTGCTTAATACTGAGTGCATGGATCTCATCGATTGGTCCCATCTCACTGAGGTGATGGTATATTTTAGGTTGAAGGCGAGAGGGGAGGAATTTAAGAGATAGTTGAGGGGTAACTTTTCTCATTTAGAGGATGTTCTGAATGTGGAACGAGATTTTGTTTTAAATTTAAATTTTATTTACAGCACGGTAGAAGCCGATTCCAGCCACTTAAGCCCAAGCCGCCCAATTACACCCAAATTAGCCTACAACTCCTTATGTTTTTGAACAGTGGGAGGAAACCAGAGCACCTGGAGGAAACCCATGCAGATACAGGAAGAATGTACAAACTCCTTATGGATCCACTGGATTTGAACCTGGGACGCTGGTGCTGTAAGAGCATTCCATTAACCCCTCCACTCAGTGGAGATGCTAGAGAAAGGTATGTATTTGGTCAGATATGTAGATGGGAAGGTCTTAGAAGAATATGAGCCAAATACAGTCAAATGGAACTAGCCCGGAATGCCAACTTGGTCAGCTTGAGCAAGTTGAGCCGAAGGGCTTGTCCCGTGTTGTGTGACTCTGTGACAGTTTGCTGTCATTACAATAGTTACATCAGGGGCACACGTCACTGTGTTGACGCGACAGTCCTTTTGGTTCACACTGTTTTTATGCTTTCACATGCTTTCACACACTGTGGCAGTCAAAGTGTGAATGAGCAGTCACAGGATTCCAGCTCTCTCAGGGAAATATTTCTTGTTATGCAGTTTCTTCTGGGACCTAAAGCAGTTTGGATAATTATCGTTATAAGACATTTAAAACATGTGTGACGCAGTATAAAAGGCAGTTTGTTCTGGTCCGGTTGGTGTGCAGACCCACTGACTCTGATGTAAAAGATAAGTAAAACAGCATGTTGCTTCCCAGCACTTGTAGATGGAGACATAATTAAAAGGACTTTGAAATACTTAATGATTCTATATAAGGTCATTCGAGATAGCATCTTCCACTGACATTTGGGCTGTTTTTTAAAATGTTTCTTGTTGACTTTGTTTATGGGATGAGCAATGTTCCTTGGAGAATTAAATAGGCAAAGAAAAGAATGTCCATCATCTTGGGTGAATGCCAGTGTGGGATGGGTACCAATGAAAAAATGTATCCATTTTGCTGCAGGCCAGAAGAAGAATAAAGCATCCAGGAGTTGGATGCAGCCGTAGGTCACGCTGATCGTGGAACATGGGTAAAATCGCTGAAACCAGCATTTTACGAGCCATCTTCTCGAACTGCTACAGTCCTTCAGATAAAAGTGCTCTTGTCATGTTTTTGAAGAGTGAGGCCATGGATTTAGACTCAGTGGCAATGAAGACCCTGTGGGAATGGACAGGAGGGAATGCAGGACATGCAAGGTTCACAAATTTGGAAAATATATCATCGGTATCTTAATAAGTGTGAGGTGATGCATTTTGGAAGGACAAACCAAAAGGCTGAGTACAGGGTTAATGATTGGTTAATGTCAGTGGAAGATGCTATCTCGAATGATCTCATTATGTATTTCAAAGCCCTTTTAGTGATGTCTCCATCAACATAAGTGCAGGGAAGCAACATGCTGTCTTACTTATCTTATATAAATGAAGAGTAGAACTTAAAATCAAATTTGATCTTCCGTCTCCCTACCCTGTTGAACAGCAATTGTTGAGAAGTAGAAGTCATTTTTATATTCATGGGGAAAAATTCAGTAAGCTATTGGCTGGACAATTAAATGAAATATCAGCTAAAAAAAAACCAAATGATTTGGATGAGAGATGATAAAATAAATACAGATTATTTTAAAATAAATGAGATATTTAGAGAATTTTATCCTTGCCTCATATCTCTGAACTTAATAAAGATTTTATTTCAATGTCTTGGATTTCCTAAATGTACCTATCCTTTCCCAGGACAGACAGACACATCTGGATGCCCCTATTCCTCAGGAGGAACTACTTTTTAGCTATTTCCTCATACAATCTGGTAAATCTCCAGGACCTGATGTATATCCCATTGAATTTTATAAATCTTTCTCCAAATGACTTGTACCTCATTTAAATTCTGTGATTGATGACTCATTTAAGGATGGGAAGCTTCCATCATCAATTAATCAGGCTAGTATATCTCTCATTTTGAAAATAGGGAAGGACCCAGCCAAATGTTCATCTTATTTCATTACTTAACATAGATATGAAGATTTAATCTAAAGTTCTTGCCCATAGATTAGAGAATATTTTTCCATTAATTATTTATATGGACCAAACTGGTTTTACTAAAAATTGTTATTGATTATCTTATATTTACCTTCCTCTTAAGTGACTGAATGTGTTCTTTTATTAGATGCTGAGAAGCATTCAACTGGCTGGAAAGGGAATATTTGCTTTCTACTTTAGGAAAATTTAATTTTGGTCCAGATTTTTTAAAAAATGAATTAAACTATTATATTTATATCCCACGGCTTCAATTCATACTAATTTGCAACAATCAAATCTTTTTAGGCTTTACAGGGGAAGTTGGCAAGGTTGTCCCTTAAATCCTTTGCTTTTTGACCTGGTATTGGAATCCCTACCAGTCACTCTTCATGAGAGTAGAGATTTCACAGGGATAACCAGGAATGGAGTTGAACATAAAATTTCCCTATATGTAGATGATCTTTTGCTCTTCATTTCAAATCCTGAGGCTTCTATACCAAATATTTTCCCAATTTAGCCAGTTCTCAGGTTATAAATTAAATCTGCATAAGAGTGAACTATTATTCCTAAAGGGTTTTTTTTTCAAAGATATTCTAATTTCCCTTTCAAGATAGTGAAAGACCAATTTAGATATCTGGGAATTTCAATTACTAGGAATTATAAAAACTTATTGAAAGAATTTTTTTCAGCATTATTCAATCAGACTAATATAATAATAATAATAATATAATATAATAATATAATATGGTCACCCTTATCTATTACAATAATTGGACATATCAATTCAATTGAAATGATAATTTTACCTAAATTTTTGAAACTTTTTCAATCTTAACAAATTTTCATTCCTAAATCCTTTTTAAATTCATTGGATTTGTTTATTTCTTTATATATATGGCAAGGAAAACAACCTCATATAAATAAAGCTCATCTCCAAAAGACTGAAAGGAATGGGGGATATAACTCCTAAATTTTAGATTTTATTATTAGATCGTCTCTTTTTGTTCCATTTTGATAAATTAGTCAACCGCCCTTCTTTGGTCGAAATGGAATAGAATTTTTTTCTAAACACACATCTATGTTGGCAATTTTAGGTTCTTTTTTAATCCTTTTCCTTTTCTAAATTGACAGATAATCCAATAAGGAGAAATAGGTTGAAGATATGACCACAATTTGGGAAATTTTTCCCTTGCCAGACCTATTACATACAATCATCTTTTTCAACCTTCTTTGTTCGACACAGATTTCAAGGAGTGATACAGATTAGGTATTAAATTTTTTTTAGATAATTTTGCTTCTTTTGACCAAATGACAGTAAAATTTTAACTTCCTAATAGACATTTTTTCAGAAATTTATAAATTAGGCATTTTGTTCTGAATTCTCTCAAATTCCCAAAATAAATATTCTTGATTTACTTTCTGATTTGCCGTTTTCCCATGGTGGATTAATATCAATTATTTGTAATAATTTAATGGATTTAAGGACAGCCTCAGTAGCTGCGATTAAAAATGATTGGGAACGTGATTTGGTTATATCCCTTTCAGATGAAGACTGCGACAGCACTCTTAATTTGATTAATGAGTCCTCATTTTGTACACGACATTATTTGCTTCAATTTAAGGTGGTGCATAGAATACACATGTCTCAAGTTAAATTATCTTGCTTTTATTCTGATATTGATCCACTATGTGATAAATGTAAAGTCTTTGAAGTTTTGGGAGTGCCCTAATTTAGAAAAAAATTGGAAAAATATTTTCCAGACTTTATCAGTGATTCTTAAGACCAAATTTGAACCATGCCCTTTCATTGCTTTATTTGTTTTTTTTTTCTCTCAAGGAGAGGAAATATCCAACCCTAAAGAAAATCTTAGCCTTTACCTTGCTTTTTAATTTTTTTTAATTTCTTACTAAAAATAAATCATACAATCAAAAGTAAAATACAAATATACATAGTATTTTCGCCCTATAAACCCCTACCCCCCCCCATCCCTCCCAACCCCCCCTCTGAACTACCCTAGAAAAAAAGAATGGAAAACAGAAGAAGAGATCAAATCACATAACAATCAACAACTATCACCATGGTTTGGTGCAACCCCAACACCCATGGGAGAAAATAAAATAAACCACTACAAAATCAAACCCATATGTTTTATATACGGGCTCCAAACCTTAACAAAAATAAAGAAAAATGATTACATAAATTATATGTTATCTTTTCCAACGGAATACAAGACCTCATTTCCAAATGTCACCGCTGAATACTTAAATCAGTCTCATTTTTCCAAGTGATTGCCAAACATTTTCTTGCCACAGCTAACGCCAGACTCAAAAAAGCAAGCATTTACCTTGCTGATAGCTAGACGAGCAATTCTGATGAAATGGAAAGATAACTCATATTGAATGGTTACATGATACCAATTCTTACCTAGTTTTTGAAAAATATTAGATCTAATATCAAAGATGTAAAGTTTGAATTTGATAAGATGTAGGGCCCATTCATGGATTATTATCATAACTTAGGCAAAGATTTAAGGTGTGCGGATGCTCTGGAGACTCCCTGTCTGGTATCCAAAAGTCATTTGTTATTCGATTCATATCTATATAATTTGTACTAGTTAACCTTGTTCAGAGGGAGAGGTTGGATTATTAGGGGTTTTTACTCGTTTTTTTCTTTTTATTAGTAGAGATAAACGAGGTAAAGACGGATTTAACTGTGAATCATTAATATTGATCTTATCACAGAATAAGACAAAAATACTTCAGAAGTAACATGAGGGGGAACTTCTTTACTCAGAGAGTGGTAGCCGTGTGGAATGATCTTCCGGGAGAAATAGTGGCGGCGGAGTCAATTGTATTATTTAAGAAAAGGTTGGACAGGTATATGGATGAGAAGAAGATGGAGGGTTATGGGCATTGTGCAGGGAGGTGGGACTAGAAAGGGGTGTTTGGTTCGGTGCGGACTATAAGGGCCTAATGGCCTGTTTCCATGCTGTAATTGTTATATGTTATATGTTATATATATATGTATAAAATCCCTTTTTTTAATATAGGAGAATCTTAATTGTATCTTAACTATTTTTCTATTCAACATTAATTTTGGCTCTATTATGTGGAATAAATTAACTGTTAACTGAATATAAACAGAGCATTTGATGTTTTGAATGGGATAAGTTAAATAAATAATTGTACTATATTTCTGATTTACAATTTTCATGTGATATGTATATAATATGATTGGATTTGTGTTGTTGGTTGTAAGACCATATATAAACATTTTTTTAATTAAACTCAATAAAAATATTTTAAAAAGAAATGGAGTGTGGAGAAACAATGGGACCTTGGGGTCCAAATCCATACATCCCTCAAGGTTGCTGTATAGGTTAATATGATAGTTAAGAAGGCCTATGGGATGTTGGGGTTCATTCATAGGGAGATTGAGTTCAAGAGTCGAGAGGTCATGTTGCAACTGTACAAATTTCTGGTGAGACCACACTTAGAGTATTGTGTACAGTTCTGGTCACTTCATTATAGGAAGGGTGCGGAAGCTATGGAGAGGGTGCAGAGGACATTTAGCAGGATGTGGCCTGGATTGGAAATTAAATTATGAGGCAAGTTTAGCACAACTGGCACTTTTCTCTTTGGATCAAAGAAGGATGAGAGCAGACTTTATAGAGGTCTACAAGATTATGAGAGGCATAGATAGGCTGAAGAGCCAGCACCTGTTTCCCTGGGAAGGATGAGCAAACATCATGCAGCATATGTACAAAGTGAAGGAAGGAATGTTTAGGGGAGACATCAGGGGGAAGTATTTTACACAGAGAGTTGTGGGTGCCTAGAGTGCCTTGCAAGTGGTGGTGGTGAAGTCTGAACATTGGGGGCATTTAAAGAATCTTAGACACATGGATGGAATAAAAATAGAAGATTACAAGGTAGGGTAAGTTTAGTACTTTTTTTTAAGGAATCGAGAGCCAAAGGATATGTACTGTGCTGCAGTGTTCTATGTTCTATTTTCTCAGTTCGCTGTTTTAAGAGTTACAAATAATTAAGGGGCAGCAGGCCAGTACTCCTGTCTGTACACAAATAGCTAAACATAAACACCATATGATCACTTTCAGTGATCTTTGGGATGGTTTTTCTTCATCAAATCCAAATGAAATGGAGAGGGATTGCATTTGTTCAGCTGCACACGGGCCAGAATTCAGGAGAAGTATTGCCATTGGTCTCTAGCCTGGGTGAGGAAAGTGAATCCCCATCCCCGAAGGATATTAATGAGGCAGAGCAGATCTGGCAGCATCCACGGAGAGAACTAGGCAGTCAATGTTTTGGCTCAGGCTCCTTTTCCAAAATGAAAGTGGGAAGGAGAGAGAGCAAGTATGAAATGGAAGGGGAAAGGAAGTTCTGCCCAGCCTGCAGGATAAACAATCTCAGGATTCTATGTGACGTCTTCTATGGAGTTGGACGTTTAATCTGAACTTTGAACAAAGGTTAGGGTGGATGGAGGGTATGTAGAGAGCCAGTGAGGAAATGGAACACTGGCCCAATGAAGGTGGGAGAGGTGAAGGGATGCGTAGAGGGAGGACACCACTTGGGAGGGGAGCATTTGGGAGAAAAGCCAGCATGGGAGCAAGTTAAGGGCAGATGGAATCCATGGAATGGGATTGGGGTGAAGGTGGCCTGAAATTGGACCTGTTCATTGTTGGATTTTAGGGCACCCAGCCAGAATTTAATTTGTTGCTCCTTGAACTTATCACAGATAAGTTTGGTCTCACCTTGGCCATGGATGAGGCTTTGGACAGACAGCTCTTTGTGCGAATGAGGAAAGTCGTCAAAACAACTGGCAGCTGGGAGTTCCATTAGTAGCCAAGGATAGGTAGTAGGTGCTCAGTGATGTGGTCACACCATCTGGAGATTTGCAATCTGCAAAATCTAATGTGGCACTTGCTTTTGAGAACTTTGTTACCTATAGTGACTGATCCCTCAGTTGCTCTGTTTGAAGGTCAATGATGTGAAGGGGAAAAGGTCAGATCGATACCATTCCATTTCTTGTAGTTTGTGAATAAAGTGGATTGGAACTGGGAGCAATTGTGAAATGAAGCCTTGAAGTATTTGTGTGGTTCTGGACTGATGTGCATGACTGAGGTTCATTGGTGGGACATGAACCCATGTACTTCCCTTCAATACTCCTTGATGAGCATGTGGAAACATTAAAGCTTACACGTTCTCTCTGAGAAAGACCAGTTCTAGATTTTAGATTTCAGATTTATTGTCAGAGTATATACAGTGCATGGCATCACATAAAACCCTGAGATTCTTTTTTCCTGCAGGCATGGCAAAATTGCCAATAATTGGTAATACAAAAAAAAACTATACTCAATTTATACATGTAAACACATAAAGAAATGTAAACAAACAAGTGCATTACAGAGACAACACCATAAAAAATCAATAAAGTGCAAAAGTATAAGTCCTGATTGGGTTTGTCATTGAGGAGTCTGATGGTGGAGGAGTATTAGCTGTTCCTGAACCTCATGGTGTGAGTCTTGTGGCACCTATACCTCTTACCTGATGGCAGCAACGAGAACAGAGCATGTGGTGGATGATGTGGATCCTTGATAATTGCTGCTGCTCTCCAATGGCTGTGTCCCCTGTGGATGTTCTCCATGGTGGGAAGTATTTTGCCTGTGATATTCTAGGCTGTGTCCACTACCTGCAAAAGGTAGTGGACACAAGGGTATTGGTGTCCCCATACCAGAACATGATGCAGCTGGTCAGCACACTTTCCACCACATATCTGCAGAAATTTTCTAGGATTTGTGATGTCATATGGAATCTCTGCAAACTCCTGAGGAAGTAGAGGCACTGACGTGCTTTCTTCATGAGGCTACTATTGTTGGATCCAGGAAAGATCCTCTGAGATAGTGACTCCCAAGGACTGAAATTTGCTCAGCCTCTCCACCTCTGAATCCCCAATGATCACTGGATCATACACCTCTGGTATTCCTTTCCTAAGTCAAAAATCAGCTCCTTGGTTTTGGTGACATTGAGTGCAAGGCTGTTGTTGGTGCAGCATTCAGCCAAGTTTTCAATCTTCCTCTTTTATGGTGAATCATCGCCTTTTTTTATACAACCCACTCTTCTCCTTCTTTGGCTTGGCTTCGCGAATGAAGATTTATGGAGGGGTAATGTCCATGTCAGCTGCAGGCTCGTTTGTGGCTGACAAGTCCGATGCGGGACAGGCAGACACGGTTGCAGCGGTTGCAAGGGAAAATTGGTTGGTTGGGGTTTGGTGTTGGGTTTTTCCTCCTTTGGGATCATCAGCACATTTGTAGATGGTGTGATTGTCGTACTGAGCGGTGTAAAATGACTACAGCTGTGGTGATCACCGGATCTAATGGAGATTGTGGAGGAGATGTTAATACCAATCTTCACTGACTGTGGTCTGTATGCATGCAAATGACGGACGCAATTACACTGCGGGGGGTTGAATTTCAAGCACTAGAGGTTTTCAAAACACGTTTGTGTTTGCCAAGGCAGATGACCAGGGCAAGTTCAACAAGGATATCGAGATGTTAGATGGACACTACTCACCAAAGTAAAATGAAACGTTCTAGAGGTACGTGTTTCACACATACAGCTGCAGTCAAAGAGCTTTGATACTTTTTTTTTAAACAGACTTGAAATTGAAAGCAAGAATGTGCAATTTTGGATCACTGGAAGATTCATCGATCTGTGATCAAATTGTGTTCAGAATTATTGACAAGAAAGTGAGAGAGTGGTTGCTACGACAGACAAAGCTTGTGATAGCTGGAGCTGTGATGATATGCCACGCCAGTGAATTAGCTCTGCAGCACACAAGAAAGTTAGATGCAAGTGCAATGGCCTGATGAAAAGGAAGGCACAGCCGTAGCCATAGTGTCTGGATGCACACATAAACAGAGAAGGAGACATAAGGAAAAACAGAAAGATGGAGAGACATTCAATTGTGAACGATGTGGCACTCAAGATGCACTAAAACAATGCCCAGCCTACAGAAAAGTTTGTACCAAGTGCAAAGGGCAGAATCACAATGCAAAGCAATGTTTTTCCAAAGGGAAATAAAACAGAAGTGAAAGTGGGCCCACCAAAGAAGAAACTGTCCGCAGTGATATATTCTCATCCGGACACAAGGATTACAATCACACGTAACTTTAATTAACACATGGGAGACAAACAGGAGAGGATGTTAAATGATACTCGATTACTGTTTCACTTAGGCATCAATATAGATATTCACCTTGATCCTAGGCTGGATTCTGACAATAGCGGATCTATAGTTGACACACTCATACACTTGAGTACACACACCACAAATAAGGACTCTTACACACATCTGGTTCCTTGTATCAATGGGCGTGTGGCTCTCTGCAATACTACGGCTCAGCTTTAGTATAGTTCACACCTTCCTCGCAATACTTCCAGTGATGTCCTCAGTAGCAAACTGGTGTGGAGAGATGACCGGGGCTTGGACCATGAGGCAGAGAGAAAGAATGTGCCATGCATTTAGTGTTATACGCAGTGCTAATCTGTGCTCCTAGCCAATAATGACCCTAGGTGATTAAAATTAGCCATTGGCAAGGTGTGCACTAATGGGTGACAGAATCCAACCTTGATGACACGTGATGGGACTTCCGAATAACTTTCAGATAGGCAGGACATGTGACTACCCGCAATACATACATTACAGACAGGCAAGGAGGCCACAACAGCATGGCAGCACACGAAGGTTTCAAATCAAAAGAAACAGAACAGCCAAGCGTGAACGGAGTTGAGCTGGACAAGTGGATACAAATGGAGCAGATATTCCTTTCAAGATAGACACAGGGAAAAAGACCAATTTGATCTGTGAGTGCCACATCAGGGCAATGAAGATAAAGTCAAACATCCATCCAAATTCTGTTCAGCTCAAGACTACAATGGACAGCACATTGACACAAAAGGCACATGTAGACTCAAGTTGAAAGTTAAAGGTAAAGAGACCTCACGTTTGCCCTAGTCTCAGATGGACATGACTCCCTGCTTGGTGAAAAAGCATGTGAAAACTTAGGCCTAGTCAAGAGGGTGTACTGCATTAATAGCGCCAATGCATGGAACAGCATAGAGGAAATACTGGATCAATTTCCAGACATCTTCAAGGGGTTTGGTGTTCTACCATTCACCTGTAAGATACGGTTAAAGGAGGATGCACAGTCAGTAGTGCATGCCCCAAGGTGGGTTCCAGCTCCACTAAAATACAATCTCAAGCAGGAACTCAATTGAATGATGTCACTAGGGGGGTCATGAAGAAAGTGGAGAAGCCCACAGAATAGTTGAATTCAATGGTGTGTGTCAAAAAGAAGAATGGCGACTTACATGTGTGTATGGACTCAAAACACCTGAATGGCAATATATAGAGGGAATATTATCAGATTCAAACCAGGGGATGAAATTACAAGTGAGATGGCCAGTGTAAATAACACAAAATACTGCACATTCAGTGCACCATTTGGCCAGTACTCCTATCTGAGGATACCTTTTGGAATTTCCTGAGCGCCTGAAGTGTTCCACAGGTCAATGGAGCATATTATAGAAGGTATGTACATGGACGACAAAGTCCTATGGAGATCCACACAGGAACAACACAGTGAGAGGTTGATCAAAGTGCTATTACACATGTTGAAGTATGGATTAAAGCTAAACAGAGCAAACTGTCAGTTTGTTGTGAAGGAAATCATCTTTCTGAGAGATAAGTTATCAGAGGCAGGTGTGGAGCAGTTCAAGGTGAAAACAATTCTAGAGATGCTCAGGCCCACAGAGTGCTGGGAATGATTAATTTCATTGGTAAATTCATGCCAAACCTGTCTTCCAAAATAATGTACCTGAGGGAGTTGTTACATGAAAAATGTGAATTCAAGTGGACAGCCAACCATGAGGAAGAATGGGGACAACTAAAGACCATTCTAACTTCAGAACTAGTACTTTTGACATTCTTTGACCCATCTAGAAAGACAGAAATATCTATGGACACTTCAAAATCTGGAATAGGTGACGTATTACTTCAGGCTGTGGGAGAAGAGTGGAGGCCAGTTGCATACGCATCAAGGACGATGACAACATCTGAATGCCAATATGCACAGATAAAGAAAGAGGGTCTAGGTCTGGTCTGTGGACTTGAGAAATTTCACAGTTAGATGTATGGTCAACCAACATTCATGGCAGAGACAGACCACGAACCATTAATAGCCATTATCAAGGCTGATGATGAAGCTACAACATTATGACTTTGAAATGATGTGCACATTGTGCTGGCTAATGCGCTGTCCATGGCAATGATGCAGAGTGAAGTGTACAGAGACAGATGTGAATCTCATAAGAACCTGATCACTGAATCTATTTAAGAAATGCAAGCAGATCGCAGCTGAAACAGAAAAGGACATAGTTCTACAGAAGGTCATCAAGAATCTGAAAGAATGTAGGTCTAGAGGTAAATATCAGCCATACTACAACATCAGAGCAGAGGTGAGTGCTGTCAATGGGCTTCGATCCAGACAGAGCAGAATTATCATTCCTCAATCACTGCAACAAGGTATGCTGAAAAGGTTGCATGAGGGGCACCTTGGAATGGAAAAAAAAACAAGACCAGGGCCAAGGTTAAATGCTGCTATTGACAGAATGGTCTCAAGCTGTGAGACCTGTCTGAAACATCACGCAAAGCAGCTAAAGGTACCCATGATCATAATTGACTTACCAGAGGAGCCATGACAGAAAGTTGGGACTGATCTGTTCCACCTGGATGGAAAGGAATTAATTGCTGATTATAGACTATCTATCGAACTATACAGAGATGGTGCTGTTTTCCAACATGTCTTATGCCTCCCTGATCAGATACTTGAAGTCGATGATTGCAAGACATGGAATTCCACAAATCATCTACAGTGGTAATGGATCATGCTACAGTTATAAAGAATTCTAGAACTTTGCAGAAGAGTATGCTGGAATCAGATATTGCATGAGGAGGGAAGAGAATGGAGACAAAAGCAAACCAGTGCTGGAATCTGATATACAAATGTGCTGGATAAACTCACATAGATGCTACATGACCTCGTATGGAGGAAAGGTTGGTTTAGAGCATTGTATTGAAGGTCAAATCACAGGCCTATAAGAGCGGCAGAAAGGATCACTGGGGTCTCCCTATTCCCCATCGATCTACCAGGATAGTTGTCTTAAAAGGGTGCACAAAATCATTGGGGACTTGGTCCGCCCCACATGCAGCACCTTTCAACTGATCCCATCGGGAAAAAAAAAATACAAGAGTATCAGAGCCAGAACTACCAAGTAAGAAACAGCTTCAGGCCACAGGCAGTGAGAATGCTGAACAACTGATGAACTGCTCATACTAACCATATGAGACTCTGCTATTTATTTAACAATAGTTATTTATTTTTATATATGTATTCATGTACTGTATATAAATCATTTGTCTGTATGTGTGCCTGCATGTTTTACACTGGAGAATGCTGTTTCATCAAACTGTAGTCGTACAGTGGGTTGATAATGAACTTGAACTTGTACACATTTGTGTATAGCACTCGACCCCAGCAACTGCAGAATTTCTTCTTTAACTGGAATCTGATAAGAAGACAAGGTAATAAAATGGAAGCTGTAAGAGGCGTGGCCAAGGACCTATTTGACGAGACAGAAGTGAAAAGAGAGCGGGGTGCGGTGGGGGGGGGGGGCGAGGGATCGTGTAGGGGAAATGAGGGTGGAGGTGGAAGGGACGAGAATGGGGAAGGAGGATGAAAATAGGTGGGGATGGGTGAGAAAAAGGACAATAAACATTTTGGTTACCTGAAATTGGAAAGTTCAGGGCTCATGCCATTGGACTGTAGCCAGCCCAAGTGGAATCTGAGGTGTTGTTGGAAGTGCAACTGTTGATTCCACAAAGTTGACATCAGATGCATAGCAACACTGACAGTGACAAGATTTTCACATCATTGTCTTCCAAATCATTTAATTCTGGAATTAACACACTCCTGTACTTCTAAAATAAATCTTTGCAATCAAACTTTTACAGAAGTGATTTCAATGTTTCTGGAATTAAACAGGAAAGATGAAGGATTGGAATTGATCAGGAGTCAAGTACAGCTCGGACGGAGCACTGAATAGGAAACAGTTAAAATTGAAGAGAAACAAATGTTTGAGTGCCTAGACATTTTAACAGGTTCACTTGGTAAAATTTATCCTGCACCAGTTTGTAAAGGTATTGAATGGCTCAAGGATCCTTTTATTGTCAAGAATGGATATATTAAAAATGTAATATACATGACATCATGGTGGGGAGCAGGCCCTGGAAGTCAGCCTGAAGAAAACTGAGGTCCTCCATCAGCCAGCTCCCCACCATGACTACCAGCCTCCCCAACATGACTACCAGCCCCCCCACATCTCCATCGGGCACACAAAACTCAAAACGGTCAACCAGTTTACCTATCTCGGCTGCACCATTTCGTCGGATGCAAGGATCGACAACGAGATAGACAACAGACTTACCAGGGCAAATAGCGCCTTTGGAAGACTACACAAAAGAGTCTGGAAAAACAACCAACTGAAAAACCTCACAAAGATTAGCGTGTACAGAGCCGTTGTCATACCCACACTCCTGTTCAGCTCTGAATCATGGGTCCTTTACCGGCATCACCTACGGCTCCTAGAACGCTTCCACCAGCGTTATCTCCGTTCCATCCTCAACATTCATTGGAGCGACTTCATCTCCAACATCGAAGTACTCGAGATGGCAGAGGCCGACAGCATCGAATCCACGCTGCTGAAGATCAAACTGCGCTGGGTAGGTCACGTCTCCAGAATGGAGGACCATCGCCTTCCCAAGATCGTGTTATATGGCGAGCTCTCCACTGGCCACTGAGACAGAGGTGCACCAAAGAAGAGGTACAAGGACTGCCTAAAGAAAGCTCTTGGTGCCTGCCACATTGACCATCGCCAGTGGGCTGATATCGCCTCAAACCGTGCATCTTGGCGCCTCACTGTTCGATGGGCAGCAACCTCCTTTGAAGAAGACCGCAGAGCCCACCTCACTGTCAAAAGACAAAGGAGGAAAAACCCAACACCCAACCCCAACCAACCAATTTTCCCTTGCAACCACAGCAACCGTGTCTTCCTGTCCCGCATCGGACTTGTCAGCCACAAACGAGCCTGCAGCTGACGTGGACATTACCCCTCCATAAATCTTCGTCCGCGAAGCCAAGCCAAAGAAAAAGAAATACATGACATACTTCAACTTCTGCCTGTGTAAGGCCAACAAAGAGTCACCATTAGTATTGCCCAGTGCCCCTTACAGTATGACAGATAAAGAATCAGAAGAGAGTCCCTTCAGAGACACCAAGTGTCCGTGGATTCACCTCCAGTGCCCCCACAACCTCTGCAGCCACAGACTCCCATTCAATCCATCAGTAACCTGAGCTACAGATCCAAAGGTCTGACATGATCAGATAGCCTTCAGTGCCCAAGGCCCTTCAGGTGCCATTCTTGTCCTCGGCACCCTATCAGATCCCAGCTCTGATACCTGGTTCCCATGAGCCAGTCGCCAGAACACACGCGGTTCCCCCGGACCACAAGCCACCTGCTGCCTGCATGGGCCTCTCAGCTGCTGAGCCCGTGGCTGATCCGGTGCCATGGTCACCATCTTGTAAGGTCATCTCCCATGCTTCTTCTTCTCAATGGAGGTGTTCTCCCGATCTCTGATGCCCTGTGCCAGTCCACTGCTCCCCCAGAGCCTGCAACTCCTCTTGGCTGTTGCCGAGTACAGGCACTGCCATCTTGGGCATAATAACTTAACATTATATCATGCGCACTAGAAAGATCCTAAATTCAGTGCTGAGGAATTGCATCCCAGTTGGAGAGGAAGGATTTGGAATTTGAGAGCGTTGAGGATTGAATGTCATAAATGGCTTCCCAATAGATTTGTTTCTGCACACATTGTGTGGCAGGGATTTGTAACAGGAGGCAGGTAAGAGGTTGAGGAGCTGAGTGGAGATCTTACAGATGCTTCAATAATTCTGAGGGGCATAGATAGGTTAGATATAATCTTATTTTAAGGGTATAGGAGTCTAAAACTGGAGCATTTAGATTGAAACTGAGAGGAAAATGTTGACAGGAGATCTGAGGAGCAACATACAGCCTTTAATATGCATTTGTACAGGAACGTGGATAGGGACGGAAAAAGAGTTTATGGTGAAATGCATGGAAAAGGGATTAGTTTTCAGCCTAGATGAATAAAGCTGACTGACCTGTTTCTGTGATGTATGAATCTATGATTCAGTGAAACTTTCTGCTGCAGAAGACGATAACTGCCTGCCCAATTGTTCAAGTTCAAGTTATTTATCATCCAATATAACCCAACAAAACAGTGTTGTCCGGTCCATGATGCAAAATCAAATCAAACGAGGAGACAAATGATACCTATACACAGATACAGTACCTAGAACTATATCTTATATACATTTATTAAAAAATAAATAGTATTAACAAATAGTACTCACAGGGAGTGTTTTAGCAGTTCGGTAGTCCTCAACATTCATTGGAGCGACTTCATCACCAACATCGAAGTACTCGAGATGGCAGAGGCCGACAGCATCGAATCCACGCTGCTGAAGATCAAACTGCGCTGGGTAGGTCACGTCTCCAGAATGGAGGACCATCGCCTTCCCAAGATCGTGTTATATGGCGAGCTCTCCACTGGCCACCGAGACAGAGGTACACCAAAGAAGAGGTACAAGGACTGACGAAAGAAATCTCTTGGTGCCTGCCTGTGATAGTACAGATCTATCACCAATGTATATAGTGTATATAGTTACAGTATCTAGACTGTGCTTACAGCGATTGGCTGAGAGCTTAGCCACGCCTACTGTCTGGGCCTTAAAGGGTTGTGTCCATAGCCAGGTCGGATCATTCCGGACTGGTCGGCCACCTGTGAAGAGCTCCTGTCTTTTGCTAATAAAAGCCTTGGTTTGGATCAACAAGTCTTTGATTCTTTCGACGAGCTCTACACTGCCACATTGACCACCACCAGTGGGCTGATATCGCCTCAAACCGTGCATCTTGGCGCCTCACAGTTCGGCGGGCAGCAACCTCCTTTGAAGAAGACCGCAGAGCCCACCTCAATGACAAAAAACAAAGGAGGAAAAACCCAACACCCAACCCCAACCAACCAATTTTCCCTTGCAACCGCTGTGACTGTGTCTGCCTGTCCCGCCTCAGACTTGTCAGCGACAAACGAGCCTGCAGCTGATGTGGACATTACCCCTCCATTAATCTTCGTCGGCGAAGCCAAGCCAAAGAAGAAGAAGTCATTCAGCAGTCTCACTGCTCATGGGAATTGTTCATCTTGAATTGGTAGCCATTTTCTCCAAGAGAAGGGAAGTGATGTCAGAGTGGGGACATCAGGTTAGGTTAGAGTGGAGCTATGGAACAGGCCCCATCATTGTATTTCCATGAAAGACTTCTTGTGAATGAAGAGAAATGAATGCTAATTCTGGATCATGTTCCACCTGATGCTGCCCATCTGGAGAAGCTGTAAACTACATTTGGGGATTTCCCATAGCTGACCAATATTTAGCAATGAAGCAACAGTAGTGTATTTCCACATCACAGTGGTGTGTGCCTTGGAGGGGCGGGTGATGCTCATGGATGAGGCATCGCTGGCCCTATATTGCTAGGTGGTCATTTAGGAAGTGCTGTCAAAGGAGAAAGCATCTGGAAGTCAGCTGCCCATGTTATTGGGTAATCTTGATGGGCTTCCCAATATCCAACATAACTTCTGTCACACTTCAACTCCAAGGGAGTCGAGAAGCCAAGGTAACTCGAAATTGGCTGCATGACCAATCACATTGAGGAATTCACTCCAACAGCCCTGGAACACGTGGACAGTAAAGATGCATTAATCAGGATGCTCTTTATTGACTACATTTCAGCATTTAACATCATCATCCCCTCAAAAATGATCAGCAAACTCCAAGACCTGGGACTCAACATCTTGCTGTATAATTGCATCACGGATTTCCTCTCCCCTAGAACACAATCAGTGAGGATTAGTAAGAACATCACCTCCACAATCTCAATCAGTTCCGGAGCACCACAGGGGTGCATTCTTAGCCCCCTGCTCTGCTCACTTTACACCTACAACTATGTGGCTCATACAATAATAACATCATCTACAAATTTGTCAATGAATCCACGCTTGAGGGTTGTATAAAGAAGGATGATGAGTCAGCATACAGGAGGAAGATTGAAAACTTGGTTGAATGGTGCACCAACAACAACCTTGCACTCAATATCATTAAAAGGGTAGCATAGTCAGCGTAGCATTTAGCGCAATCCCTTTACAGCACCATTTTGAATCCCGCACTGTCTGTTTGGAGTGTGTATGTTATCCCCGTGACTGCATGGGTTCTGATATCCTTCTGCTGTTCAAAATGTACCGGGGCTATAGGTTAATTGGATGTAAATTGGGCAGCATGGACTTAGCATGGGCCAAAATGGCCTGTTACCATGCTGTATGTCTAATTTAAAAAAACATAGGAAAACTAAGAATGGCTGATGTCAGGAAGGGAAAGCCAGAGGTATACAATCCAGTAATCATTAAGGGATTAGAGGTGGAGAGGGTGAGTAAATTTAAGTTCTTGGTATTTGTGATGTTTTTTCAATTGTGATAAATAAACCTGGGTCCTTTTGTATTATGTATATTTTATTATCAACTCACGACTTTGTGGGACACATCCATTTTGTGCATCTAACCCAAGGTGGGACATTCCATCTCCAATACCTTTTAGTGGTCAGGAGGATCACCAACTCTTAATCACCACATCCCCTTTCCTTAAGATGATCAATCTAGCAACATTACAGTGTTCATTTCAATTTAAAGTTAAACACAAATGTAAACATTGTGACAGAGTATTTAGAGGTGGCTTGGGAAGAATTGTTAGAGCAGCTTGCACACACACATTTTAAAACACAGAATATTTGCAGGACTTTTGCAGGAGGCAACAAAGTATTGACAGCAGCTTGCCTGGGAGAAAGCATGTGATCTTTGCAGGCAGAGGAGAAGAGTTTTGCTCTCAGAGAGGGAAGATGTGAACCAGAGAGGAGAAAGACTGAAATCCATTCCAGAGGGACAAGCTGGCAAACTTTGGAAGGCTGCCTGGTCAAAGGAGAAGACTGGTGGTGTGAAAGGTGACCTGACAGAAGGAGGATCATCTGGAGAACCCTGAAGGTGCAAGTTTCATCAGCAAGACTGATTGAGAAGGAATCAGTTGTGGATGTCCTAGAAAAGGAATCTCTCTCTGAAAACCAGCAATAACCCTCCTGAGTGGTAACCATTTGCCTGTTAAGCACCAAAGACTGGTGAACTTTGTTAATGCTAACTTCTGTGCACAGAAAAAGAATTACCTGTGATCTAAAGAACTTTTCTAATCTTAAAAATACATTATACACACCTGTGTTTAGTATTAGAGAGGGGAATTAAGTAGTTAGGTAGGTTAAATAATAAGTTAAAGTTTAATTCTGTTTTCTTGTTCAAATATAATTAAAAACAACTTTTGTTTAAGTAACCCTGTGTTGTGGTGCATATCTATTGCTGCTGGTTTTTGGGGTCCTCTGGACTCCGTAACAATGCAAACATCAACGACACAACTTTTTAAGTGTGCAGTTCTTTTTCTTTTAGAGATTCAACCTGTTGGGCGCTTTGATAACACATGTAGATCTTCTCAAAATAGGTGCATGTGCCAGCTCTGCTAGTCCACTACTGTCTAGCACTGGTGGTGATTCTTTGTAGGCTGGATCTTCGGAGTTGCTTTGTAGGCTGGATCTTCTGCGTGTGTCTGTTCTTGCAATATCACTTGCGTTTTCAGCAGACTCTTTTGATTCCTCCTCAGTATTTCACCATCCTCTGTTCTCACAGTATAGAATCTTGGGTTACTTCCTCTAGAACAGTGGCTTTCATGTCCCAGGTGTTGGAATCTCTGAGTCTCACTAGGTTGTTTTTTTGTGAGTGGCCCATAGTTGGGTTTTTGTCTCCTTTACAGACACTTTTGTCTTCGTTTAACATCTCTGTTCTTGATTGAGTCTGCAGAATAGGGAAGTGTGATGCATAGCATATACCCCATCAGGAGCTCAGCAGATGACTTTTCAGGTCCAAGTGGGGAAGCTCAGTAACTCAACAGAGCTAGATAAGGATCTAAGCTACTGTTTTGTGCTTTCTTGAGCAGCTGTTTAGCTATGTGAACTCTTTTCTCTGCTTTACCATTTAACTGTGGATACAGAGGACTTGAAGTCATATGTTGAAAATCATACTCTTCTGCAAAGTTTTGGAATTTTCTACTGTAGCATGGTCCATTGTCATTTAGATGATTTGAGGAATTCCACATCTTGCAAAGATCAACCATGTATCTGATCATGCAGGCAGCAGACATTTTGAGAAGCAGCACCATATCTGGATAGTTTGATAGTCAATAACCAGCTGGTAATTCTTTCCATCCAGGTGGAACAGATCAGTTCCAACCTTCTGTCATGGCTCCTCTGGTAAGTCAGTTATTGCCAAGAGTTATTTTAGCTGCTTTTCATGATGTTTCAGACAGGTCTCACAGCTTCAGACCATTATGTCAATGTCGCCATTTATCGCTGGCCAATAAACAGCAGTTCTGGCTCTTCTCTTGCATTTTTCCATTCTAAAGTGCCCCTCATGCACTCTTTTCAGCACCTCTTGTCACAGTGAATGAGAAATGATAGTCTGAGTAGAAGCCCATTGACAAGGCTCAGCTTAGCTCTGATGTTGCAGACATTCATCTTTAGGCCAACCTTCATTCAGATTCTTGATTAACTACTACTATGCTCTTATATATTTCAGCTGTAAACTGGTTGGATTTCATGTCATATATGGGAAGAGATTCAGTGATCAAGTTCTTGTTGAGATTCACATCTGTCTCTGTGAAAGTTTTATTGTGTGGTTTACTCTGTTGTTGCCCTGGACAGTATATCAGCCAGCACAATAAGTTTCCCTGGTATGTACACCAATTCAAAGTCATAATGTTGTAGCTTCATCATCAGTCTTTGGATTCACAATATCTCACTGAGGTTTTTCTTGATTATGGCTAGTAATGGCTTTTTTTTTTGCCCTGTAACAATTACCTCAGGTACATTGTTTTGGAAGACAGGTTTGGTATGAATTTACCAATGAAATGATCATTCCCAGCACTCTCAACTTGTCCCTTTTTGTCTGTGGGTCTGGGCATATGTAGAATTGCTTTCACCTTGCTCTTTTCTGAGTCCACACCTGCCTCCCACAGCTCATCTCCCAGAAAGCTGATTTCTTTCACCTCCAACTGACATTTTTCTCTGTTTAACTTTAATTCATACGTCTGGATGTGTGGTAGCACTTTTATGAGCCTCTCGTTGTGTTGTTCCTATGTAGATCCCCATAGGATCATGTAATCCATGAACACACGCCTTCTATGATCCCCAGAAGTGGCAGTCCCCTCTCGCATACGGCACTGCTGGGTTTGGGGCATTGCTTTACCGACTTAAAGGCTTTTGCAAAGTCCCCCTTTTTTCCACAATTGCCGCAGGTGGTGTCCTTGGCAGGGCAGCGTTTCCTCGGGTGCTTGCCCTGCCCACAGAAATAGCATATCGGGAGGGGGTGGGGCACTGATGGCAGCAGACGTTAGGTTGGAATGGATGGTTTGTGATTCCACTTCCCGAGATGGCAGTACCCTTGTCCTCCACAAGGTGGCCGCGTGCTCACTAGAGAATGATTCAGCATTGTGGATGGCGCTCAATGGTTTGAGGTAGGCTCATTTGTTTCTGTTCGAGCAGCCTTCGCCCCACATAGCCAGGCAATGCGTCCCTCATCAGTAGTTGTGCAAGCTGCTCAGTACTCAGCCTGGCAGTTACAGTCTCTTACAAGCTCCTGCATCTCTTGAGTTGTTGGCTCACCCGACCCAGGCTCGAACTGGGGGCAGGGTTGTGGCATGACAGCCTTTATGGGGAATAAAGGGGAGGAGTCACAAATCAGGGTCAACATATAAGGTCAAAGGTATTTACAGATAGAAGTGGTTTCACCACACTTCTGTTCACACACTGATTGGAATTGAGACATTTAGTTGGCCTCATATTACGTGCAGTCTCTGTTCAATATGATAATGCAGCTCAATGTTAATTTTAGCAGACGATTTTGCTGCCTACATATAACGACAGGAATTTTTGTTTTCAGTATTAGCAAATAGATTAAATGTTCACTCAACAATTATGAAAGAATCTAGCAAAAAAATTGGCATTCTCTGTCCCATTATCACTTCAATTATTAACCACATTAAAAAGTGCAAATAATTAGATGAAAATTTTCTTCTTTGGCTTGGCTTCGTGGACGAAGATTTATGGAGGGGGTAAATGTCCACGTCAGCTGCAGGCTCGTTTGTGGCTGACAAGTCCGATGCGGGACAGGCAGACACGGTTGCAGCGGTTGCAGGGGAAAATTGGTTGGTTGTTTTATTAAAAGTCCATTGGATGTAGACTTCACTAAAGTCCACACTAATTTGTATGAATATTACAAATTTAGATTTTTTTGTGATCTCGACATCAAATTCGACAGTGGTTGCCTTATGACATTCAAAGATTGCTTTGTTTTTCAGGCCTTAACACATTGCCCTTCATTTAATTTCTGAAGGGGCCGACAGGGAACACCGCATCGATAATCCACTGCCCATTCCAGGGAATACATTCACACGGCCCTTTCGTTTACATGCGCAGAGAGGAGCCTGGACATGTTTGAGGCCTTGGCCTATGTATTAAGAGTGGATTTTATTTTAAAGAAGCACGATGCATGAAGGCGGAATCAGATCAAACAATTTTATTGACATTAGTTTTCCAGTACTCGCACGTCCCACCCCATGCAACTGTATTTGAATAGAAAGTAAAATTTCCTGAAGTGTACAGATTATTTATACTTATCAGGGTTATAATTGCAATTTTTGGAATTAATGCTGTAATGACAATTGGGTACATTGCTACGGATAGAAAGCAGGTGACAACAGGCATGTACATTTCCATGGTGTTGGCGCAGGCAGAGCGGTTCCAGCTGCATCGTGGATTATGGGTAATGAAGACAGCCATTGATACCACATTGAACCGAGTGGGCCTATTGTTTTTTAATTTCAGTTAATAAGTGAATGCCAATCGACAGGAGCGTTAAAGCTACAGATTGTTGCAATTTTAAAATACTTTTAATATTGTGACTTAATTCCCTTTGGCATCATTAAAGTAACATCGTTGTTGTATATCTTATTTCTATTGATGTGTGACAGGTCCCCTTCCCTTCCGGGCCCCTAGGCTTCATCCTACCTAGCCTAATGGTCAATCCACCACTTTCAATGGCCTGTTAAAGGAGCTGAGAGTGATTTATTTTAAAATCCCCCAACTGCAAATTCTAGGCCCAAAATGGCGGTGCCCATGATTGGCACCAGCCACAATGGGGTTGCAGACTCTAGGGAAGCAGAGGACTGGTGCAAGGCACCAAAAAATGGGGAGGCCACCCTCTGTTTGAGAAGGAGATGTAGAGGAGACAACCTCTACATGAGGGGCTCTGAGGCTGAAGAGCACACAGGTGGCAGACTGTTGGTGACTCGAGGCAAGGAACCCATGTAGCCCATAGATGACTAGGTCAAGGGACTCACACCAGGCTGTGGCCTGCTGTAGACTTGCTCAAGACTGGCTGAAGGGGTACCCAGGTATGGAAATCAGAAGGTGAGAGTGTGGTGGAGGCTTCCTGATCATCTCAGAGGTGTGCATCTGGAGCTCAGGTTGCTGATGGTTTGCACTGAAGGTTGGGGGGCTGCTGAGGCTGTGGGAGCACTGGAGGTAAATCCATGGACACTCAGTGACTCGACTGATACTACGATAGGTAAACTGGAATTAATCTATGTCACTGCTCAGACAGGAGCTGATATGCTTCAACACCAGCTTTTCAAAACACTTTATCACTGGTGGTATTGGTCAATAGTCATTAAGCCAGGTTGCTGCACTCTTCTTGGGCACTGGCATGATTGACGCCTATTTTTTAAAATATTTTATTTATAGATGTAAAGGCACAATAAATTTGTTCAATTTACAAGTATATAATTCAAATCCCAATACATAGAAACATAGAAACATAGAAGATAGAAGCAAGAGTAGGTCATTCGACCCTTCGAGCCTGCTCCGCCATTCAACGAGATCATGGCTGATCTTAAAGTTCAGTACCCCATCCCCGCCTTCTCTCCGTAACCTTTAAAACCCTTATACTGAAGAAATAGATCTAATTCCCTCTTAAATATATTTAATGAACCTGCCTCCACTGCCCTCTGTGGCAATGAATTCCACAGATTCACCACCCTCTGGGTATAGAAATTCCTCCTCATCTCGGTCCTAAATGGTTTGCCTATTATCCTTAAACCATGGCCCCGGGTTCTGGATTTTCCCATCATTGGAAACATCCCATCTGCATCCATTCTGTGCAGTCCTGCCAGAATTTTATAGGTCTCTACGAGATCCCCTCTCAATCTTCTAAACTCCAGCGAGTACAATCCCAATTTGTGCAATCTTTCCTCATAAGTCATTCCTGCCATTCCAGGTATCAGCCTGGTGAATCGCCTCTGCACTCCCTCCATTGCAAGAACATCCTTCCTTAGATAAGGTGACCAAAACTGCACACAATACTCCAGGTGGGGTCTCACCAAGGCCCTGAACAGCTGCAGTAAGGTATCCTTGTTCCTATACTCAAACCCTCTTGGTATGAAGGCCAACATACCATTTGCCTTTTTAACCACCTGCTGTACCTGCATGCTCACCTTCAGAGACTGATGTACAAGTACCCCTAGGTCTCTCTGCACTTCCCCATCTCTTAATCTATTGCCATTCAAATAGTAATCTGCCCTCTGGTTTGTATTACCAAAGTGGATAACCTCACATTTATCCACAATGTAGGGCATTTGCCATGTATCTGCCAATTTATCCAAATCACACTGGAGCTTCCTGACCCCCTCTTCCGTGCACACAACCCCTCCTAGTTTAGTGTCATCTGCAAATTTGGAGATATTACATCCAATCCCCTCATCCAGATCATTAATGTAAATTGTGAACAGCTGGGGTCCCAGTACAGATCCCTGTGGCACCCCACTGGTCACCGCCTGCCACTCAGAAAACGAGCCATTTATCCCAACTTTCTGTCTTCTACCTGCCAGCCAGTTCTCAATCCACATCAATACTTTGCCCCCAATCCCATGAGCCTTGATTTTGGAAGCCAGTCGTTTATGCGGGACCTTATCGAAGGCCTTTTGGAAGTCCAGGTACACCACATCCACTGGCTCTCCCCCATCTATTTTACCTATCACCATCTCAAAGAATTCCAATAGATTTGTCAAGCATGATTTACCTTTTGTAAATCCATGTTGACTCCGTCCGATCCCTTCTCTGCTAGTCATATGCTCCGCTATTACATCCTTAATAATGGATTCCATCATTTTTCCCACTACTGATGTAAGGCTCACAGGCCGATAATTCCCCGCTTTTTTTCTACCCCCTTTTTAAATAGTGGGGAAACATTAGCTACCCTCCAATCCATGGGCACTGATCCTGTGGTATATAAAAAAATAGAAAAAGGAGATAGAAATATAGATCTACTCAGACACTCCCCCCACCACATCCCATACTAAACCTCGACTGAAAGAAAGAAAGAAAAAAAGGGACTAGAGCTCTTTAACAGTTTTATTACTATAATATTTCATAATGTGATACACATAGAGACTTTAGAAGTAATAACATATCAAAAATTCAATTAACTATTTAAACCCACCTTTTGTAAGTATGGGCTCCATACTTTCAAAAATATATAATATTTATCTCGTAAATTATATGTTATTTTCTCATAGTATATAGCTCCGAAACTCAGCATGCCATCTTTCCATTCCCAAATTTATATCTGATTTCCAAGATATGGCTATGCACTTACTGGCACAAATTTAACTTGATAAATATTCAGTTTTAATTTCAATTTAATTTCTTTAACATCTCCTAATATAAATAACAATAGATCCTGTGGGAATTTAATTCTGGTTACTCATTCTAAAAAAATACCTATTTTCAACCAAAAAGGTTTAACTTTAGGACATTGCCAAGTAGAATGCAGAAAAGTACCAACTTCTTGTTCACATCTAAAACACAAATCCGAGCAAATCTGATCCAATTTATTTATTTTTTGAGGTGTCAGGATATAACTGGTGAATAAAATTGTATTGAACTAGTCTGTATCTCACATTTATTGTACTTTGATTGACACCTGTTTGAAACGAATGGGTACTACGCCCTGCTGGAGTGATATATTGAAGATATCCATGAATACATTGGTACGTTGGTCAAAATATTATAAAAAATTGAAACAGCTACAAACATTGGGTGAAAAACGATGGATTGTAGCCTTCTCCACATTGGAGAGATTGGACGCAGACTGGGAGATCGCTTTGCTGAGCACCTTCGCTCTGTCCTCATCAGTGAAGGGGACCTCCCAGTGGTCATCCATTTCAGCTCTGCGTCCCACTCACATGTCTGTCCTTGGTCTCATGCACTATCCCATCTAGATCACTCATAAATTTGAGAAACAATGCTTGATTTTCCATCTGGGCACTCTTCAGCCAGATGGCATTAACATCGACCTCTCTGGTTTTTGCTGGCCTACTTTCCATTCTCCCTCCCTTCCCCTTTGTCTTCTTTCCTCCAGCTCTCCACCCCTTCCCTCTCTATCGACAGAGCCATTCCTCATCCCCTTGATTGATGCTGTGCCCTCCCTCACTTATCCACCTATTGGCAAAAAAAACCTCTCTATTACACAATATTTCACGTCAGATTAAAACCCAATTTTCATCATCAACTACACACGCAATTCCCTGGGGAGTCCACCATTCCCAGAACTTGGCCACCATCTCCTCAGGTACTGTGTGTTCCTGCAGTAAGGGCCAGAACGTAACCCCGAAAGGGGCAGGCACCCAGGTCGCCCTGAACCTCAACTGTCTGCTGCATCAACCTGTAAATAGCCAGTTTGGCCAGGCTCAACAGAAACCCACAAGGAGATCTTCCAAAGGCAAGTCAACCCATATAGCAGATAGTACAATTATAACAAATAAGCAGACAAATAAGTGAACAGAGTAGGGGGTAGTGTTACAGTAGTTAAATTGTGGATGGTACCCAGCATGTAAAAAACATGCTGCAGAGAACATAGAAAGAGAGTACAAGGGTATCTTCCTTTGCCAATGTGAGGTCTGTACAAGAGTCTGATGACAGTAGGAAGGAAAATGTCTTTGAGGTCACTGCTATCAATGGCGGAGCAACAAAATTCAGTCATAATCACAGAAGCATGTCATAGGTTGGGGAGTTATAGATTAGGCAATAGAGACGGGGTTGGATTAAAACAGGCAAGAGAATTTTAAAAATATGGCATTGCTTAACTCAGAGACAATCTCAGGCAGCCAGAAAGGTTTGGAGCGAGTTAGGACACAGACAACAGAGCTAGAAATGATCTCAGCATTCTTCCCTGTTCATGGGAGCCTACTGTTCGTAAATTGGCTTGTCATGTTTCTCATAACAGTAACTCCACTTGAAAATTGTTATACAAATGCAAGTTGGTTGAATTCAGCTCCTTTTAAGCTGGGCAGATATTTAATATTCATCACTGTACCTAAGCCCTAGACAATCCTATGCCAAAAATAAAATGGTGGGGCTGCTGCAGTAATGGCATTACTGCTGCTAGCATGGACCTGGGAGAGAAGGGAGCAGAGACACAGCGCTGCTCCGAGGCTTCAACTGCCCAATCCTAATGCCAGCAGCTCCTTACAAACATTAAACAGCCTGTTGGAGGAGCTGATGGTGGTTTTTTTTTGAAAATTTTATTTAACTCTTGTATCAATATTAAACAATTATATATAAACAGTACATTAGTATTCAATACAAGATGATACAAAACCATTTTTAATTTTCTCCCCGACCCCATCCCCTTTCCTTAAAAAATAAAGAAAACACCTAAACTATATATTAATCACTATATCTATTTTCCGAATATAATTTTGTATCTTCTAATTATTAATTGAGAGGAGTGGATGATGTGGATGGACTTTCGTTAACGAATTCCACCTATGATTCTTAAATCCTATAAAGGTTCCCAATCTGATTCCTTAAACTATAAGTAATTTTTTTCTTATGGTATATAATTTTGTATTTCAGTATTTCTGTTCATCATTATAAAATTTTCTGTTTTCCATGTTACTGCCATACATTATTGTTGCTACCGCTAATTCTATACTCAAAAATTGTACTTAATAGTTATCTAACTTCAATTTTATATCTGCTTCATGTATATCACCAAGTAAAAAATATTCTTGGGTCTTTTTGTATTTTTATCTTCATAATTTGTCCAAATAATATACTCAAAGCTTTATAAAAATTTTCCATTTTAACACAGGACTAAACTGAATGTAGAAATGTCCCTACTTCCTTGTTATATCTAAAACATTTCACGGAATAATTTGAGTTAAGTCCATTTAATTTATATGGAGTGTAGTATAATTGATGTAAAAAATTATATTGTACCATTGGATATCTAACATTAATTGTATTTGTTCCCCTCTCTTGGCACAACCTTGACCTAAATTCTTCTTGAATTTGCATATTTAAATCTTTTTCTCATCTTTGTTTTGATTTTTATGTCTTTTTTTCCTATAATATCTTGTAATTTTATATACATTTTAGCAATAAATTTCACAATAAATGTATCTGTAATTAAATATTCAAATTGACTTCATCCCAGGAGTCTTAAATTTGCACCTAATGTTCCTTTTAAATATGATTTAAGTTGATAATATGACAAAAATGTATTATTTTGTATTATTTATTATTTAATTGATCTTTTGTTGCAGCAGGCTTCTACTTGTACCTTCTTCATTTGCTCCTTTTAATGCCTTGAATTTCAAATTCATTTTCTTTCATTTTTTTAACCAGAACTTCAAATCTTTTGTCCACCTACTGCATCATTTTTTTCACGTTCCTTGTAAAATTCTTGTTTTCAGCTATACTCTTTCCACATTTTTTAACTTCTTCCGTTAATAACAATCATAGATTGCTGGAAATTATCCATGTAATTTTTCATATCAACTGTAGAAATAAACGACTCTTTCATTTTTCTCATCCTTCGGTCCATAAACCCTTGTTCTGGAGCCGGAAGCCTCTTGAGTCTTTGCCTCTCGAGTCTTTTTTTTAAATTGGCTTTTTTAAAAATTCTGCGCATGCACAGAGTCACTTCTTCACCCGTAG
Source organism: Narcine bancroftii (assembly GCF_036971445.1). NCBI lineage: Eukaryota > Metazoa > Chordata > Chondrichthyes > Torpediniformes > Narcinidae > Narcine > Narcine bancroftii. The sequence goes on from NC_091476.1 coordinate 142,842,483, forward strand.
CGGGCACCCATTATCAGGAGAGAGTCTGCACAGCAGCGTCCAAGGCCTCTCCAGCTTCTGGCGTATCTCCCCTGGGCAGTACCTTCCGAACAGCTCCTGGATCCTTCTTCAGGCTAGGCCTTTCTTCTTTAACTTGATCCTTTCCTTGCTCGGTTTCTTGTATTACTGCAAATGGTTTTTCTTTCTTTGGTGACATCTTAAATTGTTCTTTAAATCTTCAAACACTCTTTTCTTCTATGTTTCTTAACTTTTCTGACTCTTTTAAACTTTTTTGAGGAAGTAGGGATTTGCAGTCTAACCCACGTCCCCGAGCTGACAGTGTTTTTAAACTAAAATCCTGAAGCCATGGGTCTGTTCCCAAGATAATGGTGCTTGTGCAGTGGTTGAAGACACCGGTGAGCAGCGGACCGGCATAGATTAAGCAGAGGAGATGACCCTATGGGATGGTGACCACGGCAGCAGACCAGCAAGGGGCTCAGCAGCTGAGGGACCACACAGGCTGCAGGCAACTTGTGGTTGGGGGTGCCACATGGGTTGCTGGAGACTGACTCGAGAGGGTTTTGAGGGCAAGAAGGGCTCCTGAAGGGCCTCGGGTGTTGAAGGCTTCCTGATCTTGTTGGAGGCTTAGTTCTGGAGCTTGGGTTGTGATGGATCGAATAGGAATCTGTGCAGCTGTAGAGACTGCAGGAGTGCAGGAGGTACCGTAAATATTCGCGTATAATGCGAAAAACTTTGTACCAAAATTTGAGCTCAAAGTAGGGGGTCGCATTGTACATGCATATTTACGACAGCACGAATTGGATGGGCGAGAGGAAAGAGAGACGGCAGCACGAATCAGACGGGTAAGGGGGAGAGAGACAGTGGTGAGAATCGGGCGGGTGAGGGGGAAGAGAGATGGCGGTGCGAATCGGGCAGGCAAGGGAGAGAGAGACGGCAGCGTGAATCGGAAGAGCTAGGGGAGGGGGGCCATATTATACATGGGTAAAACTTTTCTCCCTTTTTCCCCTAAAAAAATGGGGGATCATATTATGGAAATGCATTACACACTCATATTTATGGTAAATCCAGGGGAACTCAGTGACCCTGAAGGGACCCTCTTTTGTTTCTCATTCTCTCTTAACACTAATGGCGACTCTTTGCCTTATAGCAGGCAGAAGGTAATTGGGTGGAATATTGAATGTTATGTACTATTACATGATAATAAAGAAATCTTGAGTCTTGAACTATTATGGTGGATCACCTCTAAGCTGAAAGAAATTTAAAACCACATCTGCTTTTTCATGCGTTAAGAAATATTCTATCGGCCAAGTCACAATACCAATCAGTATTCTATTATAACTGAATAAATGACAGGTACAGGCGATGGAACTAACAAAACACAATAGATAAAATGTGGAATTAAATTAAAATTAGCTTGGTTTGATTGCCATCAAAGCAATGTCTGAAGCAGGCACTAATTAGGACCTGTGGAGAATGACAACATTGTAGAAGGATCGAGTGTGGCAGTAAGATGATAAATCACAATCTAGGTAGATAGAAACTGCAGCGTTTGCATGCCATATATTTTTAATTTCTGTGTTTGGGTGAGATGGGAGCTCACGAGCTGTAGTGTAACTGTCTGGATCGTGCTGATGGGAGGTGTCCCATGACCACAAATCAGAGTGGAACCCTTCTGAGCACAGATCAACAAGATATAGATTAACCACAGTAGAAAGCAGAGACGAACATGTTTGAAGCATGGGAAACATTAGAACATGAATGACCCAGCAGTCAGGGTGGGTGACCCAGTGGTCAGGGTGGGTGACCTGGAGGACTGGGTGGTGGACCCGACGGTCAGGGTGGGTGACCTGGTGGTAAGGGAGGCTGACCCGGTGGTCCGGGGATGGGTGGGGTTTGGGGGGGTGACTCTGCAGTCAGGTTGGGTAACCTGGTGGTCAGGGTGGGTGACGCAGCAGTCAGGAAGTTCATAAAACAACTACAACAGTTTACATTAATTTCAATTCAACAGAAATTATAAATGCAAAAATGACAAATAATAAATATTCACAATGGTTCATAGTGCAAAGAACACATGGTGTTACAGTAGTGCAGAGTGACTGTTTTGAGGAGTCAGACTAGTTTATTTACTGAGGCACCAGTGTTACAAGATCAAACCAGCAACCAGAAAGAATGCATATCACACAGGGGTAAAGATGAACAATTACTTTATTAACAAAAAATTCACCTTCAAACTTTAATTCAAAATCCCCCCTTTAATAACAATGCCCACTGGTTACTATGCAAATATCTTTAACAGTGTAAAACTAATAAATTCCCCAGCCTAAATATAACATATATAATTAAAGTCTAAGTTATATTTCCAACCAGCCCACAGAAAAACTTAGACAAAAAACAAACACACAACACACAAGAGTCACAAAACTTCGATCTCAACCAAAGCAAAGATCATAAACAAAATTCAATTTGTTTGGTAAACTGAAGCCAAGAGAGAGAGAGAGCACAAAATTCGAAGTTGTCTTGTGTTGCTTGCAGAGAGGAACCACTGGCTTGATCCGGATCCTTCTGTCTGCCTTTGAAATGTTCATCCTTTTTGAAATCCCAACATTCTAAACTGTCCTCCAGACCATGACTCATGCTCTGGGCCTCCTTCCACTCCACAACACCCCCCAGTGGTGGTTTGTCGTCCAAGTCCAGAATTTTTTAGATCATTTTCTGCACATGCTCAGTCCGTCTCCCACTCTCTCAGCAGTCCACCTTCACCTTGGCTCTCTTAGGCAAACTGTCACTTTTTAACATAAAACCACACAACACATAGGTCAATACACAACACAGAACTTTGTAACACCTCCCCTGCTAAAAAAAATTGGTCCACAAGAACAAATTTTTAATAATTAATGGAAGTATTACATAAATAAAATAAAATAAACACTCCATTTTTTTTACAATAAGTATGTGATTAGATTCATATCTACCCAGATTAACATTATCCATCCCCTTTATGTCTGCAATAATTAAATCATACTCTTGTAATAGTAAGCTCCAATTCAATAACTGTCTGTTCTTATTTTTCATTTTAGACAGAAAAACTAATGGATTATGATTAGTATATATTATTACAAAAGTACGGATGGGTTGTAAAGGTGCCCACCAGTTGACATGTGTGACAGGTTCTACAAAAGTTCACAACATCCTTTCTTAATGTGTATGTATTACACATCAAAATGTTGCAACGCTAAAACAAGTGCTAATAACTCCTTCTCAATGGTTGAATAATTTCGTTGATTGTCGTTGAACTTTTCTGAGAAGTACGAAATAGGATGTTCTACTCCATCACCATCCTTCTCTGTAACAATAAAGCACCAACCGCTTCATCACTGGCATCCATGGCTAAAAAGAATGGCTTTTCAAAGTTAGGGGACAAAAGTACAGGTTGATGGCATAAAATTGCCTTTAACTTCAGAAACGCTTCCTGGCATGGATCTGACCAATAAATTTTTCTTTCTTTCCAAGTAGTTTTGTTAATGAGAGTGCAATTTCTGCAAAGTTTTTACAAAATCTATGATAGTAGCCAATCATACCTAGAAATCTCTGAAGAGCTTTCTTATTACCGTGGATAGGGAACGCAGTGATAGCTAATACTTTTGCTCCAACCGGTGCCACCCGTCCCTATCACATAACCCAGATAAATTACAGTGGCATGTCCAAACTCACTCTTGTGTAAATTCACTGTGAGGTGTGCTTCCACCAGTCTCTGAAATAACTGCTCTAATTCAAGCATGTGTTCTTCCCATGTATCCGTACTAATTACTAAATCATTGATATAGGCTCCTGTGTGCTCTAAACTGTGAATTACTGCATTAATCATTCTCTGAAATGTGCCAGGTTCATTTTTCATCCTGAAAGGCATAACATTATACTCATACAATCCTGAAGATGTAACAAATGCAGAAATCTGCCTGCCTTTCTCTGTCAAAGGAACACACCAGTATATTTGTAAGAGATCAATCTTTGTAAGAAACTTATCCTTCCCCACCTGATCTATACAATCATCTATTCTGGGGATAGGGAATGCATCAGTCTTTGTCACCATGTTTACCTTTCGATAATCTGTACAAAACCTAATTGAGGCATCTGACTTAGGCACCAGAACACAGGATGAACTCCAATTTGAACTTGATTTTTGGATAGTGTCATTTTTGAGTATGCAATCCACCTCTTGATCCAACAATCTGCTCTTTTCCTGATCAACTCGGTAAGGATGCTGCTTAATAGGCTTAGCATCACTGACCTCCACATCATGATAAGCCACGGTAGTTCTTCTTGGAACATCTGGGAATATATCCTTAAATTTCATAAGTAATATCTTCATTTCTTCCCTTTCTGATTTAGTCAAATGCATTAACCTGGTTTCTAAATTTTGCAAATCTATAGACTTTTCCAGCCTGAGGATTATCATTTTCTGTGCTCCATGACCTTCCACAAAACTTATCTCCTCCTTACTTTCCTCTATAACTAGCACCTTGGTTGGAATCCTAGTCTCCTCAGTCATTTTCTCAAAGTAAGGTTTAAGCATGTTCACATGACAGACCCGTGTCTTTCTTCGATGATCAGGCGTCTCAATCACATAGGTGACCAGGTTAATTTTTGATTTCACCTTATATGGTCCTGAAAACTGAGCTCTCAAAGGGTTTGACTGCATTGGAAACAAAACCAAGACTTTGTCATCAGGTTTAATGTCCCTAATGTTTGCTTTTAGATCATACCAAATTTTCGTTTTTCCCGAGCAGTTTTTATATTTTTCTTTGCCATCTCGCAAGCCTGATGTAATCTGTTTTTAAATTTGAAAACATAATCCAACAGATTTGATTGTATATCATTATGTATCCACTGTTCCTTCAACAATAGTAATGAACCCCTGACTTCATGACCAAACACCAACTCAAATGGACTAAAGCCAAGAGACTCATGAGTTGCTTCTCTAACAGCAGACAATAACAAATGGATTCCTTCATCCTAATCCTTTTTATTTTCCACTCAATAAGCCCTCATCATATTTTTTTACAGTTAAATGGAACCTTTCCAAGGCCCCTTGACTTTCAGGATGATAAGCCTCTGGGACTAGTTCATAAGATCGGAGTATAATTTGCTTTACAAATTTGTAATCAGCTGCTTGTTGTACAGTGAGACATGAGTACACCTGTTGGGCTTTCCCTTTAAGAACACTTTGTATCAGGAGTGACCACTGGTCTGGTGGCCATTTTAAATTTAAAGCTACTTTCTCAAAATGTTGAAAATACTGGTCTGTTTCAGCTTCCTCAAATGGAGGAACTAACCTCACTTCTCTACTGACCAGAAACCTCTCCTCCTGACCAGCACGTGGGTTTTGGGCTTCTCCCCCTCTTTGGGTTAGGTTCTGCCTCAATTTAGCTAGTTCTAGCTCATGTTTCCATTCTTTCTCTCTCCCCTCCCTTGAGGCTGTTCTCTCCTCCCTTGCGGCTGCCCTTTCCTCCATTTCTGCCTTCCTTACTGCTTCCTGTTTGGCTTTCCTTTCTGCCTCTCTTTTTTCCTCTCTCTTTTCCCTTTCTACTTGCCTTACTGCTTTCCGTTTGGCTTTCCTGCCTGGCTCTCTTTTTCCTCTCTAGTTTTATCAAAGCCAACTTTACTTCCTCTGAAGTTTTCTCCTTTGGAAACGGTTCTAATGCAGCTTCTTCAAATGCCCCCTATCCTACATAGTGCTTAACAATCTTTCGGGCAATTTCCGTTTTTTTCATCCCAGTTCTTACTGTAAGAAATTTTAACTTGCCAACTATAACCATCAGTACTGACATTTTAGCTATTTTTAAATTAACCACTGAAGGGTTCGCTATGAATTGGTCAATATTCATAGTTGCTGGTTTTTCTGCTGGTGATTTATACACTCATCATTTATTTTTAAATTCAAGCTGGAGGTTGAGTCAAACTCAGACGACTGATAACTAAGCACAAATCAATTGTCCCTAAAGCTTCCAAATAGGTTTTATCTCAGACGATTCCCCCAAATTATGTTACAAGATCAAACCAGCAACCACAAAGAAGGCATATCAGACAGTGGTAAAGATGAATAATTACTTTATTAACAAAGAAATTCACCTTCAAACTTTAATTAAAAATCCCCCCATTTATAACAATGCCCACTGGTGACTATGCAAATCTCTATAACAGTGTAAAACTAATAAATTCCCCAGCCTAAATATAACACATGCAATTAAAGTCTGTTATATTTCCAACCAGCCCACAGAAAAACTTAGACACAAAACGAACACAAAACACACAAGACTCACAAAACTTCGATCTCAACCAAAGCAAAGATCATAAACAAAATTCAGTTTGTTTGGTAAAATGAAGCCAAAAGATCTTTGAGAGAGAGAGAGAGAGAGAGAGAGAGAGAGAGAGAGAGAGAGAGAGAGAGAGAGAGAGAGAAAGAGAGAGATGGTCCGGATCCTTCTGGCTACCTTTGGAATGTTCATCCTTTTTGATATCCCAACATTCTAAACTGTCCTCCAGACCATGACTCATGCTCTGGGCCTCCTTCCACTCCACAGCACCCCTAGTGGTGGTTTATCACCCAAGTCCAGAAATTTTTAGATCATTTTCTGCACATGCTCAGTCCATCTCCCACTCTCTCAGCAGTCCACCTTCACCTTGGCTCTCTCAGGCAAACTGTCACTTTTTAACATAAAACCACACAACACATAGGCCAATACACAACACAGTACACAACACAGAACTCTTTAACACCAGTGACAGTATTTTGTTCCACAGTTCGGGACAGGAACTGCTTGACCTTAGACCACAAGAAATTGCAGAGTCTTGTGCATGCAGATCAGGCCATCACACAAACCAATCATCCCTTCATCGATTCCATGCATCCTGCCTGCTGCCTCAGGAAAGCAGCCAACATTTTAAAAGACTCATCCCACTCACCCCAGGTCATGCTCTCTTCTCCCCCTCCACCCCCCGACTTTTATCAAACAGAGAATCCATGAATTTGAAAGCATTAACCTCCAGATTTGAGGACAATTTCTTTCTTGCTCCTTTCCTCTTAAATGAACCACTCATTGCTTTGATTTTAACAAAACTTTCTCTGTCCCCTGCATGATGTTTTTATACCTCTATGCCTTGCTTCACTTAACCTTTTGCAACACTACTTTTTAAATTTAAATTTAAATATACAGCACGGTAACATGCCCCCAATTCACACCCAATTAATCTACACCCCTGATACATTTTGAATGGTGGGAGGAAACCAGAAACAGGGAGAAAGTACAAATTTCTTACAGAGAGCGCAGGATTTGACCCTGGTCCAGATCGCTGGCACTGTAAAGGTGTTATGCCTTTCGCTACACCAATCGTGCCACTCTATTTCCCACTGTGGTGGGCAAAGAGGACCCCAAAACCCAAGCAGGAATAGAAATTCACCAAGACAAATGGTTACTTAAACAAAAGTTGCTTTAAAGTTCTTTATACATAAAAACAGGATCAAACTTTAACTTATTACTATTAACAACCTAACTTAACCCCATTCTAATTCTAAGCACACATGTATGCAATGTGCGTATAAGTTCAGAAAAGTTCTTTGATTCACAGTCCAATCTCACTTCTCGTTCCTCCAAGTTCACCAGTACAGGTAATACTTAAACTGTGCACAGAATTTAACATTTATGCATCTTCACCAGGCTTTGGTGTTTGAAAGGTAAGTAGTTACCGTTCAATAAGTTTCTTGTTGTTGCTCGTTGGACACCCAGACTGATTCCTTCAGATCAGCCACTTCAGTGTCTTGTCGAAGAAACTTGCCCCATCAGGCTAAACATTATACACTCAGCCATCTCCTCTTGTATGAACCACAAGGGCTTTGAATAGGCTGAACTAAGACCTCACAACCAGTCTTCAAAAAATGGGGTTTTAAACAAGCTTCCAAAACTCATTGCAGAAAACCATCTCTCTCTTTTTCTCTCTCTCTCTCCCTCCCTCCCTCTCCCTCTCCCTCTCCCTCTCTCTCTCTCTCTCTCTCTCAGAGAAAAGCCTGTTTGACTGTCTCTGCTTGAAAAACCACATGACCTTCCTCCAAACCTAATCTTCCGCGTCCATTCATCTGTTGCTTTTCAAAACAATAATCCATTACTCCACAGCATGTCCAATTAACAGGTTTACTATGAAGAGTATTCTGGCTGGTTGCATCACTATCTGGTATAAAGATGCCAATATCCACGACAGGAAAAATCTCCAGGGAATTGCTAACTCGGACTGCAACATCATGTCCACCAGTCTTCACTCCACTGAGGACATGTACAAGAGGCGGTGTCTTAAGAAAGCAGCCTCAATCCTCAAGGACCCCCACCACCCAGGCCATGCTCTCTTCACACTGCTACCATTAGGAAAAAGGTACAAGAGCCTGAAGAAAAACACCCATTGGCACCAAAACAACTTCTTCACCTCCTCCATCAGATTCCTGAATGATCAATGAACTAAAGACACTGCCTTACTTTGACTTTTTGTGCACCTATTTTAATTTTTGTAAAGTGGTTTATATAAATTTTTGCCTCTGTGATGCTTCTACAAAATAACGCATTCCATGACATGTCATTAAATAAATTCTGATTCTGATTCTTTTCTGAATCCCGGTCATTTCAAACAGTGGGAGGAATTCGGAGCCCCAGGGAAAACCCATACATACACGTGGAGAACTTACAAACTCCTTACATAGAGTGTGGGATCCAAACCCCTGTCCTGATTGCTGGTGCAGTATAGGCATTGCGCTAACTGCTATACCAACCATTCTCCAGTTCTCAGTGTGAAACACTGCAAACACACATGCAGACAAGACACACATGATACATATCAGAATCAGAATTTATTGTCATGAACAAGTCACGAAATTCGTTGTTTTGTGGCAGCGTCACAGTGCAAACATTTATATAAACCACCTTATTAAAATAAATCAAACTAGTGCCCGAAAATTCAAAGTAAGGCAGTGTCTTTGGTTCACTGATCATTCAGGAATCTGATAGCAGTGGGAAGAATCTGTCCTTGTGCTTCTGAGTGCTTGTCTTTAGGCTCCTGTACCTTTTTCCTGATGATAGAAGAGTGAAAAGGGCATGGCCTGGGTGGTGAGGGTCTTTGAGGATAGAGGCTGCTTTCTTAATCTGTAGATATTAAATGTAAATTTTTTTAATGTTTTAATTTTTTTTTAATTACACATACAGCATGGTAACAGGTCATTTCAGCCCACAAGTCCATGATGTCACAGGCCAAGTTAATAACCCCCTGGAGCTTTCTCTTGCCTGAAGCATTGGCATCTCCGCACCAGAGAGTGATGCAACCAGTCAAAATGCTCTCCACAGTCTACCTGTAGAAGTTTTCTGTGATGTAGTGAATCTTCTCAAACACCTCACAAAGTATGCTTGCTGGTGAGCCTTCTTCATGATTGCATCAATGTGGAGGCTCCAGGACAGATCCTCAGAGACGTTGACATCCAGGAATTTGAAGATCTTGACTTTCTCCTTTACTGAGCCCTCGATGAAGACTGGATCATGTTCTCCTGACTTTCTCCTGAAGTCCAGAATCATCTCCTTGGTTTTGTTAATGTTGAGGACACGGTTGTTGGAGTGACACCATTCAATGGGGTGATCTATCTCTCTCCTGTACGCCTCCTCATTGCCATTTGTGGTTCTGCCGACAACTGTGGTGTCATTGGCAAATTTGTAGACGGCATTGGAATTGTGCCTGGCCACTCAGTCTTTGAGGTGCACCTGTGTTGATCGTCAATAAGGAAGAAACATCGTTTCCAATTCATACTGATTATGGTCTTCTGATGAGGAAGTCAAGGATCCAGTTGCAGAGTGGAGTGCAGAGGTGCAGGATTTGTAGTTTCTTGACCAGCACTGAAGGTATAATGGTGTTGAAGATGTAGTCTATGAAGAGATGCCCTATGTACTTAACATTGAGTTCACTGCATTCCTTTACGATTGAGTTCACTGCATTTCACACATTTTTTTGTCTGGGCACCCTCCAACCCCAGGGCATGTTCATTAAGTTCACTGCATTCCACTTGCTACAACAAACCTACGCATGAATTGCTGTTTTCAAGGTGGTCTAGAACAGTGTGGGAACTCAGGGATATTGTGTCTGCCATGGAGCCAGCCATAGTGAGTGGAGAGCTAGAGATACTATGCACAGTACATATATACAAATATTAAAATAAACAATAATTATTTGTTAAATAAGTAGTGGCATCTTGGAGAGTTCGTATGAGCAGTTCATCAGTCATTCAGCAGTCCGAAGCTGTTTCTCAACCTAGTGGTTCTGGCTCTGATCCTCCTGTATCTCTTCCCTGACGAGAGTAGCTGAAGGATGCTGTGTGGAGGGTGGAAGGGGTCCTCAATGATTTTGTGAGTCACCCTCAGACAATGATCCCAGTAGATCATGTCCATAGGGGTGAGGGAAACTCCATTGATCCTCTCTGCCACTCTTATGGTCCTGTGGATTGACCTCCAATGTCATGCACCACAGCAACTGAACCACACTGTGAGGCAGCTGGCCAGGACACTCTTGATAGAGCTCCTATAGAAAGTTAACAGGATGGTGGCCAATAGCCTTGCCTGTCTCAGTTTTTTCAGGAAGTTGCACCTTCCTGACAAGTGAGGAGATGCTGTGTGTCCAGGATGTGTCACTACTTAAATGGACTCCTAGGAACTTGGTACTCTCCACTACCGAGCTATTAATGTGTGGTGAAGCATGGTTGATCCTGGCCTCATCATTTCCTTCATCATGTCCACATTGAGACTATTTTTAAACAGAAAGCGAACCTGGGGCTCACTGCTTTAATGTCAGTGGAACCAGATCAAGCAAAAGTGTTCAGATGGAATGAGATAGGAGGATGATCTGCAGGGTTGTGGTTACGTGTGTGCAGAATGGGAATGATGAGGAGCCAGTACAGGACAAATGGACCAAATGGTCTTCTGAGCCTTAAGAATTATCTTCAAGCATGTTATGGGGAACAGAATCAAAAAGAATTTGGCTGAATCACAAAGAGTAGGAGTATGTCAGAGGAGGAGAGGGCTAGGGAAAGAAGATCTAAAATCTCAGCCTTTGCCCTCCATCCCTGACATCCCTTGAGACCTCCACATATCTGGCTGGGACACCAGGCCATGCCTGGAAGGAGTTGTCTCCATTAGGTAACTGCCAATATTTTTATTTTTGTCCAGAACCATTGGTGATGAGGGATAAATCTCACAGTAAAAATGCCACCTGTTCGCTTGTGTTGAATGCGGAGAGAATCCACATGGGATTATTGTCTCTGAAAGATATTTCAAATTGCTGCTATATTTTTAATTTCAAAGTAATTTTTAGATTGGATCATGTATATTTTTGAGACATTATACATTATAACAGTAATATCAAAAAATACTTCTGCCGCCTCAGGCAGAGGCAGAGTTACTCCTGAAAGGCGCAATGTAAATCCAAGTCTCTTTATTCACAAATGAACAGCATTTATGAAAGGCAATTATTTGAGGGAGATCCTCTTTAAATCTCATTTATTTGTCCACAATCTCCCGCTATCTGAAATTAGAGCATTCCTATGGAACCTTTCATCAGCCGAAATGGTATAAAGCGAAGAAGCGATTGCCATTAATTTATATGGGAACATTTTTTGAGCATTTCCAGACTCAAAAAAAACCTACCAAATCATATCAAATAACACACAAAGCACAATGTCTTTATTTTGTTCTCCATGATCAAAATTCTTAATTATGTCCAGTTTTAAGCTAAGCATAACACAGGTACAAATATCCCAGACTTTTCAAAAGTTCACTTAGTATCACTTTGTTTTTACAAAAGACCTACCTTAGTACCTGTTTTCACTAAACTGAAAGAAATCTGAAGAGCATTTTCACTTTTACGAGAAAAGGCGAAATGCAAAAATAAAATTCAGCGTTTTTTTTGCAGCGAGGCATTATAGAGGCAGCGTGCCCACCCCCACCCCACCCCACCCCCGAGCAGCGAGAGTGGCATCACCAAGCTCGTTCCCTGGGAATGACACTCAGCATCTCAGCATCAAGCCACCATAACTTTGAACTGTCTCTCAATTTATTTTGTGCATCTGATAGCAAGATGTGTCCTAAGGTATCAGAGCAGCCTAAGAGAGATGGTAAGGGGATTACATTTAGCATAAAATTGGAAATAATTAGTGTTTTGGTCATGGTGAATGAAATAAAGACATTTATATGGGATGTGTATTTATTATATCATTCTTGTTTTTATGAAATATCAGTGTTATTTTAGGTTTTATGTGCTATTTGGTTATTTTTTGGGTCTGGGAATGGTCAAAATTTTTTCCCATATAAATTAATGGCAATCGCTTCTTAGTTTTATGCCATTTCAGCTTACAAAAGGTTTCATAGGAGCGCTCTACTTTTGGATAGTAGGTCTTTCATAAAAGTGAAGTGTTGTCAAATGAACTTACAAATATTGTGGGATAACTGTATTAATTATATTTATATATTATGTGCTCACCTTTCATTTAGTGTGATTGTCACTTTAAGGGTTAATACAGGCTGCAAACATTCACCATTGTGGTGAGACTGGATAGCACCATCAAGTACAAACTGTAAACAGGGTTGGTGTTCTGAAGGAAGAGCAATAAAATGGTTGTTTATCCAGGAAAATAGGTGGGACAATTACAGGGAGTCATGTGAGTGGGACACTTAAATAAACAGAGATTTTCATTAGTGACCACCAGACATCTGATGAATACAGAGTTGGAGAGACTTGGTGTGGAATGGACAATTCGGCTGATTCTCCCTGTCAGGGGAATTATTGAACCACTGTGACCAAAGGAAAGGTCACTTTGATTGACCCCTTATCTGGGTAAAGGAAGCAGGAGAATTGCTGCATCGAATTGTGATCCTTAAGATGGTCATTTCGACTGACCCGTGCCTGGGTTTTGGAAGCATTGTGAAAGTCACTCGTTGTGTTTCCCCTATGCAAGGAAATACTCAACAAGGATTCAAGAATTTTCAGCAGTGTAGCCCAGTCTCTCAGTCTCTCCCTCCTCCGTAATTACTTCTGGCCATCAGTTTAAAAGCCTGAATTTCAATTGTGGACTTCTAAGATTGAATGGTGCCTAAGCTGTAATAGTTTGGTTTACACACTCACTCACTCTCTTTCACACACACACACACACACACACACACACACACACACACACACACACACACACACACACACACACACACACACACACACACACACACACACACACACACATGCATATTGATGCATAGATGGAGTTAAGTTTAGACAAGTTGTTATATTATTAGTAGTTATTAATAATTTATATTGTTTTAAAGAAAAACAATAAAAGATTTGGAAACCCTGTATGGATTTTATTGCTATGATTTTACCTACAGCGTCCACCACTCGCTCACCAACCCGCCCTAATTAGTTCATGGCTTAAGAATATTATGTAAATTTGCAATTAATCAGTTAAAAGATATGTTTGTTAGACGGGCTTTTCCTTTTCTTTTCCTTTCTTCTTTTTTTCTTACCTCTTTGGGGAGGGAGAGGGGGAAGGTGGGGGGAGATAAAATGTGAAAAAATGTATTCTTTTTGCATCATAGTTTTTATTATTCTCATGATATGGATAAATACTGTACATTTATTGATGCAAATGAAAAATAAAACAAAAAAGCAATGACAGTCTCTTGGTGGACTTCTATTGCTGTTGGTCTACGACATAACAAATTGGGGGATCGTCCGGAATATAACTGAAATTGATGCTTATTGATCAATTGATTTTCGATTTCATTGGTTTAATTCCTATTTGAAAGCCAATGTGTGTCTGTGATAAAACAACAGCAATGGATTGTAATAAGTTTATAAAAGTGCCATCCTCTGTTGGTTCGCAGAGGGAAAAAAAAGGATGAGTTGATGAGTATTGCCCAAAGGTTGGAGCATGTTGTGATAAAACCACTTATGAAAAAGGCTGAGTTCTGGGGAATTATAAAACAACACTATATAGCAATGGGGAAGTTTGGAGAGGAGGAGTTAGAACAGTCTGCTGAGAGTAAATCCCTTGAGCAGCGGTTAACGTTGGAACAGATTGAGCTAGAAAAACACAAGTTTGAGGAAGTGGAGCAGCAAAGGGAGGAAACAGCAGTTTGAAATGGAGGAAGCAGAGAAGAAAAGGCTGTTTGAGGGAAAGAGGATGAGAAACAGGGTTCCACCTTCTGGTCCAAGTGAGAGGTTTATGACCAATAGGGAGGCTATGATACTTCCTCCATTTGATAAGGCTGAGATTGATAAATACTTCCAGCATTTTTAAGAAAGTTGCTGAAAGTTTAAAGTAACCGAAAACCTCACGTTACAAAATATGATTAAAGGGAAATCCCAACAGGCTTATTCTACCTTTACAATCGGGCAGTTGCTGATTATGAGACTGTAAAGCAAACTGTGCTTAAGGATCATGAATTGGCTTCATAAGCTTATAGGCAAAAATTCAGGAATTTAAAAAAATCAGTGAACAAGTAGAATGGATTTTGCATATGACAAAACAATGTGTTTTGATAGATGGTGGACATTAAAAAAGATGATTATAACAGACTGAGAGAGGTGGTTTGAGTTGAAGAAATTAAAAGTTGTGTTCCAAATGACATAAAAGCATATTTAGACAGAAAGGGAGTTGAAACTTGGCAGGAATTTGCTAAATTAGCAGATGAATATGCTTTAACCCATAAGATTAAATTTGTACCAAATAGAACCTTCTAAAAGGGTAATATGGACTATCCAAGTAAGTTACAGAATAAATCAGGAAGTAGTGCCAGGAGTGAAGATGAAGGGAAGCAAGAAAAAGAAAAACCTTCAGGTCCCCTTTGCTACAATTGTAAGAAACCTTGTTCCATGCTGAGGAAAGAGAAAGAAAAGGAGGCAGTGCCAGATGACTATATTCTTAGTGATGAAATACATAGAAATGGAAAAAGGTTCCAGGCCTTCTGATAACATTAAGGATGAATTCAACTATTTTGTGCAGAGGAGATTTACCAGGATGTTGCCTGGATTGAGAAACAAGTCTTAAGAGGCAAGGTTAGAAGAGATGGGACATTTTACTGTGGAGCCTTGAGATGAGAAGAGACTTGATTGAGGTCTACAAGATTATGAGATGTATGGATAGGGTGAACAACCAGCATCTGTTTCCTAAAGCAGGATCAGCAAACATCAGAGGACAAATGTTAAGGGAGGGAAGTTTAGGGGAGACATCAGGGATAAGGTTTTTTTATGCAGAGAGTTGTGGGTGCTGGAGATCGTGGTGGATCAAAGAAAAAAGGTTATTGAGTCAGGAGGGTTTAGTACATTTTATTAAGGAGTATGTTGGTCAGCACAGCATTGAGGGTTGAAGGGCCTGTACTGTGCTGTAGTGTTGTATGTTCTATGGTCTATGAGACAGATCAGATAAGCAATGGCTTCCAGTACTCAGCAAGGGGGATATTCCTTCTGTGTGAGGATTAGATCAGTGAGCTATTAGTGATCCTGACCTTATCCACACAGACACACACAGACACACACAGACACACACACACACACACACACACACACACACACACACACACATATGTGTGTGCACATAGGTGAACATGGAAACACATAATCACACAGAGACACACATGCACATTTAGATATGCATTCTAAAGATAGATCAGGTAGCTATTCTGCCCATTAGCACCATGCTGGTTCCCAGTGGAGCAATCTCATCAATCCCATTTCCCTCTTCCACTTCTTCCCTCTGCTCCTGTGCACTTGCACTCTCTCTTTATCTCTGTCTCTTTCTCTCACTCTCACTCACATATTCATTAACTTACTTTTTGAATTTTTTGATATTGATGTATACCAGAGGGTAATTTATAATACCCAATTAATTTACCATCCTGCATGCCTTTGAGGTGTGGGAGGTGACAGGAATACGCAGGGGAAACTCACACGGTCTCAGGGAGAATGTACAAACTCTACACAGACTGCTCGAGGTCACAGAGGAACTTGGATCTCTGGAGGCGTGATGCAGTAGCACTAATTGGTGCGCCACACACCTGTGCACACTGGCGCACTCGTCTAGACATATCTATGCTCGTGAGAGAAAAACAGAAAATGCTGCAAAAACTCAGCAAGTCAGGCTACATCTGTGGAAAGAGGAACAGAGATAATATTTTCAAGTCCAAGATTCTTCATTTGATTCACATCTATTACTTTAAATAATTTAAATTTTAATTCAAAAATGCTTTCATTCAGACCAGGATTATGAGGAACAGCACATAAGTGGAGTTCAGTCTACAGTCAGATCAAGCACCATCTTGAGTGGCAAGGTTAGCTTAATGGGCCAGATGGCCGACTCCTGCTCCTGTTTCTTGTTCTGAACTAAATTGATGAAAGGTGTTGATAGAGGGAAGGTGGAAAGAATCTTGTGGGGAAAAGCACAGTGGGAGGCCATCAATATAGGAGAGACACCAAGAAATCCAATGGGAATTTCAGAAGGAACCTCATTACTCAGGGAATGGTGAGAATGTGAAACGCATTCCCGCAGGGAGTGGTTGAGGTGAGTGGTGAAAATATTTTTAAGGTTGTGTGTGGGTGGGGTTGGTGGGGAAGGGGTGGGGGGCAGGTAGAATAGAGATTCACACTGATAGAACTGTGGAATTATACAGCATGTAGCCAGGGCCTCAGCGCAATTGTCCATTCTGATCATGTGGCTGACCTAAGTTCTCCTTTTGCCTTCATTTGGTCCCTACCTCTCTAAACCTTTCCCATCCATACATTATTCCATATATCTTTTAAATACTGCAATTGTCCCCACCTCCAGCACTTCCACTGACATCTTGTTCTGTATTCCCATCACCTTCTGAGTGAAAAATTTGCCTGTTCAGGTTCCTTTTATATGTTTCTCCTCCCACCTTAAACCCATGTCCTCTAGACTTCCCTACCCTGGATAAAAGACTAGGAGGACTCACTGTATTCATGCTCCTCCTGATATTATAATCCTCTGTAAGGCCTCCTACACTCGAGGGAGAAAACACTCAGCCTATCCAACCTCTCCTTAATACTCAATTGCTTCAGTTTTTTGTGAATGTCTCTCCATCCTTTTGAACTTGGTGACATCCTTCTTACAGCTGGGCAATCAAAACTGGACACAATACAATAAGTGTGGCCTGACCATCAGTTATAACATGATGTTCAAACTCCTGTATCAATGATTCAAGATTCCTTTATTGTCATGTAATAATACAGAAAATGTAACTTTGTACAAAATTGCCTTCTGCCTGTAATAAGACAGACAAAGAGTTGTCATGAACATTGCCGGAGCCCCAATAATAAGAGAGAAAGATTAGGAAAAGAGAGTCACTGAGTTCCTGAGGATTCACTTCCAGCACTTAAACAGCCTCTGCAGCCACATGGACTCCTACTTGATCCATTAGCAACCAAATCTCCAGCCCTAAAGTTCCGACACGATCAGGAAGTCTCCAGTGGCCAAGACTCTTTGGAAGCCCTTCTTGCCCTCAGCACCCTCAAGAATCCCAGTCCAGTGACTGCAAGTCACTGACCATCTGCAGCCTGAGCTCCTCACTGGTTGGCTGCCATGGTCACCTCCTTCTCAAGGTGGAGGGGGTGGGGGGGAAGATGTTCTGCTGTTTCTGGTGCCCTGAGCCTGACGACTGCTCCTCTGGAGACTGCAACCCCGACAAGAGCCGGCAAGCGAGCTGATGGCCTTCTCCTTCACCACCTGTGTCACCGCTTTCAGGAAGCTATGTAATGTACTTGTACCTCTAGATCTGTCTGACCTACAACACACTCCAGGGCCCTACCATTTACAATTTATCCTTCCTTGCTTTGAGGAAACAAAATGCCACACCTCATCTTTATCTGAAACTCCGCCTGCCATTCCATGGCCCATTTTCGGAGAGAAAGGGTAAGGTTTGAATGGAACATAAATGTCAGCATGGTCTGGCTGGGCTGAATGGTCCATATGATTGCCATATTTTTTAAAATTTAGACATACAGCACTGTAACAGGCCCTTTCATCCCTCGAGTCTGTGCTGCCCAATGAACCTGGAGCCCCCAAAGGAAATCCATGCAGACACAGGGAGAATATACAAACTCCTTACAAACAGTGCAGGATATGAACCTTGGCCCCAATCGCTGGCACGGTAATTGTATTGTACTAACTGTTACGTTAACCGTACTGCCCTTAATGCATGAAGGCTTGATTGCCTGCTTTGTTTCTTGGTGTTCTGAGTTATGTGACCTAATTTCAGTGAAAATTGAATATAACTGAAAATCAGGATGATATCAATCGGATAGAAAGAGTGCAGAGAAGATTTACTAGGATGTGGCCTGGACTTCAGGAACTGAGATACAGGGAAAGGTTAAACAGGTTAGGACTTTATTCCCTGGAGCATAGAAGACTGAGGGGAGATTTGATAGAAGTATTTAAAATTATGAGGGAAATAGACAGAGTAAATGTAGATAGGCTTTTTCCACAGAGGGGAGGTGAGGTACAAACAAAAGGAAATGGATTAAGAATGAAAGGGGAAATGTTTAGGGGAACTTCTTCACACAGAGTAGTGGGTGGGTGGAACAAGCTGCCAACTGACATGGTGAATGCGGGCTCAATTTTAACATTTAAGACGTATTTGGACAGGTACTTGCATGGGATATGTCTGGAGGGCTATGGTCGGATGCAGGTCAGTGGGACAAGGCAAAATAATAGTTCAGGCAAACTAGAAGGGCCAAAGGTCCTGCTTCTGTACTGTAATGTCGTATGTTTCTAACTCATACAGGTTAGAAAAGATCCAGGAGTTTTGTCTATCTGATACAGATGAAGTTCCTCTGCTCATCCAATATTTAAAAAAAATCTGGAGAAACTCAGCAGGTCAAACAAAGTACTTTATATAGCAAAGATAATTAACATTTCGGGCCTGAGCCCTTCACCAAATGTAGACACCCGAGCTCGGGCACCTGCCTACATTGTGTTTATACCTCGATGAAGATCTCAAACCTGAAACATTGCTTATGCATCTTTATCTTTGCTGTATAAAGTACATTATTTGACCTGCTGAGTTTCTCCAGCAATGTGTTTTTACTTTAATCACAGTGTATGCACCCTTTTGTGTTTTACTCCACTACTGATTCTAGGAGAATGAAGTGATGGAGGACGTGATGGAAGGGACGTGTGTTCCAGATGGAAAAGGTTCAATTATTTTCTCCAGTTGGTGATGCGTGACTTTAAAGCCGACTGACAGCTTGACTGAAGGATTAATGTTTGTAATCATTCTTCATTTACGGAAGGATAATCCCCAGTTAATTAGTTAGTGAGGGTGTGCTCACAGCTGTAAGAGTAGCTAACATGATAATAGAAAGACTAAAGAGTATATTGTAAGATAAGGGGCAACATTTGTGCCAAAAGCAAGTTCCAAGCAATTTCTAAAGTAATCCATACCTTCCAAAAGCAACTTCACTCAGTGCAGCCGCAGAAAATGTTTGTCCATGGGTGGCCTCGATCCAATCCAAGTACCCAGTTAGCAAAGTTTATCGTCTGCCAAAAGTGTCTGCTGCCAAAGTCACACAAAACAAAATTATTATAGATTGCCTGTCTTGCAGCTGTTGAATTCGTTCTTACTGGACCAATGACTGTCTTTATCCCAGTCTGTCAGACACATTCCTGCACCTTACAGAGATGGATGTAGACATTTGACCTCAATGTAAAGAGTTGGCACCCATTTATCAAACTGTGATGGACAGGTGAGTAGGCAAACCCTGAATGATTCCATTGAACAAATGCCAAAGAACAGTCCCAAAACAGGAGTGCTTAGAGTGCAGAATATTATTTTCTAATTTAAAAATAAGTTTGCAGCCACACAGACTCCTGTTCAATCCGTCAATAACCAGGCGTTAACGTAACGGTTACAGCGCCAGCGACCCAGGTTCAAGTCTGGTACTGTCTGTAAAGAGGTTGTACATTCTCCCTGTGTCTGCATGGATTCCTTCTGGGTGCTCCAGTTTCCTACCACCCTTCAAAGCGTACAGTGGCTTGAGGGTTAATTGGGTGCTTTTGGGTGGTATGGCTTCATTGGCTAGAAAGGACTAATACTGTGCTCTATGTCTAAATTTAAAATTTAAATTTGTTTCCTTTAAAAAAAAGTCTCTTTTCATTTGCCCTTTTTACATCTTTAGAAATCTCTTGCTTAGAATAATATAAAATTGGCAGGTAGAGCCTTTATTCATATAGAGGAACTGAAATATAAAACTGGTTGGTTGTCCTGGAACTTCAGAGTGAAACACAAAAGTCTGCAGATGCTGTGATTGGAGTAAAAACACAGAAATGCTAGAGAAACTCAGCTGGTCTCACAGTGTCCATAACGGTAAAGAGATACAGCCAATGTTTTGGGCCTGAGCCCTTCTTCACTCTGTTTTTCTTTCTCCACAGAAACAGCACTTCCAGAATTTTCTTTATATTTCAAATTTCCAGTGGGATTTTTCCTGCCTATTTTCAAATGCAGATACGGATATTCATAGTGCAAAATGAGGACCCCCTTCCCCCTCCCCCCACCCCCCCACCCCCCCCCCCCCCCGCCCTCCTGCTTATGGCGCCTGTGGCAGTTAAACCAGGCTGGCCAGTGTCCAGCTTGTCCAAATGCCTTGAAGTGTGCTGGAAATTTCAGACACATTTCTAGACCCAACTCCACATTTTTGAGCAAAAATATACTGTTTCTAATTCTTCCACCAATCCCCTGGTTAACATCGTTGTTGCTGAAGGAAGTGGCTTTGTTCTCTCCACTC
The DNA here is from genome assembly GCF_036971445.1 of Narcine bancroftii. Lineage (NCBI taxonomy): Eukaryota > Metazoa > Chordata > Chondrichthyes > Torpediniformes > Narcinidae > Narcine > Narcine bancroftii. The sequence goes on from NC_091476.1 coordinate 142,863,342, forward strand.
TACTGGGATCTCCCTCAATTTTACACACTTGAATTAAATCTTCCCTTGGCCGACAAAGATCCAAATAAAACAATCCTAATGTAAGGGATGTGATTTTTTTGTTACATTCAACCTGGTTACACCTCATGTGGCTTCTGCTTCTGACTGTATGTTATGGGTAAAGCAAAAGTATAATCCTGAAAGCTGCACTAAAATACAAGACAGAAGATTGGTTGTTGCAGGAACCTCATTGTGAGAAACAGAAGTACCTTCACAGAAATTGCTCGAGACAAAAATTGAGAACAAACAACATTTATTATGCAACAAAGCAAAGTTGGGTGCTTTCCCCTTACCCTGGGAATACACACACACACTGGGGCTCACCCAACTTTTATACAGTTTATTTCAGTATAGAAGTACCCTCCCCCTTACATTCTTCTGCCTCCTGGATGAGTTTGGCATTAGGCAATCCTGTCTGCCTACCTGCTGTTTCTGTGAACTTGGAGGACCAGGTGGTATCCTGTCGGTGTCCCATCATGCCATTGTCCGGTGTCTCATCTGTCATTATCCTCATTGTCCTTATTCACAAACCTGTCTTTGTTCTAATTCACACCTTCCCGACTCTCAGGGCTACAACCTTATGTGCAGAACTTGCTAATTCTGTCTAAGGCTAGAAGACCCTTATCTTATTCAGACTAACTCCTACTTCCTACATTCTAATATCTATCCTTATCCTATTCATACTGGGTTTATTCATTACACATATATCCATACTAGTTTCCTCATCTTTCATATTTTCATATTAGTTTTACTCATCTCTCACACTCATCATATTAAATATTATTGGCTATCTAAATCTTCTCCCATTCCCTCACTTCACAGAGCCAAAAGTTCCATTGAAATGTTTTATGAGTTTACACCAATGTACAGCAGGAGAAAAGCAGACAAAAGAAAAGATACAGTTTAATACCTTGATGTCTAGTCCACAAGTCCTTCTGGCCAAATGCCAATGCACAGAACAGAAAAAAGGCTCGCTGTGAACTCGACCAGTGCCATCATGGGCACCAGTCTTCACTCCATCGAAAGCAGCATCTATCCTCAAGGATCCTCATCACCCAGGCCATCAGGGAGGAGGTACAGGTACAGGAGACATGTTCATGACTATAAATTATGATTCAATATGGTTACTCAGGATCATGGAGAGGAATGACCTTTAATTGAGAACTGTTCACTGTTAAGTAATATCACTTATACCAGCATTTACTCAGTTAAAGATGTGGTCATCACTAACACTTATCGCCAATAGATTAAAGGATTGGGATTCAGTGGCAGACACTTACTGAGATCTTACAGCACACCAGATTGATTTATTCCAACAAGAAGCAAAAATTCCAAGGGGATGATTCAGCATCTGTGGTTAATAAAGGAAAGTTAAAGATAGCAACAAAATTGAAGAAAAAGGCATTTAATTACACAAACGCAGATGGTAGCAAAACAGCAACACATTATTAAAAGATTGCTGAGACAGGAAAAGTGTGAGCATGAGGTTGCCAGTGTCATAAAAGCCACCATCACTCCGCTCTTGCTCTCTTCTCGCTGCTACCTTCAGGGAGAATGTACAGAAGCCATCTCTAGATTCAAGAACAGGATTTGTTTCTCCCAACCTCCTCATCCACAATGCTCTGTAAAGAGCACCAAGGATGTTCAAGATTCAAGATTATTTTATTGTCATGTAATAAAACAGAAAATGTGATATTACATGAAATTTACTTTAGACTAACATAAGGCAGACAAAGATTTGCTGTCTGCAAAATTTACCCACCACCCCTTACAGCCTGAGAAAGAGAAGCAAAGTATGGAGGATGCCATCTCACTGGGTCTACGCAAAGCCCTGGGACACCTGGACAGTAAAGAGGCATTCATCAAGACTACAGTTCAGCATTTAACACCTCAAAACTGATCAGCAAACTCCAAGGCCGAAGACTCAACACCCCACTGGGTAACTGTATCTTGAATTTCCTCACCATCAGTCTACAAGTGAAGATTGGTAAGAACATTTTCTCTACAATCTCTATCAGTACTGGAGCACCACAGGGCTGTGTTCTTAGCCCCCTGCTGTACTCAATTGTGAGGCTCGGTATGATAATAACACCATCTACAAATATGCCGATGATACTACAGTAGTGGGTTGTATAAAGAAATGTGATGAGTCAGCTTACAGGAGGGAGATTGAAAACTTGGCTGAATGATACACCATTGACAACCTTGCACTCAATGTCACTAAAACTAAGGAGCTGTTTGGTGACTTCAGGAAAGGGAAAGCCGGAGGTGTACAATCTAGTGATCATTGGGATCAGAGGTGGAGAGGGTGAGAAAATTTAAGTTCTTGGGAGTCACTATCTTGGAGGATCTTTCCTGGATCCAACACACTACTGGTATCGTGAAGAAAGCACGAGAGCACCTCTACTTCCTCAGAAGTTTGAGGAGGTTTGGTATGACACCAGAAACACTGGCAAATTTCTACATGTGTGAGGTGGAAAGTGTGTTGACCGGCTGCATCACAGTCTGGTATGGGGACACCAATACCGCTAAGTATAAAGCCCTCCAAAAGGTAGTGGAGGCCCAGGACCTCACAGAAAGAACCCTCCCCACCCATTGAGAACATCTATGGAGAACACTACCATCAGAGAGCAGCGTCAATCATTAAGGATCCACACTACGCAGCACATGTTCCGTTCTCACTGCAACCATCAGGAAAGAGGTATAGGTGTCACAAGACTTGCACCATCAGATTCAGGAACAGCTGCTACCCTCCACCATCAGACTCCTCAACAACAAACTCATTCAGGGCCTCATTTAAGTACTCTTACTTGTGCATTTTATTGATTTTTTAAAAACTCTTCTCTGTATTGCACAGTCAGTTTCTTGACATTCATTATCTGTTTACAGTTCTTTATTTGTTTACAGGTACACGCTGTGTACAGTTTTTTTGCACTACCAATTAGTGGTAATTTTGCCTCATCCACAGAAAAAGAATCTCAGGGTTATATGTGACGTCATGTGATGTTCACTGACAATAAATCTGAAATCTGAAAAAAAATCTGTTTTATAATTAGCATCATGGTTTTTGATATTTTTTGAATTTTTTGTTAATTTTAATTTTTTTAATATTTAGACATTCATCACGGTAACAGTCCCTACCAGCCCAAATTACAGCAGGAAACTTACAGAAAATTCAGAAATTCCACATGCATTGATGGATTTCAGAATTCTGTGGCATCCAAGGGCACTCAATTAACCTACAACCCTGCATATTTTTGGAGGGTTTGATGAAACTGGAGCACTTCCAGACACATGGAGGATGTATAGCACTGGATTCGAAACTGGGTGGATAGCACTTCCCTAAATTCACGTGGTCCCTACAACCCTGCATATTTTTGGAGGGTTTGAGGAAACTGGAGCACTTGCAGACACATGGAGGATGTAGAGCACTGGATTCGAACCGGTGTGGATAGCACTGTAGTAGCATTTCTCTAACGGCTAAACTAACTGTGCTTCCCTAAATTCATGTGGTCCCTGTTTGACAGTTTTGACAGCTAGGCCAGTTTGGAGGTAGGGTTTTTATCGGTTGTCAAAAACATTCTGAGCAACTTAAAATTAGAGTCAGTTACATTTGAAGGATTTCTTGTCAGGGAACCCACTCAAGTTAAGGGTGGATTTAGAAGCCAAAGAGCCACACTGCGGAAATTCCATGGAAGATGTATTTAGCCTAAAATCAAGCAGTTTTGTTAATAGCTTCCTGGAACAAGTACTCTTTTATGAATTACTATGCAAACATTAGTAATGAACTTGCAACATTTCCATTGTCTCTGCAATAACATTGGCCAGGATTCATTGAGAATTGTTAACATTACAACAGGAAACTGTCAGGAAATTCAAGAAATTCCACATGTATAGATTGATGTCGGAATTCCACTAATTACAGGGGTTCAATGCATAAACTGCCCCGACTTGCTGTCTATATAAATTCAGATAAAGAAAATTACCAAAATCAGCAACAATTTTGGACAACAAAACTCTTATCTATGTAAAATATACTGAGAATATTAGACTCTTTATTTTAGTAGAAGACAAAGTTATAATTGCTGCATAACAAATTGTATAAAAATGAATTTTAACTTTGGGTGATCATTTTATTTGATACATATCTCAACGTGTAACAGATTTTAAAATAATAAACTCTTCATTTTGGGAAAAAAACATTGAATTTAGAGTTCAACTTTGCTTTCACTTCACGGTGCAGCCTATGGTCTGGTTGATGATACTGGATCTGGCCTGCAACCTTTGGTCATTCAGTGAAGTTAAGAGACATGAACCACCCTGATGGTCTTCTGGCTGCTGAACATCAGAGGCATTGAGAAAAAGCTAAGAGAAAACGTTCATATAAATAGTGTGGGGTGAGTCATTAAAGTTATTGTGGCTAAATTTCATCATGAAGCATTTCTTTGAATATCACCTCAATAGCTTCCAGTTAGTTCCCTGAACTTGACTGCCTCATTTTTACCATGGATATCCAATTACTGCACTTCCTTCCCCCAAAGCCCTGAATTTCTTTCTCGAAAAATGTGCCTGCAGACTTTTGCGTTTCACTTCCTAATGATGTAGTTTGGATGCTGTGGGGCCCTGTTCGCCAGAATCAGACACACAAAGATAAAGACTGTACAACAGGCTTTAATCCACAAAGACTTCCACAGAGCCTGGCTGGCTGTGGCTGCAGTAACTCTGGCCTCGGGAGGCCGGCGCAGCCTTATATCCCGGAGGGTGATTGACACTCGACCGGGTGGGGCTTGATCCCTTCAGGCCGACTGATTGGCAGCCAGCCAGGTGTTGTCCTGTCCCCTTACACTCCTGCAGGTACAGAGGTTGCCCCCTGCAGTAGGCCGGTGGTGTACCACCACATTCACCCCCTTCTTTAAAATTGTCCCGGGGAGGCGGGGTGGGCAGTAACAAGGAATCGCACCCACTATGTACATACAATATTTACAGGTTGAGATGATTCGGCAGCCGCCGGGGTCCCTGTGACCGTCGTAGGACTGGTTCCTGGTCACTGGTCAGAGAGGAAGTGGGGGGGGCTGGTGGCAGGGGTGTGTGTGGCTGGTGTGGTTCCGTGCAGAGGGATGGCCGGGGGGGGTGGCGAGGTCGACGTATGCAGGTTGTATTGGATGGGTGGGGGGGGCAGGTTCGTCTCCTAAGGCTGAAGCGGGCCACTGGTGGTCAAGGAGGCCCTGCGTGCCCCATAGCTGCATGAGGACTGAGATGTATGCCCAGTCAGCATCATCCTGGGTTGGAGGGTGGCTTGGTGTGGTGGGTACTCCTGTTGGTGCCAGGTCCCTGGTTGAGATGGTGTCCTCCCTGCCACTGCCGAACCTAATGTAAGCGTAGTTATTGTTTGCATGAAGGAGGAAAACCTGCTCTACCAGGGCTTCGGCCTTGTGTGTCCGTACATGCTTACGCAGAAGCACCAGTCCCGGGGATGTGAGCCATGCTGGGAATGACATTCCAGTCGCCGACCTTCTGGGTGTGAGAAACAGAAGTACCTTCACAGAAATTGCTCGAGACAAAAATTGAGAACAAACAACATTTATTATACAACAATGCAAAGTTGGGTGCTTTGCCCTTACCCTGGGAATACACACACACAATTGGGCTCACCCAACTTTTATACAGTTGATTTCAGTATAGAAATACCCTCGCCCTTACATTCTTCTGCCTCCTGGATGAGTTTGGCATTAGGCAATCCTGTCTGCCTACCTGCTGTTTCTGTGAACTTGGAGGACCAGGGGGTATCCTGTCGGTGTCCCATCATGCCATTGTCCGGTGTCTCATCTGTCATTATCCTCATTGTCCTTATTCACAAACCTGCCTTTATTCTTATTCACACCTTCCCGACTCTCAGAGCTACAACCTTCTTATATGCAGAACTTGCTAATTCTGTCTAAAAGGCTGGAAGACCCTTATCTTATTCAGACTAACTCTACTTCCTACATTCTAATATCTATTATTCTTATCCTATTCATACTGGCTTTATTCATTACATATATACCCATACTAGTTTCCTCATCTTTCATATTTTTATATCAGTTTTACTTATCTCTCACATGGGGAATGAGAATGTGAGGGGTCTCGTTGGTAGTCGTGCACAGCATGGAGCACCTCGGGCAGGGCATCCTGCCAGTACTCAACGGCCCACCCTTTTGACCTGATAGCCAGGAGGACTGTTTTCCAGACCACCCCATTCTCGCGTTCCACTTGCCCATTGCCTCTCGGGTTATAGATTGTCGTGCGACTGGTCGCGATGTCCCTTGCCGTCAGGTACTGGCACAGCTCGTCGCTCATGAAACTAGACCCCCGGTCGCTGTGGATGAAGGCGAAACTTGGTGAAAATCTGTCCTAAGGCCCTGATGATGGTGACCGTGGAGGTGTCTGGATAAGGGATGGTGAAAGCGAAGCGTGACTACTCGTCCACTACTGTAAGGAAGTAGACGTTTCTGTTTGTGGAAGGCAGGGGCCCTTTGAAGTCCATGCCAAGACACTCGAAAGGCCAAGTAGCCTTTACAACGTGGGCCTGGGGGGGGCGGAAGAAGTGGGGTTTACACTCCGCACAGACCCGACAGGCCTTGGTCATGTCCTTGATGTCCCTGATGGTGTACGCCAGATTTCGGGACTTAATGAAATGGTACAACCGGGTGACGCCCAGATAGCAGAGGGACTCATGCAATGCCTGCAACCTGTCATCATGCATAGACGCACAGGTGCGAGAGAGGGCATCAGAAGAGTTGTTAAACTTCCCGGGGCAGTACTGGATGTCATAGCTGTAGGTTGCCAGCTCGACTCTCCAGCGCAGGATCTTGTCATTCTTGATCTTGCTCTTGTGGGTAGTGTTAAACTACCAGCCAGGTAGTGGCGCCAGTGGGGGACCACTTCCACAATCGCCTGGGCCTCCTTTTCAATGGCGGAGTGCCCTAGCACGGAGCCATGATGGGTCCTGGAGAAGAAGGGGATGGGTCACCCCCTTTGGTTGAGGGTAGCAGCAAGGGCCACCTCGGAGGCATTGGTCTCCATCTGGAAGGGGGAGTCCTCATCCACAGCCTGAATCGTGGTGTCCACGATCTCTTGCCTGATGCGGGTGAAGGCTGCCTGTGCCTCAGGTGGGAAGGGAAAAGTTGTGGCTTAGGCCAGTGGGCGGACCTTGTCCAAGAAGTGAGGGACCCACTGTGAGTAATAAGAGAACAGGCCCAGGCACCTGCGGAGGGCCTTTAGCATGGGGGGGGGGGAGGGGGTAACGCCATTAATGGGCGCATCCTTTCCGGATCAGGGACGACGACTCCATGGAACACGTTGACATCAGTCATGCGGTAGCCGATGGCCTCTGGAGGTGTGGGGAGCATTGATAGTGTGGCCTGGTCATCGCCCGTGTTGACCACGTCGTTCTCAACGTCGTCGGGGGCCCTCTATGTCAGGCGCTGCCTGGCCCAAGATAGTGGCTGCACGTGGGGGGCCGCTGCGTGGCTGGCCTTCTTTCCCAGCTGTGTCCGCTGCTTACGTCAGGTGGAAGTGACATCACGCCATGAGCTGGAAGTGAGGTCGCTGTAGTTCTCAGTGAGCGGCGCCGGCGAGGGCGGGGGCTGGTGCAGATGCTCGGGGCACATGCTGTGATGGTCACTGGCAGGGCTGGATGTTGCACGGTCGAAGTTGGGGAAGGGGGAAGTCATCGTGGGGACAATGGTGCCACCCGGCACGCGCACGTGGTGGGGGGGGGTCTGCGGGGGAGGTGGGGAGGTCATAGAAGGCTGCTGAGCTGCCAGCAGGTTTAGAGAGGCACATATTTGCAAAGTGGCCTTTCTTGCCGCATCGGGAACAATACTGGTTCCTAGCTGGGCAGTTTTGGCGCGATCGTCGATCTGACCCACACCAGGTCCCACAGTACTTACAGGGGCGCCGGGCGCCTGCCACAGCGAAGTTCTCCTCCCCAGCTCGGACTGGGGCTGCAACTGCAGTGTGAGAGGGCCTTGAGGGAGCCTGGGGGAACCTGGAATCAAAGGGTTCAACATGCAGGGCTGCTGCTTCCAGGGTTTGGACCACTTCCACAGTCCTGGCTAGGGCATAGATGTTGTCTTCCAGGAGCTTCTGGTGGATGGACCTCGAGCGTAGCCTTCAGACGAAGGCATCCCGGATCAGTCTCTCAAACTCCTCTACACCTACCATGGGTTCAACCAGACATGGTCGGGCCAACTCTCGCAAGTGTCCCAGGTAAGACTCAACCGTCTCCCTGGGTGGCTGGGCTCGGGTGTTGAGGAGGTACCTTGCACAGATCACATTCATGGGGGGGCTTGTACAAGTTCTCGAGAGTGTCCATGCCAAGACACTCGAAAGGCCAAGTAGCCTTTACAACGTGGGCCTGGGGGGGGCGGAAGAAGTGGGGTTTACACTCCGCACAGACCCGACAGGCCTTGGTCATGTCCTTGATGTCCCTGATGGTGTACGCCAGATTTCGGGACTTAATGAAATGGTACAACCGGGTGACGCCCAGATAGCAGAGGGACTCATGCAATGCCTGCAACCTGTCATCATGCATAGACGCACAGGTGCGAGAGAGGGCATCAGAAGAGTTGTTAAACTTCCCGGGGCAGTACTGGATGTCATAGCTGTAGGTTGTCAGCTCGACTCTCCAGCGCAGGATCTTGTCATTCTTGATTTGCTCTTGTGGGTAGTGTTAAACTACCAGCCAGGTAGTGGCGACAGTGGGGGACCACTCCCACAATCGCCTGGGCCTCCTTTTCAATGGCGGAGTGCCCTAGCACGGAGCCATGATGGGTCCTGGAGAAGAAGGGGATGGTCCCTGTAAGTACTGTGGGACCTGGTGTGGGTCAGATCGACGATCGCGCCAAAACTGCCCAGCTACGAACCAGTATTGTTCCCGATGCGGCAAGAAAGGCCACTTTGCAAATATGTGTTGTACGAAGAGCAGCCTTTAGTTACCTGAAAGGCGCTGGGACCCATCTTTGACCGGAGTAGGACCAACCTCTTCTGATCGGAGTCCAGGATGTCGCCCTCGTGTGCCTCGATGATTGCCTCGACCGCGTTCTGCCAGATCTTGAAGCGTGTCTGGGCTTCCGGGTGGCGTGGGTCGACCTCAAGGCTCCTTGCGCATAGGAATTTTTCCATAGCCGACGTGAGAAAATTTTGTGGATTAAGTTGTGGTGCACTGTTGGCCAGAATTAGAGACACACAAGGTAAAGACTGTACAACAGGCTTTAATCCACAAAGACTTCCAAAGAACCAGGCTGGCTGTGGCTGCAGCAACTCTGAGTAAGGCCTTGGGAGGCCTGCACAGGCTTATATCCCGGAGGGTGATTGTCACCCGACTGGGTGGGGCTTGATTTATTCAGGCTGACTGATTGGTAGCCAGCCAGGTGTTGTCCTGTCCGCTTACACTCCTGCAGGTACAGAGGTTGCCCCCTGCAGCAGGCCGATGGTACACTCCTGCAGGTACAGAGGTTGCCCCCTGCAGTAGGTCGGTGGTGTACCACCACAGTTGCAAATTAAGTGATAAAAACATAGAAATACTGGAGAAACTCACCAGGCATTGCAGAATCCCTAGGAGGTAAAGATATATTAAGTCAAGTCAAGTTTATTGTCATCTGATTCCCCATGTACAACCCAACGAAACAGCGTTCTCTGGTCCTCAGTGCAAAACTTGCAGACAAACAATCAGACATTACACGCATATGCAGGACAAGTATTCATTTAAACAAATAAATAAGTAAAAAAATATTGATCATTAATATGAAAGGCTTGGATGGTTAGTTGGAGCAGTTCCTTTGGTTGTTCAGCGTTCTCACTGCCTGTGGGTAGAAGCTGTTTTTCAGCCTGGTGGTGGTACACACACACACACACACACACACACACACACACACACACACACACACACACACACACACACACACACACACAGATACAAATGCAGTACATATCTGTATATAAAAAATAAATAAATATTGTTTAATAAATAGTAGTCTCCAAGGTTTATATGAGCAGTTCATTGGGAAAATAAACCTCTCACGTAAATAGTGAGGTGAGAGATCTGGGAGAACCTGCGCACAATTTGCAACAACGAACTAGAGAGACAAAGGTTCAAGGTGAGGAGAATAATTTAAAAGTTCATGAGGGGCTCATTCCTCACACAGAGGGTAGTGGGAGTATGGAATGATCTGTCAGAGGAAAGGGTTGAGGTGGATTTGGTTGCAACAATGAAAAACATTGTAGACGGATAGGAGAGGTTTAGAGGGATATGGGCAGATGCTAGCAAATGGGACAAGCTTGGTTAGCATTGACAAGTTGGGCCGCTCAAAGTGGGGGTAAGAGCATTGGGGATTGTTCTGAGAAGATCAGGTCCGTGCACATGGAAGCCCTGCATGAAGGAATGTGTCACCTCACTAACTGCCCACTCACCTTATATATCTAATATGACATGTTCCTCCTGGACAATCTGAAACAATGAATTTTCCCATGTTTGGTACCACCACCCTGATCTGGCTCCACCATTTCCACCTCTCCATTACCCTAGCCATTCTCAACCTTTTTTTTGGTTATGACACTCCTGGGACTCTGTTTAAAGTTTATGAGCCCCCTTCCCTGTGAAGCAGTTCAAGTTTAGTTGGTTCCTTCCATACTTCTCTCTTACTGGCTGTGGCCCCTGTTGACAAGGGCTACAATAGAATATAATCTGGTATAAGCAGTCATTTAAAGGGAATATTCACTGACACCAGTGAATTCTGTCCTACATTTGACAGTTTGCAAAATGCAAAAAAGAGTGAACGCGATGAGGTTGTCTGTTCAACAAAGTGTCTTTGCTCAAATGCATCAGTTTATTTTGATTTAGAATCACAATTAGAATTTATTTTCATGAATATGTCACCAAATTTGTTGTTTTGCAACAGCATTATTGTGCATTAAAAGTGCAAACTTGCTATAAATTACATTTCCGAAAATTAGTCCAAAAGAAGAGAAAAAGTGAGATCGTGACTGTAGGTTCATTGTCTGTTCAGAAATCTGAGGGCGGAGGGGAAGAAGTTGTTTCTGTACTGTTGTGTGTTCGTATTCAGGCTTTTTGGTGTATCATTTGATAAAGTACAATGAAATCAGAATTGGTAGCTTGCCATAAATAACTTACTCAATATCTCCTTGAAAAATTGTAAGGTCCACTTAGAACAAGGATAGAGAGGAATTTCTTTAGTCAGAGGGTGTTGAATCTGTGGAATTTATCGCCACAGGCGGTTGTGGAGGCCAAGTCATTAGTGTATTTAAGGCCGAGATTGAGAGTTTATTGATTAACCAGGGCATCAAAGGTTATGGGGAAAAGGCTGGGCAGTGGGGCTGAGTGGTAAAATGATCACCTGATGATTGAATGGCAGGGCATAATTGATGGGTTAAATAGCCTATTTCTGGTCCTATGTCTTATGGTCTTATTTTATTTAATATAGACATACAGGATAGTAAAAGGTCCTGTTAATCTATGAGCCTGTGTCATCCAATTACACCCAATTAACCTACAACCCCCAGTATTTTTCGAACAGTGGAAGGAAACCAGAGTCCCTGGGGAAACCCACATAGACAGGGGAGAACTCTTTACAGACAACACAGAATTCAAACCCCAGTCCCAATTCCTGGCCCTGTAATTGTATGGCATTAAGTGCTATGCTAACCTTGCCACCATGATCTGATGAGATAATGAAAATTGCATCCTTCTCCCAATCAAATTTTTGTTTCATCTGTACTTCTACTGAAAGCATATAAAAATTTTAAAAAGTCATGTTACATGAGGTGAAAAGAAAACAAGGCTTTTATTTAAAGGTGCTGTGCCTACCCCCACCCCCCCCACCGCCCCACCCCCACCAGGAGAGTTGTAGGGCCAACTTTGAGAATACCTCACTCCTCTCTTTAATCTTCCCCTCCTCCTCACCCCCACCGTGGTCCTCTCTCCTTGCTAGCTCTCCACCTCTCCCCTCTTCTGCTCCGTATCCTTTCATCCTTAGCCCCTCCCCAATACGTTTTATAAGGCAAAGAAAGATGAGAGGAGACTTAATAGTGGTCTACAAGATTCTGAGAGACATAGATAAGGTGAGCAGCCAGTGCCTTTTTCCTAGGCTGGGAGCAGCAAACACCAGAGAATATCTGTAGAAAGGGAAGGGAGGCAAGTTGAGGGGAGACATCAGGGGTACATTTTTTACATGGCGAGTTTTGGGTGCCTGGAATGTCTTGCTGGGGTTGGTGGTGGAGGCTGGACCAATAGGGCTGGGAAAAATAGAGGATTATGAGGTAGGGAGGGTTTAGGTTTTATTTGGTAGGAAAATATAGGTCAGCACAACATCGAAGGCTGAAGAGCCTTTACTGTGCTATTGTGTTCTATGTTCTCCTCTTTTCCCATTAGTGCCTGATATAAAAGGTCCCAATCTGAAATATCAATTGACCATTTCTCTCCCTGGATGCTGCCTGACCCGTTGATCCTCTACAGCTCCTCTTTGGTTGTTCTGCTGCTCTCGTGTTCCTCTACCCACTCTCCTGCCCTGCCAAGCATCTCCTGCTCCACCAGCGGCAGAGTCCCTTCCCACACTGACCTCATCATCACTGCAGAACCCAGAGAAGGCAAATAGATGTCATCCTTGCTCCAGAGTGATTTCCTTAGCAGAAGAAAGGGAAACAACACATACACAGAAAGTTCCCACAAGCAGGAATGTGATAATGACTAAGTAACGTGTTTATTGTGGTATAAATATTAATTCAAACACTGCACTGAACTTCTTGCTTCTCATGAGTACTTCTTGCTTCTCACGAGTGCCATAAGGTTCTTCGTGTGCACGTGGGACAGCTTGATGGGTGGAGATTTAATACCTCTTGCCATAACACAGCATAAAGAATCCCATCACGCAGAAAAGGTACTGGAGAAGACAATGGAAAAAGTAAGAGAGGGCAACAAACCACTGGAGTATAAAGGGCAAAAAATCTTCATTTATCCAGATATAAGTTTTGAACTCCTAAAGAAGAGAAAAGAGTTCAATACAGCAAAGGCGATTTTATGGAAGAAAGGGTATAAATTTATACTAAAGCATCCAGCGGTATTGAAAATATTTATTCCAGGACAACAAAACAGACTATTCTCGGATCCAGAAGAAGCACGAAAATTTGCAGAACAATTACAAAAATAGACTGAGGGAGGAAGACGGGTAATGAGAGTTAAAATGATTACGACTGATATGTATGTGGGTAAAGACAAAAATAGACTGAGGGATGAAGACGGGTAATGAGAGTAAAAATGATCACGATTGATATGTATGCAGGTAAAGAGGTATAAGAGTGAATAGAGACAATGAGCATACATGAATGTATCTGTACTTAGAGGAAAATATAGATAGTATAGACAAGAATTAATAAGGGAAGGTAATGGAACAGAGAGAATAAGGAGGGAATTAAAAGAGGGACCTTTGTGACATATGAAAAGTGAAATCTTTTCTGGGGGAGGCGGGGTGGGGGGAAATAGCGGTCACTGCAAAATCAGTTGACGCTTGCGAGTGGATTCGCAAATCCAAATGGAGAGGGGAGATGTGGTTGTCCGACAAGGGATAAAGGACAACTCAGGAGGTGAAGGGGAGATTGGGGATAAATAAGATAGAAATAGGAGAATAAGGAAAATGTTAGATGTTGTAGGAATGTTGTCTTATAAAGAGTTGAAAATAAGAAAACAGAAATGGAAAAGGAGGAAAGGTAATGATGGAAAAACGGAAAGAGAAGATAAACAAAATATAAAAGGGCTACGCTGAACTATATGTCTTTAAATATTAATGGAATACATAACCAAATTAAAAGGAAGAAACTACCAAATTTAAATGAATAAATGTATTCCATTAGAAAAAATAACATATTGGTTAAGAAATAATATTGAAATATTCGAACAAGTATAGGAGCCTTACATTAAATATAATAGCGAAAACCTACCGGGGACAAACATTACCTAAGTTGATGGAAGGAGAAGGAAAGAAAAGAATGGACTCAGTAGAATTTCTGGTGTAATTTTGTTGAATGACAACATTGTCTGACTGGCTTAATGCAACCTAGATTGTATACCTAAAATGGATGAGAGGGGGGGGTGGGGGGGTGGTTTGGGAGGAAAGGGGGGGGGGGGGAGAAAAAGTCACTGTGTATGTGTGAAAAAGAAATAGTGTATATCATGGCTAATGTGATTTATGGTGTGAAAAATAAAAACAATTTAAAAAAAAAAAAAAAAAAAGAATCCCATCACGCTGGTCACAATCTCTTCTCACTGCTACCTTCAGGCAGAAGGTACAGAAGACTGAAGTCCAGAAACCATTAATTGATTTAATTTAGGCATACAGCATGGTAACAGGCCCTTCTGACTCATGAATCTGTGCTGCCCAAATGCACCTCTTTTTTAAAATCCATCAGCTATCAGCCTCTTGAACCTCCCTGTCCTATCCTACCCTGACCAGAAACTACTCCAGGACCACCAAAAGATCTGTCTGCACTATTGAAACATCATTTTTTAATTGCTCGAACGACAACTGCGAATATTTATCCAGCGATCCTTTTATATTTATCATTTCTTTTTCCGTCTCATGGCAAATTGTGGTAACTTAAATTTTAAATTATATTTTAAATTTAGATGTACAGCATGGTAACAGGCCATTTTGGCCCACGAGTCTGTGCCACCCAATTACACTCAATTAATTGATCTACAACCTCTGGTACACTTTGAATGGTGGAAGGAAGCCAGAGCATGTGGAAGAAACTCATGCAGACACGGGGAGAACTTGCAAACTCCTTACAGACAGTGCCGGATTCGAATCCCAGTCCTGGTTGCCGATGCTGTTACAGCGTTGCACTAACCGTGTTGCCCTTATAATAGACTATTCTAGTTGTTGTATCTGCATACCTGTGTGTCTGCAGCAAGTATGAATTTCAGGGCATCTGTACATCGTACTTATATGTATGACAATAAATTCTCATTGCAGGATATCATCTCTCTCCATCATACTCTCCCAGTGCTGCAGTTCCCCTTCAATACTGCATTGGAGAGTAAGCTTAAATCCCTGTCCTCAAATCTCTGGAGCAACGTTTGGAGCTAAGTGCATGACAAACTCAGCCACAGCAGACACTTGTCAGTCCACACATCAATGCCTCTTTGCTACTTTCCAACAAGCACTCGATCAATGTTTCAAATGTGACATTAATAGAGGAAATCGGAAAAGGAAGAATGCTGAGTGGATAGTGGTTCTGCCTAACTGTTAAATCCTTAACTATTATCAGAAGACCTTCAATGCCAGCTATGCTAATGTAACCTTTTAAGAGTCTCCCAACAGAATTTGAAAATGTGGGCAATACAGAGTTGGCAGCAGACCATCACTCACTCACAGGACATTTCAGGAGATGACTTCCTGAATCTTTCCAGTGAGATTACATATCAATCAATCGGCAGGGATAGTAGATAAATCCATGGAATGCCTAGATTACCAAGGCACCAATTTATTCCCAGCAGACTGAACTCCTGGCCAAGTCACAGTCACGAAATTAAAGTCTTTCCCAATGAGAAATCAACAGGTTCGAGAAAGGAAGAGGCAGTAAGTGCTACTACCACAGTTGAAAGAAGGGCAGGAGTATCAACACAATGAATCAGAGTGTAGTATCTGGTCATGGTTTGGGAGACGGAGAGAGATGCCGAGCATTTCTGATGTAGGGATCCATTACTGCAGCAACGAGGAAGTCTTCATCAAGGGCAGTATTTCGGAACGTATAGGAGGTGATTAGTTTGTGGGGTGAACTTCAAGCCTGAGAAGTGGGATAGAGGAGAAGATCAGTGAATAAATCACAAAGAGGTGTGAGGAATAGAGTTAAAGGAGTAGGGGATATCAATGTCTCCAATGTTAACTAACACCACCTGCACGTGAATCTATTATATAATACGGACACAGGCCCTTCGGCCCCAGCAGACCATGTTGACATGTTGCGTCTGATCTCATCTGATTTGACCCCTTACTCTCTCTGACCCTTTCCTAAACATTTACCAGCCCAAATAGATTTAGATTTAGATTTCAGATTTATTGTCAGAGCACATACATGACATCCATTCAACCCTGAGATTTCTTTTTCCTGCAGGCGAGGCAAAATTACCACTTATTGGTAGTGCAAAAAAAACATACACAGCTTGAACCCATGTAAGCAAACAAAGAACTGTAAACAGATAACAAATGTAAACAAACTGATGGTGCAATACAGAGAAAGCAAAAATAAAATCAATAAAGTTCACAAGTAAGAGTCCTTAAATGAGTCCCTGATTGAGTTTGTTGTCGAGGAGTCTGATGGTGGAGGGGTAGCAGCTGTTCCTGAACTTGGTGGTGTGAGTCTTGTGGCACCTAGACCTCTTTTCTGATGGCAGCAGAGAGAATAGAGTGTGTGTTGGGTGGTGAGGGTCTTTGATAATTGCAGCTACTCTCCGACGGCAGCATTCCCTGTAGATGTACTCAATAATAGGGAAGGTTTTGCCTGTGCCGGGCTGTGCCCACTTCCTTTTGGCGGGTTTTACATTCAGATGTATTGGTGTCCCCATACCAGACCATGATGCAGCTGGTCAGCACACATTCCACCACACATCTGTAGAAATTTGTCAGGGTTTCCGGTGTCATACCAAACCTCTGCAAACTCCTGAGGAAGTAGAGACGCTGATGTGCTTTCTTCAAGATACCATTGGTGTTTTGGGTCCAGGAAAGATCCTCTGAGATAGCGACTCCCAAAACTTAAATTTGCTTAACCTTTCCACCTCTGATCCCCCAATGATCACTGGATTATATGCCTCTGGCTTTCCTTTCCTGAAGTTAACAATCAGCTCCTTAGTTTTGGTGACATTGAATGCAAGGTTGTTGTTGGTGCATTATTCAGACAAGTTTTTAATCTCCATCCTGTATGTTGACATCACCTTCCTCTATACAACCCACTACCATTGTATTGTCGGCAAAATTGAGGATGGTTTTGTTGTTGTACTGAGCTACACAGTCGTAGGTGGAAAGTGAGTAGAGCAGAGGGCTAAGGACACAGCCTTATGGGGCTCCGGGACTGATGGAGATTGTGGAGATTGTGTAAAAGGTCTTTCTATGGTGAGTGTAGCGGTTAGTGCAACGCTATTACAGCACCAGGGATAGGGACCAGGGTTAGAATCTGGCACTGCATGGGTTTCCTTTGGGGGCTCTGGTTTCCTCCCAGCCTTCAAAAGTGTTTCGAGGGTTGTAGGTCAACTAGTCATAATGAGGCTCATTGGCCGAAAGGCCCTGTTACCATGCTATGCATCGACATTTTTTTTAAATTAATTTTTTTAAAATGTTGCTATTGTACCTGTCTCTACAGCTTCCTCTGGACAACTCTCTATAAGGAGAATGATGCAAAAATGGCCCTTTGCCCAGGGCTGGGGAGTCTGAAACTAGTGGGCATGTTTAAAGTGGAATGGGAGGGATTTAAATGGGAGCTGAAGGGCACTTTTTTCCGAGAGAAGGTGGTAGGTGCATGGAACGAGCTGCCAGAGGAAAAGGCAGAAGCAGGGATAATTACAACATGTAGAAGATATTTTGATGTGAATAGGAAAGGTTTAGAACCAAATGCAGGCAAGTGGGACTAGCTTAGTTGGACAACTTGAATGGCCTGTTTCTGTGCTTAATGACTCAATGGCTCCAACTCCTGTCTACTCTAGCAGGTCTGATTGTGGCAACATCTGAGGGACAATTGGCCTGCTCAATGCTGAGGAGTTCCAGCAGGACTACTATGCACCTTTAGGCATGGAGTCCCGCCACAAAATGATGTGTGGATGTGGCAGCGTTCATCACGCAGTAAATTGCAGATGTTTGTGTCTGTTAGAGCACCTCCAGACTTTGGTGATATAATTAATTAAATGTTGGCAGCACTGATTTGAACCTCTAATTCTAGATTGCAAGAATTGCACCAGTGAGTATTAATTTATACCATTGTGATTCCTATTTATACCTCTATCCATCAGTAACTGAAGAACAGTAACATCTAAAATTGTTTCTTGCAGTGAGTTTAAGCTAAGATGTGAAATTTAGAAGAACGGTTTTAAGTTTCTAAATTTATCCTACTAAACCTGTATGACATTTCCTGAATTCAATTCTCGTGGTCTCTCTGAGCAGAGAGCGTAACACGGAAGTCTGCAGGCACTGTGACTGTAGTAAAAGCCAGGAGATGCTCAAGGAACTCAGCCAGTCTTGCAGCATCCATGAGAGGCAAAGATATATTGCTGATGTTTCGGGCAAGGTACGAGTAACACTCATTATTACTCATACCTTGAGAAAGGGTTCAGGCCTAAAATGTTGGTAATATTTCTTTACTTCCTATGGACTTGCCGCAAAGATGTATGGTATAAGTGTCATTCACCTCCAAATCTGAAGATGTCTGCAATCTGTATTCATTCCCACAGGGAATAAAACTGAATAAACCATGTTCATTTCACCTCATATTTGGACATCTAAGGCTTCGCAATTTCTTTATTTAATGCGTGAAAACCGGGAAATAAATGGGGGTTTAAATTATCCAAGCCATTTTTTACTGCTTTAGTTGAAGGTGTTATATTTCACTACACCACATTTATGTCTAGGGAAGATGGATTGCGTTTTTAGGTAACAACCCTGTGTGAATGACCTTCCTTGTTCAAACCCCTTTCTGCTGTTGAAATTGCATTTGTTTCTCTGGAGGAAGCCGTTTTCAATGATATTGTTAAATGGCTTTGCCTCAACATTTTTGCTATCTATCATGCATGCACATCAACACTAATCATAACAGACCCAGCAAAATAGAATAATTTCATTGTTGCTTGGGACCTGGGCAGATCTTTGAGCAGTAGTAAAAGCACACAGTAAACACTAGAGGAACTCAGGCAGCCTCCTCGCTTCCATAGGAGGTGAGGCCGAGTTGATGGTGGTGGAGGGAAAGCCACATTGTTTAAAGAATGATGGTAAAGTTGAGGCACAGTCAGGAGATCAGGGATATGTTCAGTGCTGTGTAACTGAACATGAATTGCGGTGGAGTCTAGGGAGGAGTAGGGGTGAGAATCAAGGTCTTCTGCAAAGGGTTTAACCCATACTGCTGCCAACCAAGAGATTTGTCAATCTTGCTGCTTTAATGTTGTGGAATCAAAATGCAAAATAAAAATTTCAGATGCCCACGGTAATCACTTGACTGATAAAGTCATCAGATAATAAAGAAACGCAGTTATGGAATACATGGCTGCCAGATGGGAGTACATCTGCCCTAATTAGTAAATTGGTTCGCACAACCAACAATTTACTTAATGGCATGGAGCTCTGTTCTGATTGGACAGTTGATTCTCGTGGAGCCAAGGATGATCTTTTAAAGATGATGGAATCAATTGTTGTCAATTGGCAAAGAATAGGATTAGTTTTAATCCAATCCCTTTGAAAATTTTGATGAGAGAATTATTTTCAACAAAATTAGTGAACTTCTTGTGAAAATTAAGGTGTTCTGACCCATTTGAGAAGCAAATATACAACAGAGTTTTCAATCAATATATCACAGGCCTTTATTAAATTTTAGGTTTTATTTACAGCATGGTAGAAGCTGATTCCGGACATTTAAAATAAAAACACAATGTTGAGGAAATTCAGCAGGACATTATATAGCACAGATAAAGAATCGTAACCAACGTTACGGGCTTAAGCCCTACATCAAGGTATGAGCAAAATGTAGGCAGCTGCCCGGCATTTTTCAAAACATTCCAGATTCAGATTTCAGATTCACGTTTATTGTCAGAGTACTACTGACATGGTCTTTGCCCTCAGACAGCTCCAAGAAAAGTGCAGAGAACAAAACAAAGGACTACATCACCTTTGTTGACCTCACCAAAGCCTTCGACACCGTGAGTAGGAAAGGGCTTTGGCAAATACTAGAGCGCCTCGGATGCCCCCCAAAGTTCCTCAACATGGTTATCCAACTGCACGAAAACCAACAAGGTTGGGTCAGATACAGCAAGGAGCTCTCTGAACCCTTCTCCATTAACAATGGCGTGAAGCAAGGCTGCGTTCTTGCACCAACCCTCTTTTCAATCTTCTTCAGCATGATGCTGAAACAAGCCATGAAAGTCCTCAACAATGAAGACACTGTTTACATCCGGTACCGCACGGATGGCGGTTTCTTCAATTGGAGGCGCCTGCAAGCTCACACCAAGACACAAGAGCAACTTGTCCATGAACTACTCTTTGCAGACAGAGGGGGGGGTGGGGGGGGTGGCTTGGGAGGAGGGAGGGGGGGGGGAGAAAAAGTCCCTGTATATGTGTGAAAAAGAAAAAGTGTATATCATGGCTAATGTGATTTATGGTGTGAAAAATAAAAAATTAAAAAAAAAACAAAAGACTACTCTTTGCAGACGATGCCGCTCTAGTTGCCCATTCAGAGCCAGCTCTTCAGCGCTTGACATCCTGTTTTGCGAAAACTGCCAAAATGTTTGGCCTGGAAGTCAGCCTGAAGAAAACTGAGGTCCTCCATCAGCCAGCTCCCCACCATGACTACCAGCCCCCCCACATCTCCATCGGGCACACAAAACTCAAAACAGTCAACCAGTTTACCTATCTCGGCTGCACCATTTCATCGGAAGCAAGGATCGACCACGAGATAGACAACAGACTCGTCAAGGCAAATAGCACCTTTGGAAGACTACACAAAAGAGTCTGGAAAAACAACCAACAGAAAAGCCTCACAAAGATCAGCGTGTACAGAGCCGTTGTCATACCCACACTCCTGTTCGGCTCCGAATCATGGGTCATCTACCGGCATCACCTACGGCTCCTAGAATGCTTCCACCAGCATTGTCTCCGCTGCATCCTCAACATTCATTGGAGCAACTTCATCACCAACATCGAAGTACTCGAGATGGCAGAGGCTGACAGCATCGAATCCACGCTGTTGAAGATCCAACTGCGCTGGGTAGGTCACATCTCCAGAATGGAGGACCGTCGCCTTCCCAAGATCGTGTTATATGGCGATCTCTCCATTGGCCACCGAGACAGAGGTGCACCAAAGAAGAGGTACAAGGACTGACTAAAGAAATCTCTTGGTGCCTGCCACATTGACCACCGCCAGTGGGCTTATATCACCTCAAACCGTGCATCTTGGCGTCTCACAGTTCGGCGGGCAGCAACCTCCTTTGAAGAAGACCGCAGAGCCCACCTCACTGACAAAAGACAAAGGAGGAAAAACCCAACACCCAACCCCAACCAACCAATTTTCCCTTGCAACCGCTGCAACCGTGTCTTCCTGTCCCGCATCGGACTTGTCAGCCACAAACGAGCCTGCAGCTAACGTGGACATTACCCCTCCATAAATCTTTGTCGCTAAGCCAAGCCAAAGAAAACATACATTATATCACATACAACAATGAGATTTTTATTTTACTATGGGTGCGGCAGAATTACCACTTATTGCTAGTGCAAAAAAGAACTCTACACAGCGTAAAACATGTAAACAAATAAAGAACTGTAAACAGATAAAGTGCACAAGTAAGAGCCCTTAAATGAAGCCCTGACTGTTGTTAAGGAGTCTGATGGTGGAGGGGTAGCAGCTGTTCTTGAATCTGTTGGTGAGAGTCCTGTGGAACCTATACCTCTTTCCTGATGGTAACAGTGAGAACAGAGCATGGGGTGGGTGGTGTGTATCCTTGATGATTGCTGCTTGCTCTCCGACGGCAGAGTTCCCTGTCGATGATCTTGATGGTGAGGAGGGTTTTGCCTGTGATATGCTGGGCTGTGTCCACTGCCTTTTGCAGGGTCTTCTGCTCAGATGTATTAGTGGCCCCATACCATGCTCTGATCCAACCGGTCAGCACACTTACCTCCACACATCTGTAGAAATTTGCCAGGGTTTCTGGTGTCATTCCAAGCATCCGCAAACTCCTGAGGAAGTAGAGGGGGTGATGTGCTTTCTTCATGACAACATTCATGTGTTGGGTCCAGGAAAGATTCTCTGAGATAGCGACTCCCAGGAATTTAAATTTGCTCACCCTCTCCACCTCTGATCCCCAAATGACTGTACACCTCTCATTTACCTTTCCTAAATTCTACAATCAGCTCCTTAGTCTTGGTGACATTGAATGAGAGGTTGTTGTTAATACACCATTCAGCCATGTTTTCAAATTCTCTCTTGTTTGCTGATTCATTGTCTTTGTTTCTGTTTGAATCATCAGAGATGGAGAGGGTGAGCAAATTTAAATTCTTGGGAATTACTATCTCAGAGGATCTTTCCTGGACCCAACATACTAATGGCATCATGAAGAAAGCACATCAGTATCTCAACTTCCTCAGGAATTTGCAGAGGTTTGGTACGACTTCGGAAACCTTGACAAATTTCTACAGATGTGTGGTGAATCACGGCTGCATCACGGTCTCGTATGGGGACATCAATACCTCTGAGTGGAAAACCCTTCAAAAAGTAGTTGACAAATCCCAGGACATCACAGGTAAAACCCTCCTCACCATCAAGAACATCTACCAGAAACGCTGCTGTCGGAGAGCAGCACGAATCATCAAGGATCCGCACCATCCATCACATTCTCTGTTCTCGCTGCTGCCATCAGGAAAGAGGTCTAGGTGCCACAAGACTCACACCACCAGGTTCAGGAACAGCTGCTACCCCTCCACCATCAGACTCGTCAATAACAAATTCAATCAGGGACTCATTTAAGGAATCCTACTTTTGCACTTTAATGCACGAACCAATAAATGTTGGTTTACATTTCTTTATTTGTTTACATGTGTAAGTTGTGTATAGATTTTAGCACTGGTAATTCTGCTTCACCCACAGGGAAAGAACATTCAGGGTTGTATATGATGTCATGTATATACAATAAATCTGAAATCTGAAACAAATTTAAAATCCAGAACTTTTTTTCTCAAGCCTCTGGACTACAATTGAATTGAAAATCTTTCTCATGCACGGACAAGAACACTGTCAGCTATGCCACTGCTAAGGCACAATTTGTATTAAAGTTGCATTAGCTCAGAATGCAGTTGAGGAACATAACTATTGGAATCTTGGTTGGAAGATTTCCTCACTCTCATGCTCTCATGCTAATTGAAAAAAGACACACATTGGAAAGCATACATAATAAAAACATGTGGTCAGCACACCTATAGCAATGAGTTCTTGATAAACCCCTTTTATCCTTGGAGTCGTTCTTGGAAATTATAAGGCACATCTCCAGATATTTTAGAGGGAGGAGTAATTATGCTCATCCCAGGAAAACTGACCACAATTCCAGTAAGATCTGGGACATGTACTTAACCATTTAGCAGTGTCTTATAACAGACACTTGTGCATTAAATTCCAAGCTGTCTGATTCACTGTGGATGTATGGGACATTGCTCTTTAAAATCAGAAATTAAGCCAAAGCTCCAATTACTGTCTCTGGAGGGTTTTAAAGACCCAGCAGCATTATCTCGAAGAACAGAGAATTTATTCCTGATGTCCTAGTCAATTTTCTATCCCACTATCAAGTTGTCAAAATACATGATCTGGTCACTAGCTTAATACCATTTTTGAAAGCTTGCTGTGATCAAATTAGCTGCAGCATTTCGACTAGAGTTAAAAGTATCCCATTTACTGTGAAGTAGTTTTGGGAGATCGGTCGGTCTCACAGTCTAAAGGTAATTTCCTGCAATATTACATTTCTCTTTTATTACATGAGAATAAATAGTATCTGATTGATCTGATGGTTTTTCAGGAAGGCAAATCTTTTGTTTCTCTTCATTTCAATTTTGGTAATTACCTCATATTTGATAGGCAGTTAACCAATTAAAGAACATGTAATCTTTAAGCATTCACCAGAAATTCATAAACACTATTTCGGTAAATTTGTAATTTTTCTGTTAATTTTGGCTTGAGAATTTTGGCTTAATCAGAGAATTAAATACTATTTCGTTTTGACACATCTCTTGACCCAAGTGTCTGCACCAAGAAAGGATTTTGTTGTATCTAAGACTCAGACTTTGCACATCAGTTTTACTGGAACACATGATCTAAAATCATTATTTTAGCCTTAGAAACAACTTTTAAACTTCAATCTGACATCTGAACAAACAGTTAACTTTTGATGGTTATAATTCTTTGAGAATTAAAATGTGAATTTTATTTTCTGACTTTAAAAAAAATTCTACTGTGTAATCTAGAGCAAGAGTTGGACCACAATGACACATATGGCTGACACATGGCAAGAGGTGTTCACATTGGGCAATCAGGCAAGAATTGCCTCCAAAGTAATTCTGTACAATTTGGTTCTCAGTGGTTTTAATGTAGACAAGTCCCCTATTGTTGACCGTTATCCAAATGCAACATTTTAAAAAATGACTCTACATATATGTAGACAGAGTGAAACACAAAAGTCTGCAGACACTGTGAATGGAGTAAAAATATAGAGAAATGCTGGAGGAACTTAGCTGGTCTTGCAGATTCCAGAATGTGAAGACAGTTGTTTTGTGGTGTCAGAGTAGTTTCTGGTCAGGGTAGAAAGGAGAGGTTCAAGAGCCTGATAGCTGTTGGAAAGGAACAGCTCTTGAATCTAGAAGTTCTGGACTTCAGGCTTCTGTACCTTCTGCTTGAAGTGAGCAATAAGAAGAGGTTGTGACCAAGGTAATGGAGGTCCTTTATGATGTCGCCTGCCTTCTTGAGGCAGTGCCTCGCATAGATGTTGGCAATGGATGGGAGGTCAGAGCCTCTGATGGACCTGGCTGAGTTTGCAACCAGCTAATATACACTCCACAATATACCTGTTGAAGTCTGATAGAGTATTTGATGATATGCCAAATCTGCTCAAACACCTTATAAAGTAAGTTACAATATTATAAATTAAATTACCACAATATTACATGAGACAGAAAAAAAGACAATAAATAAAGAATAGAAAAATAAGATTGATAAGATAGAAAGAGAAATAGAAATAGAAATAAGTGGGGTGGCATGGTTGTCGTAGCAGTTGGCACAACGCCTTTACAGCACCAGTGATCAGGACTAGGGTTCAAATCCCATGCTATCTGTAAGGAATTTGTCCATTCTCTCTGTGTCTGCGTGGATTTTCCCCAGGGGCTCCGGTTTCCTCCCACCGTTTCGAATGTCCTGGGGGTTGTAGGCTAATTAGGTGTAAACTGGACGGCATGGACTCATGAGCCAAAATGGCCTGTTACCATGTTGTATGTCTAAATTTAAATTTATAGAAGATGGACAGATAGACGTGAGCTCAGGCCAACACAACCTTGCAATATTGAATCACATTGCACTATTTGCAATACTATTTTCCTACTGGGCAATCATAAGGAAGTCTCTTCATGAAGGTGGAGCTGATAGATCCCTTTGCACTGATAAGATGAAGAACAGTTGAGCTTTCCCACCCATCCAGACCCAATATTTACCAAAATTCCTGAAGCACATCTCAGATCACTATTTTGCTGTTGTTTGTGGAATTGCACTGTACATAAATCCACTGCCACGCATCAAACATTGCAACAATGACAACATTTCAAAAACAATTTGCTTGATATAAAGTGTTTCTGATTGTTGGGTGGTTTTGGAAACGTTGATATAAACGCAAGTCTTCATTAAACTCGGTGACTCAATTTCAGGCAGTAAAATTCTGTGGTGGACACGCTGGATTGTAATCTACAATTAACCTAATAAAACTCACCAACAAAGCTTTCCAGTGAATACAAATGAAACACATCCATGAACCATGAGCCTATTTAAATGAGGGTACAAATTCAGCTCCAAAGATGTCTGTTTCAATGCAGGTTTCAAGAAAAGGTCACACATGCCAACAAGCTGTCAGCAAAAACGGGTTGAAAACTTGTTGAAAACAAAGTGTGTCCTGCCCTTTTATAAAAAATATTATATCCTGTCATATTGGAACCATATAGAAGTTGTAGGTTATCTAGAGTAACATGGTTGGCATAACGATTAATGCAATGCTGTTTGCAGTTCCATTAACCCAGGTTCAAATCCAATGCTGTCTCTGTAAGGGCTTTGTCGTCCTCCCTGTGTCTGCATGGGTTTCCTCTGTGCACTCCAGTTTCTTCCCACCCTCCAAATGTATGGGGTTTTACATTATTTTTGGTGTAATTGGGTGGCATGGGTTTAAATTTCTGGAATCGACTTCTACCATATTGTTATTGCTTTGAAAATTTTGATTTTTTTTGGTAAATCTTACTAAAGTATCAAGGGGACTCACACATACTATAATAGAAAATCTTTTGATCTTGGGAAGATAAGAATGAATTAACTGAGTTACAGATGACACAATTTATGCTAATTCTAACAAGAACAATTCAAAATTATTCTCCCTAATCTTCCACATCCCTGGGTCATATTCTATATGAAATGTATTTCAACGACTCCCTTAAAGTTGCAATGGAAAATTCTTCCACCACTTTATATGTTTAAAAAAATAATATATTTGTAATTATTTTTACAGAGAGAAATTTCCCCATACCTCTCTCATTCCATTGTTGACTGGAAATGAGTTTTTTTTGTCATGTACATCATACAATGTACATACATTCCAAAATTATTCCTTGCTTCAGCTGACAGGAACTTTAGGATAAATAGATCAATATATCATAAATTAAACATTGCTGAATCCCCCAAATTTACACTTTTAACAATTCATTTGACTAGAACCCTTTATGATGAAACCAAAAATTAAAATTTCTTTCAGCAGTTCGGATACCAAATCATTGAGCTGCAGTATTAAATTTGTTTCTCTCCCTCTCCACTGATGCTGCCTGACCTGTAGTCCATTGACAGCATTATCAAATTTTACTTTCAGAGTTCCACCAGCTGCTTTTATTTGCCGATAGTTTCTCTAAAGTCATATGGCCCCACTGATCCTTGCTGACCATCCTGGGCTAGTCCCATTTGCCTGCATTTGGAGAACATCCTTCAAAGCCATTCATGCCCATATATCTGTCAAGTGAAACACAAAAGGCTGCAAGCTCTACAATTATAGTTAATACCTCAATCGAGTTTCAAATCCAGCACTGCCTGTAAGGAGTTCTTCCTGTGTCTGCATGGGTTTCCTGCGGACGCTCTGGCTTCCTCCCGATGTTCAAAATGTATGGGGGGTGTAGGTCAATTGGGTGATTTTGGGTGGCACAGGCTTATGGGCCTGTTATCATGTTATACTTTACTATGTCTAAATATAAATTTAAAATATATAACCGATATTTCAGGACCAGGTATGTCACATATCTGTCCAAATTTCTCTTGAATGTTGTAATTGTTTCCACTTCTATAGCCTCCTCTGGCAGTTCGTTGCAGATACAGTTTGTCATCCAAGTGAAAACATGGCCCCTCATAACCATTTTAAATCTTTCCCCTCTTACCTTAAACTTAGCAGCTCTAGATCTAGAATCATCTACCCTGGGGGAAGGACATTTTTTCTTAGTGAAAGTAATTCTAATAACTTGCATAAATTAACCTCATAAATAGAGCTTTTCATTGAATGAACTGGAGGGAACTTCATCTTTATTCTGCAGTTCTTTTACATTTTCAAAAACCCATGCCACCCAATTACACCAAAAATAATGTAAAACCCCATACATTTGGAGGGTGGGAAGAAACTGGAGTGCCTTGGCCTATTTGAAGATTAGAATCCAGCCCCAGACTGTAACTGATCACTGGGCAATTGCTTTTTCAACTAGATCCTTACTGATCAAAGTATTGTGTCCAATAGATGGCAGAGTATTAATAATAACCTTGCCAGTCACACAGCATTGTGTATCATTGCTCCCCAGTGCACCAGAAGAATGATGCAATCTTCATTATATTGTAAGACCATAAGACCTAAGAACTGAAATAGTCTATTCAGCCCATCGAGTCTGCCCTACCATTTAATCATGAGCTGATCGATTTTCCCACTCAGCCCCACTGCCCAGCCTTCTCCCCATAACCTTTGGTGCCCTAGCTAATCAAGAGCCCATCAATCTCTGCCTTAAATTAACCCAATGACCCGAATTCCTCTGGATCTGTGTTCTAAGTGGATCTCACCAATTTTGAAGAAGATATTGAGAAAGAATTTTTATGGCCAGCTGAAAGCTGCCAGTTCTGATTTCATTGTACTTTATTAAATGATACACTAAAAAGCCAGAAGACGAACACCCAACAGTACAGAAACAGCTTCTTCCCCTCCACCCTCAGATTTCTGAATGGACAGTAAACCACAGTCATGACTTCAATTTTTTTGTTCTTTTGCACTAATTATCCATTTTTTAAAAATAGTGTATTTATGGAATTGTAATTTATAGCAAATTTGTACCTGTAATGCCCAATAACGATGTCTCAAAACAATGATTTCGTGATACATGTTCATGACAATAAACCTGATTCTGAATCTAAATCACACTAAATTGATATATTTAAGCAAAGGTGTCTCGTTGAACAGACAACCTCATCACGTTCACATTGTGTGAACATCGTCAAATGCAGGACAGAATTCACTGGTGTTAGTGAACATTCCCTTTAAATACAGTAATTTCATGCACCCCTCCACCTCCCCTTCCCCCCCCCTCCCCCCACCCACCCACTGCAGCCCATAACAAATATAAGGGGGGCCTTGGACTGAAATAATAAAATATGTTTTTTATGTAGTTGGTAGGAGAGAATTATGGAAGAAACCAACTAAACCTGCCTGCTCAACAGGGAAGGGGGCCCGTAAACTTTGAGCACAGTCCTGGGGCCCATAGCTGAAAAAAGTTTCTTCTGCTTCGATCCAGGATACAATTCAAATTCTACCCTAGCTGATATATCCTGTTATATATTAGAAAAGGTCATTGTCATTTTAAAATATAGGTGGGAAATGGAAAGTTACATCAGACTTTTTTCTTGTTCAATTAAGGCCACAAAGATTGGAATGTAGACCTATGGACATATGGACACAAGACAATTTATTCATTTATTTTGCTTTCATGTTTTTTTTTGTTTCTGAAAAGAACTTAGAAACAGTTCTCTGCCTTTTTTTTCCCATAACATCCTCATCCATGTAGACATCTATGTGTGACACTGCCTCAGGAAGACACCCAACATCATAAAGGACCCCTATCAGCTTGGTCACAATATCTTCATACTGCTCCCTTCAGGCAGAAATATAACACATCTAGGGTCAAGATCATTTTTCTTTCCATCAGCTATCAGGCTCTTGAACGTCCCCAATACTACACTAACCCTAACAAGAAAACTACTCTGGAACCACAGAAGATTTATCTGCACGACTGAAATAACACATTTTTTTTTGCATTAACTGCAACTGTAAATCTTTAAACTTAAACTTAGACATACAGCATGGTAACAGGCCCTTCCAGCCATGAGCCCGTTTTGCCCCATTACAAACAATTAACCTACAACCTTTGTACGTTTTGAAGGGTGAAAGGAAACAAGAATACCTGGAAGAAACCCACACAGACACTTTCATATATATTATCTCTTTCTCCGTGGTAATTTTTTAATGCTTTTGTAGTTGGTGTATCTGTTTCAGATTTAGGATCAGACTACATACAACTATAAGATTCTTTTTTTTCTGTGGGTGAGGCAGAATTACCACTAATTGGTGTGCAAAAAATAAACTGTAAACAAATTAAAGAATTGTAAACAGATAATGAATGTAAATGAACTGACTGTAATACAGAGAGAACAAAAGAAAATAAATAAAGTAAGAGTCTGTAAAAGAATCTTTGATTGAGTTTATCGTTGAGGAGTCTGATGGTGGAGGGGGAGCAGCTGTTTCTGAACCTGGTGGTACGAGTCTTGTGGCACCTACACCTCTTTGACTGCAGCAAATAGGAAATTTCTTGCATCTCTGCATTGTACTTCTTTATATGTTAATGGACTCTCCTCTCATCCCAACTGCTGGTAAGTGTCGTCTGTCTTTCTGATGATTCTCTAATTGCATCTCACTGAAGGAAGCTTTTCGCAAGGATACTCATGTTGGCAGAATACATCTAAAAACATTTTTAGCTGTTATTAACAATTCAATTTCAAGGTTTTTAAATTACAACTTTTACTATCTGATAGATTTTTTAAAAATTGACAATAATACATTGCCTTATTTTATTCATTGCTTATTTTATGTTGGAAAAAAAATCATTATGCCTACATTGTGCTCATTCCCTGTTGAAGGGCTCAACCCCGAAATGTTGATTAGGTATCTTTACCTTTGCTCAGTACACTGTTTGACCTGCATTGTGTTTTTTACTTCAATCACGTAATCTGCAGACATCTGTATTTTACTCGCATGGATTTTACTGTTGAGTTCATCAAACTACACAACAGGGAAACAGGCCCTTTGGCCCAACTTGTCCATGCTGACAAAGTTGCCAAATCTGACCTAGTTTCATTTTCCAGCATTTGGCTCACATCCCTCTCAATCAGTCCTATCCACCTGCTTGTCAAAATGTCTTTTAAATGCTGGGAATTGCCCCTACCTCTACCAGTTCCTCTAGAAGCTCATTCCACACACACACATCATCCTCTGTGTGAGAGCCTTGCCCCTCAGGTCTATTTTAAATCTTTTCCCTCTCACCTTAAATCTATTCTCTCTAGTTTTACCCTGGGAAAAAGACTGAAACCTTGTTATGATTTTGCCTACATGATGCCACCCCATGGCCTCCTTCGTTCAAGGTTGTAAAGTTGGTCCATTTTTTTGATCTAAAGTCAAATATTTGTTGGCATGGATACAATGGGTGGCATAGTAAGTGTAGCAGTTAGCACAATGCTGTTACAGGGACAGCAACTTGGATTTGAATCTGGTGCTTGTGCTGGGAAGTATCAGGTTCGGTGAGTTCACAGAGATGAGTCTGGACATGCTACAATCAAAGGTAACTTTATTAAACATTTGGGAATCAGACAGGGGAAGATGTCGAATGATATTTAATAACTCCACTACTAAATAACTGTATAGACACATCAGACCCAGGTTGGACTCCGATACCAGAGAGTGCCTATCTTCTACATGGTACAAGACAAAAACTAAAACAGAGCAAGCAGGAACATTGGGTGCATGAGTCCTCGATATCAGTGGCTGTTTACTCTACCACACACTCCTGCACGTGTACACACTCACAGACAGGGACTTCCGCAGACACTCCCGGTCCCTGTACATAAGGGCGCAGCTCATGCAGTTACTACAGTAACACACTCTAACAAGACAGGGACTTAAACACATACTCCTGGATCCCTGTACCAATGGGGGATGGATCAATGCCAAGTACTGCCAAACAATGCGACGATCCTGCTCTCAGTGTGGTGCACGGCTTACCAACAATTCCTCCAGTAATGTCCACAGTTAAGCAACCTGACATAGAGCAGCATTTGTACTCAGGACCAAGGAGCTGAGAAAAAGAAATGTGGCATGCCTCAACGTTTATACTGTACTGAGCTGGGCGTCTGCCCAATGATGGCGCTGAATCATTTAAATTAGCCAATGGTAAGGTGTGCACTAATGGGTGGCTGGAGTCCAACCTTGATTGGCAGGTCATACGACTTCTTCCGACGAGGTTTCAGATACGGAGTTCAAGTGTGCCTCCTCAATCCATATATAACAGTGCTGTCTGTAAGGAGTTTGTATGTTTTCCCTGTGTCTGCGTGGGCTCCCTCCAGTATCCTTCCACCCTTCAAAATGTATAAGGGTTGTAGGTTAATTGGGGAATTGGGCAGCATGGGCTCATGTGCTGGATGGGCCTGTAACCGTGCTGAATGTCTACATTTAAATTTATATTTAAAGCAGATTTTTAACATAATTGACTATCAAGCTGTGTCTAGTTGATTGTAATCTCTGTAATCAGTAGCTTCTACTGTTGTATTATAAATTTCTATTTTATAATTGTGCCTTGTGCTGCATATTCTAGTTTAAACAGTTTCTTTCCTACATTTAAAAACCCAATGTAGGAGAAACCTAGCAGGTCAGTGTACCGTATATAGCAAAGATAAAGATGCATAACCAACCTTTCAGGCTTGAGCCCTTCATCAATGTATGAGCAAAGTGTAGTCAGGCACCGTGTACTTTATAGAGCAAAGATAAAGATACATTACCAACATTTCAGGATTGAGCTCTTCAAGATATGAGCAAAATGTAGGCAGGTACCTGGCATCTTTTGGGTGCCTGTCTACATTTTGCTCATACCATGATGAAGGGCTCAAGCCTGAAACGTTGGTTAGGTATCTTTATCTTTGCTCTATAAAGTTCACGCTGCTGAAGGTCCAGCTGCGCTGGATGGGTCACGTCTCCAGAATGGAGGACCATCGCCTTCCCAAGATCGTGTTATATGGCGAGCTCTCCACTGGCCACCGTGACAGAGGTGCACCAAAGAAAAGGTACAAGGACTGCCTAAAGAAATCTCTTGGTGCCTGCCACATTGACCACCGCCAGTGGGCTGATAACGCCTCAAACCGTGCATCTTGGCGCCTCACAGTTTGGCGGGCAGCAACCTCCTTTGAAGAAGACCGCAGAGCCAACCTCACTGACAAAAGGTAAAGGAGGAAAAACCCAACACCCAACCCCAACCAACCAATTTTCCCCTGCAACCGCTGCAACCGTGTCTGCCTGTCCCGCATCGGACTTGTCAGCCACAAACGAGCCTGCAGCTGACGTGGACTTTTTACCCCCTCCATAAATCTTCGTCCGCGAAGCCAAGCCAAAGAAGATAAAGTTCACCATTTGACCTGCTGAGTTTCTCCAGCATTGTGTTTTCACTTCAACCTGGTGTCCGCAGACTTTCATGTTTTGCTTCTTTCCAGCATTTATTAGTCTCTCAAACCTCCTCATATCGCGAGTATAAAAATCAGGATTGCCAGGCTGGTAAACAGCTTCTTCCCACACATGGTGAAACTGTTGAACAATCTTAGAATATCCATAAATTATTTATATATATTTAATATTTTGGATTGCTAGTGTTTACATCATTTGTGTGTAAGGTGTACTGTGTATCTGTGTATGCGCTCTATGGTCAGGAGATGCGCTGTTTTGTCGGGTTGTATATGTATATGTACATTCAGATGTCAATAAACTTGAACTTGATCACCTAAATCATAACACTACTACAAGACCACCAAACGTTCATCTGTACAACTGAGAGAACACAATTTTTTCTTGAGATATTATGAGGCCGGAGGACACCAAAATCCAGCAGCAATAGAAATTGACAAAGACATAGGGATACATACATCCATGCCCAAGATGGTGGCAGCTGTGCTGATCCAACAAAAGTTGCTTTTAATTATCTTTAAACATGAAAACAGGATGAAACTTTGACATTACTATTAACTTAACCTAATAACCCCATTATAATTCTAAGTGCATGTGTATGTAATGTGTATATAAATTCAGATAAGTTCTTTGATTCACAATCCAATCTCACTTCTCACTCCTCCAAGTTCATTGGTTGCAGGCAATTCTTATACTGTGCTCAGAATCGACATTTATGAATCTTCCCCAGCGTTTGGTGCTTGAAAGGTAAATGGTTACTGCTCAGGAAGGTTCTTGTTGGTTTTCAGAGAGATTTGTTGGTCATTGGACAACCACAACTGATTTCTTTGGATCAGCCATTTCAGTGCTTTGCTGAAGAAACTTGCCCCATCAGTGTTTTCCAGATGATAACCTCTTTCTTTCAGGTCACCACAGAGTTCCTTTTTGTTTCTCTTACTTCAAGTGAAACATTAGGCAGCCAGTCCTCTCCTCTTCTATGGACCGCAAGGACTTTGACCAGGCTGAACTAAGAACCCACAACCATCTTCAAAATGGGGTTTTTCCACAAGTTTGCCAGCTTGTCATGTTCCAGTCCCAGCTGCTGAACTGTAAAACTGTAGAACTGAATTCTCTCTCTCTCTCTCTCCCTCTCAGAGAAAACCACATGATCCTCTTAGAACAGCAAACTGCATTCAGACAGACTGTGGCACCGGACCCCATCTTCTGAGTTCGTTCATCTGTTGCTTTCCAAAACAATAATCCATTACTCCACAGCATGTCCAATTAACACCAACTTGTGAAGTCTCTATAGGCATTCTTTAAAGTTTTTGCAAAGGCACTTGGAGCCTGGACTATCTGGCTTGATCAGAGCTTCAGAATTCTAATTGAGATCTGTTTTGAAGTGTTTATATCTGTGTGTTACATAACGAAAATCCCACACAATTTATCTCCTTTAAAACATATCTAAAATATACAATTTAAAATGACAATGAACTCTCATTTATTCATAACAATTTTATTATATTATTTGTTAATTATTGATGATTGTAAAGCTCATCTATCAATAATGGTTTAATTTATTTAATTTCAAATAGGGTGTATTTTGCAGATGTTGGAGTCTGGTGCAGTACAAAAGTCCTGGAGAAAGAGCAGGTCACATAAATGCAGACAATGTTTCAGGACTTTGACAGGAATGCTTTTTTTTTAACTGAGGAAGAGTAGAGGACCCTTGCCTATGTAGTCACAACTCAAGGGGTTTGAAAATTGCATTTATCTCTCTCCCAATTAATGGAAAATCTACATCAAAAATAAACTGCTATCAGTTTACAAAGCTCCTTAAAAGTCCAATAAAATCTAAAAGGAATGGCACTTCAGGTGCGGATAGAGGGCATGCCTCTTGTTAATGGCTCTGTGTGCTCCAACAAGCAGAGGAAAGGCTTCAGAGCAGCGCATTCCCTAAATCACAAGTAGTTATCAAATAATTGAGAATGTACATTTTGTATGTCTGAAGCATTGGTGTGAAGGGAGCAGTGAGAGCCTGTGAAGAGAATTGCCTTCCTCCATCCTGTTATTGTTCCAGTCCATCCATCTCTGATTGCCCTCTGAAACCACGAGCTGCTGCTGCCAGAGTTTATAGACAAAGCTGTCTGTGAGAAAAGGGGCCTTGGTGCTGAATGGTGCTGATGTACTGTGCAGCTCTGGGACACTGGTTCAGACATGCATCAATTTACTCTGCAGCTGAGGTTAACAGTCAAGTCACCAAGCAATTTGTGCATGCTTTCGATGTGCCAGAGCATTACTCAGAAGGAATTATAATGAGTTGTAAAGGTGCTGCTTTCCTGGATACTGTACAGGGGATTTCATATTTTTGGTTCTTCATTTTAAACTTAGCTCACTATAGCGGCAGCACTGCAAGAGACGCTGTAATGCCAGCGGACCTGGGAGAGCAGGGAGTGGAGTCACAGCACTGCTCTGCAGGGTCCTAATGCTGATGGCTCCATACAGGCTTTAAACGACCTTTTAAAAGAGCAGTCAGTGTTTCTTTAAAAATCCTCCAACCATGGAGTCCGTGCCCAAGATGGTGGCAGCTGTACTGAGCAACAAGCCATGAGGGGTCACAGACTCTGAGGGAGCAGCGACTGGCACAGGACACCAGAAAAAAGGGGAGATGGACCTCTCTGCCCCCCCTCACCATTGAGAAGGAGAAGCAGAGGAGTCAACCTCACAGGCTGCTGGTGACTGGCACATGGGAACCAGTGTCTGCCGTGGGATGTGAAAGGGTACTGGGGGCAAGAAGGGCTTCTAAAGAGCCTCAGGCACTGAAGGCTACCTGATCGTATCAGAGCTTTGGATCTGGACCTCGTGTTGTTGATGGATCAACAGAGGGTCTGTGCGGCTGCAGAGATGCAGGAGAGCTGGATGCGAATTCACATACATTCATTGTTTCTGCAAGGACTCTCTTTTGCTTCTCTTTCCCTAATTTTTAGAGGTGCCAGGCAATGTTAATGGTGACTCTTTGTTTACCTTATGGATGGCGAAAGGAAATTTCATGCAATATTAATTTTTTTTGTATTATTACATGAGAATAAAAGGAATGTTAAATCTTGAATCAATCTGCTTCTGGCAGTTTCCATGTACCTCTCTACTGACCTGATTCAAAGGGTCCACCAGCCTTTTGACTTCACTTCAGATTTCAGATTTATTGTCAAAGAACATACATGACACCTAAGATTCTTTTACCTGTGGACAAGGAAGGATTACCACTTATTGGTAGTGCAAATGAAAACTGTGCAGGTCGTACACATGTAAACAAATAAAGAACTGTAAACAGATAATCTTCTTCTTCTTTGGCTTGGCTTCGCGGACGAAGATTTATGGAGGGGGTAAAAAGTCCACGTCAGCTGCACATCGGCACACAAAACTCAAACAGATAATAAATGTAAACAAACTGACTGTGCAATGCAGAGAGAAGTATCAATACAGAGAGAACTTTCACTCCACACAAAATAAAACATTTGTCGTGCAGTGAAAGACATCGTGTGATTAGAGTGATGGTGCAATGTCGGTTGTCATAGGAACCATTAAAAAAATGTTAACGAAGCATCACAGCAATTCTCAGCGGGTCACTGGGCCTGGGCTGTTTCCCATCCTTCAAGTGCACAGAAAGAAACATCCATTAATGCATAATATCCTATTGGAAATACTACTCCCATTTCATCTTTTATTTAGAGCACTTCGATCATTTGCTGAAGTTTAACTGCATCCATGTTTGGTTTTCCCATTACTAATATTTAGCTCATACATTTTGTGGACATGACCTTATGTAATCCTTGTGTTGATTGCTTGTGCTGGGTTTTTTTTAAAGACCCTATCAAGGAATTTAAAAATAATAATTTTAATGCCTGATGCTTTACAGAGAATATAGGTGGATAAATACCCCAGGCCTGACATGATATTCCCTCTGACCTTGAGGAAGTCTAGTGTAGAAATTGCAGGGGTCCTGGCAGAAATATTTTAAATGTCCTTTGCCACGAGTGAGGTGCTGGAGGATTGGAGGGAAGCTCATATTGTTCTGTTGTTTAAAAAAGCCTCCAAAAGTAAACCAGGAAATTACAGGCCGGTGAACCTGACATCAGTAGTAGGTAAATTATTGGAGGGTTGTGATAGTACAGATTCTATCACCAATGTGTATATGTACATATGTACAGATGGTAGTGTAGGATGACTGTGATTGGCTGAGAGTGTAGCCACACCTACTGGCAGGTCATTCTGGACTGGTCAACCTACTTGTGATATGCTCTAGTATTTTAGTTAATAAACCCTTGGTTTCGATCAACAAGTCTTTGGTTCTTTTGACGCGCATTATAAGCGTGTTCTGAGAGATTGGATATACAAGTATTTAGGCAGCCAAAGGCTGATTAAGAATTGTCAACATGGCTTTGTGGGGATTTGGATCAGTGAGGAAGGCTTTCAAAGCTTATAGGAGGATCTGGACCAGCTGGAAAAATGGGCCAGAAAATGGCAGATAGACTTTAATGCAGATAAGTGTGAAATGTTGCATTTTGGAAAGACAAACCAAGGTAGAACATACAGAGTAAAGGTAGGGCACTGAGAAGTGCAGAAGAACAAAGGAATACAGACACATAATTCCCTGGAAGTGGCATCACAGGGTTGTAAAGAAAGCTTTTGGCATCTTGACCTTCATAAATTAAAGTATTGAGTACAGCAGTTGGGATGTTATGACGAGGTTGTACAAGACATTGGTGAGGCCAAATTTGGAATATTGTGTGCGGTTCTGGTTACCAAATTACAGGAAGGATATCAGTAGGATTGAAAGAGTGCAGAGAAGATTTACTAAGATGTTGCCAGGTCTTCAGGAGTTGAGTTACAGGGAAAGATTAAATAGGTTAGATCTTTATTCCTTGAAGCGTAGAAGAATGAGGGGAGATTTGATAGAGGTTTACAAGATTATGAGGGGCATAGATAGAGTAAATGCGAGTAGCCTCTTTCCACTTAGATTAGAAGAGATTAAGAGGACATGGCTTTAGGGTGAAAGTGGAAATGTTTAAGGGGAATATTAGGGGAACTTTTCACTCAGAAAGTGGTGGGAGTGTGGATCGAGTTGCCATGTGACATGGTAATTGAAGGCCCACTCTTAAATTGGAAAGATACATGGATGGGAGAGGCCTGGAGGGTTATGGAATGGGAGCAGGTCAGTGAGACTAGCAAAATGTTGTTTGGCACAAACTAGAAGAACCAAATGGCCTGTTTTCTGTATATAGTGTTCTATGGTTCTATATTTTATGTGGTAGCTATTTTGAAACATCTCTATATAGGGCTTTTGTAAGGTTGACAACAAGAGGAGCTTGAACAATTCTGGCTTGTACTTATGGGAGTTCAGATGAACAGGAGGTGTTCATGATGAGTCTCATAGGATTCTGGGAGGAATTAGCAAGGGAGAAGATAACAGACTCCCTCAGGAGAGAAAGGATTTTTTTAAACTTCATTTTTTAGGGCATGAGCACATCTGGCCAGGCCAAAATTAGATACATATCCCTATGGGGACCCAATATCATGTTAAACTTCTTGAGTGCTGTGTTACGAACTGTGCACTGTGCGTAATGAACAGCAATAAACAATGAACCAGAAAGAGTTTAATATTAAAATGCTAATTTTATTTCTAACTCTTAAACTATAGTCATGAAAGCACTTTACTTCCCAAAAATCCTCCTGGCACAGTTGTATCTACCGAAAATGTCCGGTCATTCACAGAGAATACTTTGCCCTGAATTCCACAAAAAAATGGCTGGCCACAAGAGCAACTTCAAAAAACTGTTTTCTCTTCAGCCGTCAGAATGGCTCTCCCTTTGCAAAATCACAATGTCTTTGCAAATGTATCGAATTCTGGAACAGACTGTCACAAACCTTCCCTCAGTTCTTCCAATGTATCAAATTGTCGCTGGGCTGTGACTTGTGTTGTGCTTGCGTGAAATGTTAACGGGAACCATTCAGTCCCTCCTGTCTATACTATCCCTTACAGTGATAACCCCATTTTACTAAAATGGGAGCTCGTAATATATGTCACAGCTGCACTCCTCCAGGCAAGACAGGAGCATTCAGTCACACTGCTGGTTTGTGCCCTGTAGATTGTGTGAGGTTTTGTGGTGTCACCACAAAATCTATCCTGGTCTTTGGTGTTAATATGGCCAGCCCAGATGAGCTCTAGACAGTGATGGCCCCAAGTATATAGATGGTGGGAGAACTCAGTGATGGCAATGCCACTGGATGGCAATGGTGGGGTGTTGGACACAATCTTGCTGAAGATGGTCATTGCCTGGCACTCTGCAGTGTGAATGCTATTTGCCACTTAACAACTCATGTCCAAAGGTACATGCATGGGCTGACTCATTTTTTGAAAAGTTTCAAGTGGAGTTGAACATTTTGTAATCGTCAGGAAGCGTCACCACTCTGACCCTCATCAATAACACGGAAACTATTAATTGGATGAGGATATTCGATCAAAAAAACCCAAGATAATATTATTACTAGAGCAAATGTCTCCAGTGTTCCTGCTGGGTAGGTCCAGTAGGCAGGGCTGCCCACTGCCCCCAGCATTGTTTATACAAGCAACTGAAGCACTGGCAGAAGCTGGGTGACATGAAGGCGTTCAAAGTGGGCCAGGAGAGGCATAAAGTCAATTTATTTGTGGATGATGTGTGTGTATATAGGACTGACCTGGGGTGGGGTGGGGGGGGGGGGGCAGGGTGTGGGGGAGAGGGAGGGTTGTTGTTGACCAGGCTAAGGACCACACTGGAGGATTATAGCTTGATCTCTGGATATAAGATAAATCTGGATAAGAGTGAATTCATTGACAAAGGGACATTACAGACAATACCAACAAGGGAGTCAATTTAAATGGCCACAAGAAGGCATTAAATATTCTGCATGGTCCACTGACCTGCACCCAGTCCATAGCCACCATACCCCTTCCATCCAAATTTTTCTTAAATGTTAAAATTGAGCCTGCATTCACCACTTCAGCTGGCAACTCGTTCCACACTCCCATCACTGTCTGCGTGAAGAAGTTCCCCCTAAACTTTTCCCTTTCACCTTTAGCCCATGTCCTCTGCTTTGTATCTCACCTACCCTCAGTGGGAAAAAAAGCCTACTTTTTATCAGATCTATGATAGGGTCAGGAGATGTGAGCTCATGTTGAAGCCCAGACTACACGCCAGTGATGAGCAAGTGTCTCTTGACAGCACTGCTAATAACATGTCCTGTCACTTTACTAATGGTCGAGAATAGACTGAGCAGATTGGACTTGGTCTGACTTTGGTGAAAGTGCAGTTTTCCACAATGGTTGGCAGGTGCTAGTGGTGTAACTGCACAGGGATCCAAGGGGACCAAGGGATCTTGGACCTGGACAGAAAATGAACATAGAGGGGGAGGAACCTTGATCTTATTGAATGATAGATAGGTTTGTGGGGCCATATGTTTAACTCCTGTTTTTTAAATTTTGTTCTTAAATTTAAATTTAGACATACAGCACGGTAACAGGCCATTTCGGCCCATAAGTCCATCCCGCCCACTTTACACCCAATTAACCAACACCCCTGGTAAGTTTTGAAGGGTGTGAGGAAACTGGAGTCCCTGGGGAAAGCCCATGCAGACATGGGGAGAACATACAAATACCTTACAGAAAGTGCGAGATTCAAACCCCGGTCCCGATCACTGGGACTGTAAAGCTACGTTAACCATGTCCCCCTTATTGGAGTATTTTCCAGCTTAGCATCAGATGGATTAGATTTGTTGCTTAAAAAATTCCAATGAGTGTATGATATCAAATTGAAGTAACTGAGAGCAGAGAATACCTAGAAATATTAGCCATGTGTGGCTACAGAGGGAGATAAAGAGCATGTTCAATCATGTTGAACCAGTCGCCTGGAAACCTGGAGTCTTGTGATGAAACTCTATCTAACCCTCCTTGGATTCTCACAGTCTATCTGGTCTGCTGAAAAAAAAGACCAGAAAGTGAGATGTGCTACAAATAGGTTAAATAAGCATTCATGGTCTAAGTTAGAACTGGAAGGAGTCAAAAGAGAGTTGTTGCAGTAAGGATGAGTTCTCCCAAGAGGAGGTAAGCATTGATAGATCCAATATGTGTTCAAGAAAGTGTCCTGATGTGAACCATTGACTGGCATAAATGCTGCCTGACCCCCTGAGCCCTCAAGCTTCTCTTTGTTCACTCAGGGTAGGTAAGTGGTTTTATTTCCATTGAAGCCACAAGAAAAATATTATACCCTTTTCAATCTGTTCCAATATTTGTTCTTAAATTGTTTTATTCGACTTACTTGACTCGGCCATGTCATCTTACATATGGAAGGGTAAGCATCCTCACCTTAATAAAGTTCTTCTACAGAAATCTAAGAAGGCTGGTTGAGTGACTCCACTTAACCTTAGATTTTACGAATGGGCAGTCAATATACGAAGTCTTACGTTTTGGTCCTTCTTTCATAATCATTCTGACTGCCCATTATGGGTATCCATGAATTTCCCCCCCGCCTCCAATTTTTTTAATTTAGCACTTGTTGGCTCTTCACTTCCATTCTCAACTAAGTTAATAGACAATCCAATTGTTAAATATTCTATTGGAATTTTGGCACAATTTGTAAAACATTTTGTATTTTATAATTTTTCTCTCAAGCCCTATTGTATTCAATCACTTTTTTCAGCCTTCTTTACATGATGTTATTCAAAGATGGTATGGAGACGGTATTCAAAGCTTTAAGGATCTGTTCATTGATGGATATTTTGCATCATTTGAGCAACTTTCTGCTAAATTTAACTTGACCAAATCTCAATTTTTCAGATATTTGCAAGTCCGGCATTTTCTTGAATCGCAAGTATCTAATTTTCCAATAGAGTCTGAATCAAATTTTGTAGATGAGTGTTTTAACTTAATGACTTCTCATAAAGGTTTAATATCTATTATTTATGAGAAATTGTTATGTTTAAATCAAACTTCGCAAGTTAAAATCAAAAATCATTGGGAATTAAATTTGACTGTATCGGATATGGATGGGACATAATTCTTAAGTTGGTTAATAGCTCTTCATTATGTACTCACCATTATCTATTACAATTCAAACTGGTAGATACAGCACACTTGTCTAAGGCTAAAATGTCTCACTTTTATTCCAATATGAGTTCCTGGTGTGACAGATGTAAGAGCAGAGAAGTATCATTAATAAATACAGTCTGGACTTGTCCTAGTCTAGAAAAATATTGGAGCGAGGTTTTCTGTACTCTATCAAAAATTTTCAATATAGATTTAACACCAAACCCTTTGGTAGCCTCTTGGGTAAAATAGGAGGGAGGGAATGATTCTTCTGTGTCTCTGGCTCATAGTCGTGCTATTTCTTTTGCCTCTCTTTTGGTGAGGCGAGTGATTTTACTTCACTTGTAGGAGGTTGCCTCACCCACTCATGACCAATGGTTGCGGGACATCATGTCCTGCTTGAAGATGGAAAAAATTTGTTATTCAGTTAATAATTCAGATATAGGATTCCAGAAATTATGGGAATCATTTATGACTCACTATCTTACTTTAATAATTTTACTTCAATGTAATTCAATTGTCTGATTCGTATCTTTTCCACATTCTTTAATTTTTTTCTACCTTCATTTTTCTTTTAATACTAATCTTATTTAGCATCTGGCAACGGGGTTGGGTAACGGGCTTGAGTTTTTCTCCTTTACTCTTTTCTTTTTTTTGTATTATTAGAGTTACTTTTTTCTAAAAAGGTGTATATTATTTAGAATGTGAATTATGGATATGATCTATAATTTATGTATGTGAGTGCTTATTTCATTTTTTTAACTGTCCATATTATCTTATTGAATTGTATCTTTTTTGTTTGTATAAGTTCTTTATTAAAATCAATACAAATATTTTAAAAAGAGAGAAGCCACATGAAAAAAAAATTGAAAGTGGAGTGAAATGTGCTGACATTACCATATAGTTTTTTAGTTCGAACGACTGGGACTCATTATTTTCTAAATTCTCTGGTTAACGACTTATTGGAGAATAAACAAATATTTTGTATCTCTATTAAAGACAGAAAATACAACAAAAGGGGCAGGGCGGCACGGTTGGCATAGTACTTAGTGCAGCGCATTGACAGCGCCAGCGATTGGGACAGGGGTTTGAATCCCACACTGTCTGTAAGGAGTTTGTACATTCTCCCCGTGTCTGCGTCATTTTTCCTTGGGGGCTCCGGTTTCCTCCCACCTTTCAAAATATACCGAGGGTGCAAGTTAATTGGGTGTAAATTGGGCGGCATGGACTCATCAGCCGAAATGGCCTGTTGTTGTGCTGTATGCTTAAATTTAAATTTAAATGGAGGAAAACCAGAGAGACTATAAATGTTGGAAACTAAAGATAAACACTATCTTCTGGAGGAATTTAACAGGTTAACCAGCATCAGTGGGAGATAAAGAATGGGCGACTGTTCAAGCCAAAGCCTGTTGTAAATGAGCAAATTAAGTAATCAATATTATTAAAGAGAATATATTAAAAAAGTGTATTAAAGCTAAGCAAATCTCATCAATCTGGGAGCATGTCCTCCTAAAGAGGTGGCTAAAGGGATAGTGAATGCAGTGGTGACAATCTTCCAGATTTATCCAGATGGATTCAAATCAGAAAACTCATTTGAGTTGTGGAGTCAGACAGCACGGAACAGGCCTTTCAGCCCAACTGGTCCATACTGTCCAAGTTGGCATTCTGCTCTAGACCCACTTTACTAGAGGTTAAAAAAGATGAGAACAAAAGATGGACTTAGATAAATTTTTGTCAGAAGGCTGTGATCCATTATTACTGACATAGCAACCAGCCATTTAAAAAAAATCATAATATGATTAGGCTGAGTCTATTTAGTCTGTAAGAGGGAAATTGTGCTTGAAGAATATTCTTAGAGAATTTAAATAAACAATCTGCTGAAGAAACTCAATGAGTTGAGCAGCATCAATGGGAGAAAATGAATGTCAATGTATTTTTTTAAAAAGTTAGATTTAGACATGTGGCACGGTGAGAGGTCATGAGTCCATGCCGCCTTTTGGGTTGGAATCCTTCAAATGTCGACTATTCTTTTTCTCCCATTCACTTTCCTCAAGATGAAGTTTCTTCCTTTTCAGGCTGCAAGCCTTTGGAAGTGTTTACCCCAAAAGGGAACTTATAATCAATCGTTGAATACACAGGTGAAAATTATTGATTATTGGACCCTAAGGGATCCAGAGATTTACAAATCATGTGGAAAATTGGATGAGACACGGAATCGATCGGATCTCTCAGGATGTGGGAGCAGGATTGAGAATGGTCATGCTGCTCTTTTTTCCTCTGCTCTGATACAAAAGGACAGCTATTTTAATCTACACATTCCCCACACTGCATGACATTTGATGACTAACATGGGAAAATCAAACTGCTTCAAGCTGACAATGTGCAAAAAAAAGGTAAACTCTGTCTGTCAGGTTATAAAAAGTCTGATTCAAGCTGTGACCTAGTCCATGAAAGCATTTGTGATTGTTTTAGGGATAATGTCTTTGCTAGGACTGGAAGTGCATGCTCACCCCAGTTGACCTTGAACTGGGTGCTTGCTGGGCCATTTTGGAGATTAGTGAAATGATTGCTTCAGATCTACAGTCGCATTTAGACCAAACTCCATATTTAGACCAGGATCACTGTCTGAAGAGGATGTGCAAAATCGTTGAGGGCTCCTTCCACCCTGCACATATCATCTTCTAGCTGCTCCCATCAGGAAAGAGATACAGGAGTATCAGAGCAGGGACCACTAGCTTCTTTCCACGGCCAGTGAGAACGCTGAATAATCAATGGAACTACTCAGACAAACCATCCAAGATGCTCATATTCATGAAACAAATTCAATTTATTTATTTATTTGTATCTATGAAGACTTGTCCTGCATAGTATTGCTCATCTGCCTGTGAGTTATGTCTGGCTGTGTGTCTGTGTGTTTTGCACCGATGTCCTGTTTACTTGTACAATCGAATGACAATGGACTTGACTTGAAAC
The DNA here is from genome assembly GCF_036971445.1 of Narcine bancroftii. Lineage (NCBI taxonomy): Eukaryota > Metazoa > Chordata > Chondrichthyes > Torpediniformes > Narcinidae > Narcine > Narcine bancroftii. The sequence continues at coordinate 142,908,269 of NC_091476.1, forward strand.
TGAGTAAGGGTTGCAAATTTCCTTCCTCAAAGACTGGTTCATGGAAATGTCTGTGTGGGTTTCCTATGGGTGCTCCAGTTTCCTCCCACTCTTCAAAAACATACTAGGTCAATTGGGTGTAATTGGGCAGCGCGATCTGGTGGGTAAAAATGACCTGTTACAGTGCTGTATGTTGGCATGTATGTATCTCGGTGGAATGAACAAGGTTGTTCAGCTCGGAATGATGTGCCCTAAAAGGGAATCAAAAGTCAAAGTTTACATTCTAAAACTCAGTGTAAGTCTTTCCTGAGGCAAAGTATAACCAGAAAAAAGTGTGTGTGTGTGTGTGTGTGTGTGTGTGTGTGTGGTGGGGGGGGGGGGGGGGGGGATGGTGGGAGGTGTGGTGGATGAAGTGGTCTTCATGTGAGTTCAAATTTAAAAAAAGTATCAATGACACTCCTCGAAGAGGATCAATATTCAAAGAAACAAAAATGCTTCTTGTGTTGGCTGGGTTACAAAAGCTAATATTCCTGTTTTGCCTTCTCTCATCCCAACCAGTACATTCCAATGCCACAATGTTTCAGTTTATATACTTAACTCTCCCCTGCTTTCAGGAAGAGGGCCCACTGCTGCTTTGTAAAACCCATTCACTGCCACCACCCTGCTGGCTTGTCTCTGAGAATAGATCATTCTTGAGGAAAGCTCTGAGGCTGCGAGGGAATGTTGCCATTTAAATATCACGACACCAGAGAGCAGAGAGGAGCAGAGCAACAACTAATTGGAATATCTGGCAGCATTTGTTGATTGGAATACACATGGTACTAGTCTGTCTCTAGTGAAATTACCAGTGAAATAAAGTGCCAAGAAAAGCCTGGCCGTTTGACAATGATATCAAGTCAAATCAAGTTAATTGTCTTCTGATTGTACAAGTATGACCTGACGAAACAACGTTCTCCAGTCCTTGGTGCAAAACATGCAGACACATAACCAGGCAATAACCAGACAATAATATGGAGGACAAATATTCATCTATACAAGTTTTGGAAATATAAAAGTCTAAGATGGTTCAGCATTCTCACTGTCCATGGGCAGAAACTGTTCCTCAGCCTGGTGTTCAGGCTCTGATACTCCTGTATCTTTTCCCCAACAAGAGCAGATGAAAGATGCTGTCTGCAGGGTGGAAGGAGTCCTCAGTGATTTTGTACACCCTCTTCAGACAATGATCCCAGCAGATCACGTCGATTGGTTGGGGGAGGGGGTGGTGGCGGGAGGGAGGATGGAGACTCTAGTCATACTCTCTGCACTCTTATGGTCCTGTAGATTGATCTCTCATCCATTTCTCTGCAGCACCTGTACCACACTGTGATGCACCCAGCCAGGACACTCTCCAAGGCCAGTAGCCTTGCACGCTTCAGTCTTCTCAGGAAGTACATTTGCTGTTGTGCCTTCCTGACAAGGAAGATGGTGAGTGACCACAATAGGTCACTAGTTAAGTGAACTCCAAGAAACTTGGAGCTCTCCACTCTCTCTACTACAGAGTTGTTAATGTTTAGTGGGAGAGTGGTCATTCCTGGTCCTCCTGAAGTCCACGATCATCTCCTTTGTTTAGACTCGGGTTGTTACTTTTCACACCATTTCACAAGATTTTCCACCTATTCTCTGTAGTGTTGGTGATGATGGCAACTATGTTGTGTCATCTGGCAAACTTGATGGCACTGTTGGAGCTGGATCTGGTGATGCAGTGTTGGATAGTAGGGTTAACAGGAACAGGTTGATTATACAGTCTTGAGGTGCATCAGTGCTCAGTGTGATGTTGCTCAATGTTCCGCTACTGACCCGGACAGACCATGGTCTTTCTGTTCAGAAGTCCAGGATTCAGTTGCAAAGAGGAGCTTTGAGACCCAGTGAGGACAACTTCTCCACCAGCCTCTGAGGAATAATCGAATTAAATGCTCGTTTGGAGGGGCAATATCTGTGAATACCCCCCTCCTTGGTGCCGACCCTGCCTCGCGATCACCTCCCTTGCTACCTCTGTAAGGGATTAGCCTCTGGCTAATTCAAGCTTTTTGTTGGAGGGGTGGAGTAGGAGATCAGACCAGTGGGAGGGAACTTTTATAAGGAATAGAGAACACATGCTGTGCACATTATATTGACCTCATTTGTTTAGAATTTGATTTATTTCTCAGTAAAAGGGAGCGACTTTACTGCACACCACTCTGTACCAACCCTCCCAACAGCTTGACTTGCCATTTCTCATTTTCCTGGCTGGCATATTTCAATAATACAGGAATATCTTCTTGCCAAATGTAAGGGTGTCGACTTCGCTGCCCCTTGTTGCCCTCAATGGTTGATCTGCAAGATGTCATTTGGATTAATTGGAGACGGTTGATAAGGTACATTGATCGCTGAGACTTAGGTGGAAATCTTTAACAAGCCTGACATTAATTGATTCACCCATTCCAACTGCGACCCTAATGAAGGTGCAATCAGCCAGAGCGCAGAGTCTTACTGTGCAGCAGCCTGCCACAGCTGAGTACAGATGTTCAGTGCTGGGTCATTTACTGAAAGAAGTTCCTTTGGTTGCTCGACTGGCAACTTGTGTGATCTCAGTGAGAGCAATAAATGGTGTTTGTCTGCCCAGAGACCACAGCTGCCCCAGTCAGCAAGAAGAAAGGCTGGTGACCATTCTGCACTTAACTCATCAAAGTCTGGAGCTAATGTCACTGACACAGCAGATAATAACACTTATCTGCAAGATTTACTCCAAAGGTTATTTATTTATTTAAACTCTACACTTCCTCTATGAAGAAATTAATTATAATAAAGGCTTAGATTTCCTATTCACAGAATTTCCCAAGTTTCTTTAAAGACAGTAAGCACTCGTCTCAATATAGATACAGAGTTCATGAATTACACTGGCACCAGTCTATCCAGTGATACACTATGGTTGTCGAGCCAAATTATATTGTCCAGAGCAGCTGTGTGCATGCTGGTTATGTACCTTAAAAAAAGAGATGGGGAAGTTTGGGACCATAAGACAGGAGCAAAATAAGGGTATTCAGCCCATTGAGTCTGCCCCAGCATTGAATCATGAACTGATCCATTTTCCCACTCAGCCCCATTTCCCAGCCTTCTGCCCATGACCTTTGATGCCCTGGCTAATCAAGAACCTACCAATTTCTGCCTTAAATACACCTAATGACCCAGCCTGTGGCAACAAATTCCACAGATTCACCCACCTTCTGGCTGAAGAAATTCCTCAGCATCTCTGTTCTAAGCCGACACCCTGAAGTTGTGCACTCTTGTCCTAGACTCTACCACCAAGGGAAATAACCTTTTAACATCTGCTCTGTCCATGACTTTCGACATTTGAAATGTTTCAACGAGATCCTCACTCATTCGCCTAAAGTCCAATGACCATGCATTACATTTGCTGAGGTTCACCAGAAAAAAAGGCACCCACAGGCCCTTCAAACTTTCCCTACAATCCAAGCTCTGCCCCAGGCCATTAGCCCTTCCTCCGTACCAATACCCCATTGCCTCAATTCCACAATATTCCAAAAAAATCACCTCCTTTAAATACTTTCAATGAGCAAACATTCAGATATCTCTGGAGGAGAGAATTCAAGATTAATGCCACCCTTTGCAAGATAAAATCTCTGTGTATCTAGGTGAGTGGGAAATGGTCCCTTATTAACGTCCCCTTGGAACATCTCGCACTCCATCTCTTCAAATTTTAGGTTCGGATTTCAGATTTATTATCAGAGTACATACTTGACATCACACACAAAGCTGAGATTCTTTTTCCTGCAGACGAGGCAGAATTTTCACGTATTGGTAGTGCAAAGAAAACTGTACACACACGTAAACAAATAAAGAAATGTAAACAGAGTGAAATACAAAAGACTGCAGACACTGTGATTGCAGTAAAAGCATACCGATATGCTGGAGGTACTCAGCTGGTCTTTTCAGCATCTGCAGGAGAAATGTAAACAAACTGACATACAATACAGAGAGGAACAAAGTTCAATAAACTGCAAAAGTAAGAATCTGATGGTGGAGGGGTAGCAACTGCTCCTAGTCCTGGTGGGGCGAGTCTTGTGGCCTCTTTCCTGATGGCAGCAACGAGAACAGAGCGTGTCCTGGGTGATGTGGATCCTTGATTATTGCTGCTGGTCCTCAACAGCAGCGTTACCTATAGATGTTCTCGGTAGTTTTACGTATAATGTCCTGGGCTGTGTCCACTACCTTTTGCAGGGCTTTATGCTCAGGGGTTGTTCCCATACCAGGCCGTGATGCAGCCGGTCAACACCCTTTCCACTACACCTCTAGAAATTTGTCAGGTTTGCGTTTCAGTAAGATGTCTCCTTCTTCTCAACTCTTGGTAGAAGAGTTGAGGGTTTATTGTTATATACATAAGTACAATCTACAAATGCACTGGAAATTAGATTGGTGAATATAGTTCATGACATGATTTGAGTGGCCAAGCAGTTCTGATGGGATAAATGGCCTATTTCTGCCCCTAAATCCTATGGTCTTATAAAATATTGAACAGAAAAGCACAGGAGGAGGCCCTTTGGCCCACAATGTCTCTGCTGACCAATCTAACTAACTCCATCAGCCTAGTCCGGATATTAAATTAAATGTTTGGTTTAAATAGGTAGATTGTAGCATGACTGAGAGCACTCAAGAGCAAAGAGTACAACACGCTTTTATTCAATAAGAATGGCACGCCTGGTCTAAGGACTGAATTGGGATTTTGGCGGAGGTCCAGGGTTTATATTGGGATATGTGGTGGGCGGAGTCAGGGTATGGGCCATTCCTTAGAGCATCACACCAGTAGTGAATTCCCAGTTTACTACATAGATAGAAGAGAGTTTTAATTTTTTTTTCCATTTTCAGTGGCCACAGGGCACAGATTTAGCATTTTAGGTTTGAAAAAATGAGCGAGAAATATTTTCTAGTCACAGCATGATGAAAATCTGGAAATCTCTGCCTGCAGGGGTATAGAAAATGGCATTAATCAGCCCATTCTGAAGGGAAGCGCATTGTCACAGGAAAGAAAATGTTCAGTGTTATGGGGTGCTTATGAGATTGGTCGACTGGGAGTTAACATGGACTTTTCTTCCCACTCCCATTTTTCTCCTTTTTTCCCCACCCCATCCACATCCATTCTCATCCTCATCCCCTGTTGGGTTCCATCCTCTTCCCCCCACAGCTAATTCCCTCCCTGCACCCCCCTCCATCTCTTTACCTCTCTCCCAAGAATTCCTGTCATTTCACCATTATTACTTTATCATATTCCAGCACTGTCTGCCTTTGTCTACATTTATCACCTCTCTTGAGCCATTTTGCTTTGCAGCTTCACCTAGATGACTCATTTTCATCCACCTGATCCTCTATTCCATACCCCCCCCCCTTTGACAGGCACCTGCCAATCAAATGCTTCTGCCCATCATCCTTTATCCCTCCTTAGATCACCAATCCTCTTTCATTCCCTGGTTCACCACCCCCCCCCCACTCTGTCCTCATTTCATTGCCTATCTCCCCTTTCCACTCCCAGACTTGATGAAGGTCTGAAACACTGACCATTCCTTTTCTCCCACTGATTTTTTCCAGCAGATTGACCTTTGCTCCAGAATTCAGCCACTTGTGTTTTCTAACTTGGAATCAATGGGTTGAATGGCCTTCTGCAACATAAAAAATCTATGATTCTTGGGAATTGTCAGCTATTTTGGTGCATTGAAGCATTGTGCTCACCATTAAGGCCAAATTTGCAAATCATCCTAACGTTCAGAGGAGCATTGGAGCAGTTTACATTTCTGAAGTTGCATTTAACTTTGACCTTCATGGAGATGTGGGCCCCGTGAGGAACAGTATCAACATAATGCAGCTTTGCACTTCACCCTGAGCTCTGTGAGAAGGTCGGCATTACCATGGCCATCAAACTTTGGGGCCCCAACATCTGCAGTTAACCTTCTGGGAGCCCCAATTCTGCAAATGACCTTCTTGGGGCTCTAACATCTGCAGATGACCTTCATGGGGCTCTAACAATTTTAGATTACCTTCATGGTGATCTAACATCTGCAGATGTCCTTCTTGCGGCTCTAACATCTGTAGATTACCTTCATGGGGATCTAACATCTGCAGATGACCTTCTTGAAGTTATAATATCTGCAGGTGACCTTCTTGGAGGCCCAACATCTGCAGGCAACCCTCCCAACTGCAATACAAATGAGAAACATCATTCTTCATTTGTTTCGGGTTGGAAGCTCCAAGTTATGCAGTGTCGGGTTGGAGTATGATTTCCAAGCCATTTGACAGCAGGGAGAACATCAGGCATATTTAGGTGAACTGCAACATGATTGGAGTGATGTCACCAGGAGCTGTTATCACTGGTAAAATCAGATGAGTGCGACGTGATCCAAGATCGATGTACCGAGCTCCACCAGCAGAGATCAAAAGCCCCGATGATGTCAGATCTATGAAGCAAATAAGTGGTCTCCGTATTTGAAATATATGCGATTGGATGTATTTTGAACTGTTATTAACATTTATAAATTTTTTTAATATATATGATTTATATTTTTGGCTCCCCTTAATGGAGCTAGCTGAAGGGGTGGGGGGTGGGGGGGAAGGGTCTTTTTTTTTCTTTTTTTTTCTTTTTTTATGCTTGTTGTGTTTTGTTTTTCTTTATATATAAATCTATAAAATTACTTTGTTTGAATATTTAGATTGTATGTTATACTTTTTACCTATCTTTTAAATAAAGTTTAAAAAAAAGATCTATGAAGCAATAGGTAAAAGTGTGGGGGCTCCTCAGGAGGACAGGTGGGGGTCAGCGGGGAGTTGGCAGCCTGCGGCCCACTGGATTAACTCAGTGCATCAGCATGCTTTTAGCTCAGGTCTCTGCAGTCGTGAGTCAAACTCGCAAACTTCCAGGCTGGAGGCAGCAACACTCCCACCGAGCAACAGCTGACACTTTGTCCCTTCAGCTCTGGTGCAGCACAACAGCGAAATTCTTCCTGTGGCTATGGGCTATGGACGCACACAAGCTCTGCCAGGCAGCAGCCAGACACAGATGGAGCTGATTTGATCGTTCTGCTTATTTTTAGAATTAATGTTGGCACCCTGGATGCATATGCACAGCACTGAGTGAGAAGACAAGCGACAGCAGCCACCACCAGCAGCAGACTGAGAGGACGTTCCTCAGGCTCACATGAAAGAGGATAGAATAGAAATGGCCAGAGCGGGTGTGGGAGGTAGAATCGAAGGGATGGGTAATCAGAAACTGCAGGGCCGTTTGATCAGTGTAGCAGTTAAAACAACGCTTTTACAGTACCAGCAGCCCGGATTCAAATCTGGCACGGCCTGAAAGGCGTTTATACACTCTTTCCACATACACATGTATTTCCCCTGGTGCTCCGGTTTTCTTACACCATTCAAAGACATATTGGGGTCATCAGATAATTGGTGAATATGAGCAGCTTGTGTCTATGGGCTAGAAGAGCCTGTCACTGTGCTGTTACTCTAAACTAAATTAAAAATCTTTAAACATCTATGTAAAGATGCTGCCTCATGAAGGTAGCCAACATTATAAACCACCTCCATCACCCTGATTACAACCTCTTCTCACTGCTTCCTTCGGTAGGAAAGTGCAGATATGGAAGGTACAGATGTGGGGGCTACAGATGTGAAATTATGTTGCTGCTGGAACTGTGGTAACAGTAGCGCGTCCACTGGTGGGGGCCCAGAAGACCAGGCAGCAGAGACACAGTGGGGCCCCTACTGCCTAATTTCAGTGCTAATGGCTTCGTATAGGCTCGAATGGCCTTCCAAAAGAGCGATGATGTATTTTTTTAACATGTTAATAGCCATGGAGGTCCGTGTCCATGATGGTGGCACACATGCTGAGAAGGAGAAGGCTGGGAGATGATCCTGCTGGAAGGAGACTACAGCAGCGGACCTGCAAGGGCTCAATGCTGAAGGACCCACACTGTCTGCTGGAGAGCGTATCTTGGGAACTAAGTATTGGGACCAGGATTCCTGAGGGTGCTGAGGGCAAGAGGGCATTGAAACCTACCTAATCGTATTGGAGGTTTAGAATGAACAAGAGGTTGTGTGCCTGCAAAGGATGCAAGACCACCAGAGGTGAATCCATACTCAGTGTCTCTGTAGGGACACTCTTTTACCTCTCTTTCTCTCATTGTTGGGGGTGCCGGATAATTTTAGTGGCATTTCCCTGTGTGGCTTTGCCGCAGATAAAAGTTGATGTATTTTGTGTGTCAGTACATGATAACCTCACTGACAAAAGGCAAAGGAGGAAAAACCTAACACCCAACCCCAACCAACCAATTTTCCCCTGCAACCGCTGCAACCGTGTCTGCCTGTCCCGCATCAGACTTGTCAGCCACAAACGAACCTGCAGCTGACGTGGATTTTTTACCCCCTCCATAAATCTTCGTCCGCGAAGCCAAGCCAAAGAAGAACATGATAATATAGGCATGTTGAAGCCTGAAATCCAGCACCTTCATGTTCAAGAACGGTTTTCTCTCAGCATTTCATCTCTCAGTCATGCTCTCTCCGCACAACAGTTCCTCTTCAATACTACATTAGAGTATACTGAAGACGCACATGTTATTTCTTTAAAAGAATGGCTGATTTCCTCCAGCATTTTGATTTGTTTTTAAATGAACATATAGACATCACCTCGACTTATTTTTGCACCAGTTATTTATTATTTTTAATCTTTTTTTTTCTTTTTCTTTGGCTTGGCTTCGCGGACGAAGATTTATGCAGGGGGTAAAAAGTCCACGTCAGCTGCAGGCTCGTTTGTGGCTGACAAGTCCGATGCGGGACAGGCAGACCACCAGTTATTTATTATTTTTAATCTTTTATTTAGGCAATTGTATTTTCACATCTTGTTCTGCACCATACTGAAAGTCACACATTTCAAGACACATGTTCATAACATTAAACCTGATTCTGATTCTGAGAGTAAGCCTAAATCTCCATTCTCATATCTCTGGAGTACCTTTGAAGCTGCATCCCCACACTTCTCTGAATGAATTCCCATCAGCTGTTTTTAAAAATGTTTTGGCCCTGCAAACCAACTTCATCAATCAATACAACCATAGCTGATCCTCCATCTCAAGATCACACTGTAGCCACATCCCCTGAGGCCTTTTGTGCCCAGAATTCTATTTCTTTCTTAAATACATTCAGCAGCTTTCCTCCACTGCCCTCTGTGGCAGAGCTTTCCACATGTCCACCACCCTTCAAGTGAAGGAGTTGTTCATCATCGAAGCCCAAAATGTCTTCAGCCAAACCCTGATACTCTGACACATGGCAAACATAGTGATAATTATCCCTGTATCGAATCCAGTCTCGTCAGATTATTGTACATTATGACATCAACTCTTTTGATTGAGGCTTTATAAGGTACTGTGCCAAAGAAGATGTCAATGTCCTGCCTCACTGATTATTGTCCTGTTGCACTCTCATCCATCATCATGAATTGCTCATTACGGGGTACATCAAGCACCTGCTGCCCCCCCCCCTCATTGGACCCTCTGCAGTTTGCTTACAGATCCAACTGCTCCACGGACGATGCTATCTCCACTGCCCTTCATCTAGCCTTCACCCACCTGGAAAATAAAGACTTGTATGTTCAAATGCTGTTTAATGAATTCAGTTCAACATTCAACTTGATGATAACTCAGTATCTGATAAGGAAGTTGGGCCTGCTGGGACTAAACACCTTGCTCTGCAATTGGATTCTTAACTTCCTGACGGGGAGTCCTCAGGTAGTCCGGATCAGAAACAGCATCTCCAAGACTATCACACTGAGCACAAGGGCTCCCAAGGGCTGTGTGCTTTGTCCACAGATGTTCTCTCTGCTGACCCATGATTGGCAAGCCAAACACAGCTCGAACCACATCATCAGTTCGCTGACGACATGACAGTGGTGGGCCTGAGGAGGTAGCATACAGAGATGAAGTGCAGACATTAACAACTGGTGCAAAGCAAACAGCCTGTACCTAAACCTTAAAAAAATTGAGATGCTTGTCACCATCAGAAGGGCCCGGGGAGATCACGTTCCGCTGACGGCTCTAACATTGAGGTCATCAAGAGTATCTATTTCCTCTGAGTGCACCTGGTGGAGAGTCTCACCTGGTCCCTTAACACCAGCTCCATACCCAAGAAAGCCGAGAAGCGCCTCTACTTCCTGCAAATGAGGAAACCCCTTAGAGACAGTGCCAGATTCGAACCCTGGTCCCAATCGCTGGTGCTGTAACAGTACTGCATAAACCGCTAGGCTAACTGTGCTGCCCTTCTCCACAAGACCATTGATGCCCTGACTAATCAAGAATACCTGTCAATATACCCAATGACCTGACCTCTGCAACCACCTGTGGCAAAAAATTCCACAGATTTGCCACCCTCTGGCTGAAGAAATTCCTCCACCTCTCTGTTCTAAGTGGACGCCCTTCAATCCTGAAGTTGTGCTTTGGTAAGAAAGAGAAAATAGTATTCTGTGAATGAGTGAGTGGTTATAAAGTCTTGGATTAGAGAACGATCTGAGTATATTGAGTTATGAAATGTAGAAAGTTAATATTCAGAAAAGGCAAGTAATTGGGGAGGATAAATGATATGTGGCCTTCATCACAAAAGGAAACCATATCTGAAGGTCCCTCAGCAGACATGGTCTTTGAACCTGAAAGATACAATTGACAGTAGATGCTGGAATGTGGAGCAAAATTCAATCTGTTGCAGGAACTCAATGGGTCGGACACCACCTATGGAGGGAAATGATGAGTCACTGCTTCAGTCCAAAGCCATACCTGAAGATAGATTGCTTGGTAAATCTCACTGATGGAATTCAATCAATGTGGGGTTCTCATATAGAACGTAGAACACTACACAACAGTACAGGCCCTTCAACCCTCAATGCTGTGCCAATCCATATATTCCTACAAAAAAATGTACTAAACCCTTCCTACCTCATGACCCTCTATTTTTCTTGCATCCAAATGTCCCTAATGTTCCCTCCTCCACTACCATCCCTGGCAAGGCATTCCAGGCACCCGCAACTCTCTGCATAAAAAAACTTACCCGTGATGTCTCCCCTAAACATTCCTCCCTTCAGGTGTCCTCTGGTGTTTGCGGCTCCTGCCCTGGGAAAAAGGTACTGGCTGTACCCCTTATCTATGCCTCTCAGAATCTTGTAGACCTCTGATGAGAAGAAAAAGAAAAAAGCTTGGCCCACACTCCTCAGGGTTTGGAAAGAGAGCTGACCTCTCCAAGGTTCTGAGAGGCATTGAGACAGTGGGTGCTAAGAGGATATTTCTCACAGGGTGGAGAGCCAGAAGACAGCAGAGACGAGGCAGAGAATTAGACAGAATTTTGCTGGAGCATGAAACAGTGAAGCTCTGAATTAGCTTAGAGACCATGAAACTCTCCAGATCACTTATTGCGATTATATGGGTGTGGTGTATACAGTCTGTAAAAAAAAATTAATCTCTGTAATAAATAGGTTTGAAGGGCCGAGTATATCTTTCTCACATTCCACCTGTGTCCTTTTATAAAACAAACGTACTTGTTGAATCAGATCACAAGTAAACTCATAGTACCCTTCTAGCAAGAAATTACAGTTAACAATTCAACTCCAGAGGCCACCTGTCTTATAAATTTCCAGGCAAACCTATTTCTGGATCTAATTAAATTTATTTTCTACTTAAAAGGTGTGATACCGATAGCATTGCGTGTAACTGCTTGTATCTTTGGTGGTAATAAGAGAATACTTTATGTAACAAAGATATGCCAGTTATGAGATCGTGTGTGTGTGTGTGTGTGTGTGTGTGTGTGTGTGTGTGTGTGTGTGTGTGTGTGTGTGTGTGTGTGTGTGTGTGTGTGTGTGTGTGTGTGCGTGCGTGTGTGTGTGTGTGTGTGTGTGTACTTGCGTGTGTGCTCACATGCATGTCACTGATATATCTTGGCATGGAAATTGCAACAGGATGAATAATTTTAAAATAACCTACTTTGATAAAGTGAATTATCTCAGAATGTCTTTAAGGAAATTAGAGTTTTGAAGAGAATTGGCATCATCTTATTGGCAGTCAATTTTCACGTCATTCAACAAATCACAAAAAAGCCATGTCTTCTAGTCATGTCTGTGGATTTGTAAGCCCTGAACAAGAAAATAGGACCATGAACTCTGTTAGTCTGTGTTCTTCCCCTGCCCCTTCCTCCCTCCTCTCCTCCCCTCTCCCTGCCCCTTCCTCCCTCCTCTCTTCTGTCTTCCACAACTTCCTTCCTCCTCTCCTCTCCTCCCCTACCCTACATCTTTCTCCCTCCTTTCCACCCCTGCCCCTTCCTACCTCCTGTGATAGTACAGATTCTATCACCAATGTGTATATGTACAGATTGTAGAGTAGGATGACTGTGATTGGCTGAGAGTGTAGCCACACCTACTGGCAGGTCTTAAAGGATTGTTCCTAGCCAGACCAGGTCATTCTGGACTGGTCGACCTACTTGTGATATGCTCCAGTCTTTTAGTTAATAAAAGCCTTGGTTTGGATCAACAAGTCTTTGGTTCTTTCGACACGCTCTACAATTTTATTAACTAAAAAGTTTTGAAGGGATGGAGCATATGCTACGGCTGAAATGCCTCGACATCAACCACAGTCAGCTACAGCTTCGAATGACTTTAAGCACTGGGTGATGTCATGATAATGAATAGGTATGAGAGAGAGAGATAAGAACACAAGCAGGAGAACAAAGGAAACGGGAGAATAAAGCCACTGAGAAGTTTACCTGACAAAACTTGTGTTTAATGTTTTATTAACTTCACATTTCGGGCCACAAATGTGACATTGGCGACGAGGATGAAAGAAGCTTGAAGAAAATTAAAGACTAAACAAGATTACAGAGGATTACAGACAACTTCAAGGTGATAAGAATTTTCTCTGTGTCTCAGTACTTTTGGGGCTGGAATATTTCCTCATGGCTGGGGCAGACGGTGACTTTCTAACACATAGTGGAATTGCTCATTTTGACCCGACTGGTGATGCAAGCACTGTAAGTGTGAAGTGGAAGGCATGGCTGGAAGAATTTGAATCCTACACCGACAGTCGTGGCCTATTTCTAGATACCGGTACAGTTGAACAAAAAGCGCAGAGGAGGGCGTTACTTCTTTTCACTGCAGGACCCGCAGTTCGGGAAACATTTAAGACACTTTTAAATACTGGAAGAAAAGATGAGTACCGGAAAGCGGTAGATGAATTAAATGCACACTATGTAGTGACACCGAATGCTACATTTCAACGCCATTTGTTTCGAAGAACGAGACGAGAAGATGGCCAGACAATTGCTCAGTACATGACGAGACTACGCCAGCTAGCTGTTAGATGCAATTACATGCCAGCTGATTTGGACAACCAATTATTGGATCAAGTCGTACAGCACTGTAGATCAGATAAACTCAGAAGACGTCTACTGGAAAGAGGGAGTGAGTTGGAACTCACCGATGCTTTAGCCATTGCTGCTGCATTAGAGGCTGTTGAAGGGCAATTTCATACCATGTCCCTGAAAGACAACTCAAGCCAGCAAATTAAGAGGCTCTCACATCGCCATAATCAGCCAAGATATACATCGACATAGGACGTGGAGTGTTATCGATGTGGAAACCGAGGTCACTTTGGAAAAGATCCATATTGCCCGGCCAAAGGCAAAGTTTGCAGAAAGTGTGGAGGTAAGGACCACTTTGCAAAGAAGTGCAAAAGAAAGTCCAATGCAGACCAGAAGTGGAAGAGTACAACTTCCAAAGGCAAAGCCTGGGGGAAAGGAAAGTATCCTGGAAAGAAAGATACCATTCGCCAGATAGACGGTGACGATGATGATACCCAGGAGGAACAGAGTTGTTACCAATTTACGTTGAATCATGAGAAGGTCCCAGTGATCATTGGTGGAGTGATAGTGCAGGTCATTGTAGACTCAGGCAGTGACAGTAATGTGATTGATTGACATTTATGGGAGAAGTTGAAAAGGAAAAAGATCATCTGTACCTCAAAGAAGTGTTCCAAGAAACTGTATCCATACAAAGCAACCAAGCCATTGCAGAACATTGGATGTTTTACTGCAACTGTTGAAGCTGGAGATAAGTACACCGAAGCAGAGTTTATGGTCATAGAAGAGAGGGGAGAACCATTGCTGAGTAGAAGCACAGCGCAAGACCTGGAAATACTTCATATTGGAGTTTGTGTCAATTCAATTCAGTCATATGAGGATATGAAGCAAGAATTCCCCGCAGTCTTCCAAGGAGTAGGAAAGCTGAAAGGTCGACAATTGAAGCTAGCGGTAGATGAAATGGTCAAACCTAAGGCACAACCAATGCGCCGAACTCCGTTTGGACTTCGTGGGAAAGTCAAAGCCAAAATTAAAGAATTGATCGAACAAGGCATTATTGAACCGGATTATTGAACCGGTGGAACATTCAACACAATGGGTCAGCCCAGTAGTAATTGTGCCCAAACCAAAGGGTGACATAAGACTATGTGTTGACATGAGAATGGCCAATGAAGCTATAATTAGAGAACGACACCCTATACCAACAGTGGAGGAAATACTTCAAGAACTAACTACCAGCAAGATATTCTCAAAAATTGATCTGAAATCGGGCTATCATCAATTAGAGCTGGATCCAGGTTCTCGAGATGTAACAACATTTGTGACTCACTGTGGATTGTATCGTTACAAGAGACTATCATTTGGAATTAATGCAGCTTCGGAGATCTACCAGTATGAAATCCATCGAGTGATTCAAGGCATTCCTGGAGTTGCCAACATTTCTGACGACATCATAGTCCATGCACCAACGAAGGAAGAGCATGACAAACGGTTGAGGCGTGTACTATCTAGACTACAGGAGGCAGGCCTTACCGTGAATGGAAACAAGTGCCAGTTCGGTGTGTCAGAAATGGACTTCATGGGACACAGACTTACACGGAAAGGACTAAACCCTGCAGAGGCCAAGGTGAAAGCTATTGAAGAGGCACGTGCACCTCAGAACGCAACAGAGGTGAGGAGTTTCCTGGGATTGGTCAATTTTTGTGCAAAGTTCATTCCTAATTTCGCTACAGTGGCAGAACCACTAAGGAAACTAACCAGGAAAGGTGTACCATTTCATTTTGGATCTGAGCAGAAGAAAGCGTTCACAGCGCAGAAGCAAAGCCTGACAGATGGAAAAACTCTTGGATATTACGATGCGGCGGCATCAACCAAAGTCGTAGCGGATGCCAGCCAGGTTGGTTTAGGAGCCGTGTTGGTCCAGATGCATGACGGAGGACCAAGAATCATTGCCTATGCCAGCAGATCGTTATCAGATGTGGAGAGAAGATACTCTCAGACAGAGAAAGAAGCACTCGGACTTGTATGGGCCTGTGAGAGGTTCCATGCATATTTATACGGCATTGAATTTGAACTCATCACAGATCATAAGCCATTAGAGGTGATCTATGCACCTAGATCCAAACCATGTGCCAGAATAGAGAGATGGGTACTCAGACTACAACCCTACAAATATAAAGTAATCCACATTGCAGGGAAAACAAACATTGCAGATCCGCTGTCCAGATTGGTGAAGGATGGATGTCCACAATCCAAGTCAGAATTGGGAGCAGAAACAGAGAGCTTTGTACGCTTCGTAGCTATTCAGGCGACACCGAAAGCTGTGACTACGAAGGAGGTCGAGAGAGAATCCGAACGTGATCCAGAACTCATGGAAGTAAGAGAATGCATACAGAGTGGACAATGGGACAAGTGTACTCACAAGGCTTACATTCCCATTAGAGACGAACTTTGTTGCATCGGACAGTGTGTATTGAGAGGTTGCAGATTGGTGATACCACAAAGATTGAGACCGAAAATCGTATCCTTAGCGCATGAAGGACACCTAGGTATTGTTGGTACCAAGCAAAACCTCAGGACCAAGGTATGGTGGCCAGGTTGTGATAAAGACGCAGAGAAATTTGTTAAAACTTGTCACGGATGTCAAATCACAAGTAGGAGTAATCCGCCAGAACCGATCCGGAGTACGCAACTCCCGACAGGACCATGGATCGACGTAGCTGTTGATTTTCTTGGACCTTTACCGACGGGTGAATCAATTATGGTAGTGATAGATTACTACAGCAGATACTATGAGTACGTGGTGTTGAAGTCCACAACCACTGAAAAAACAATACAAGCATTAGCAGAGATATTCGCAAGATATGGATTATCTGTTACATTATACTCTGACAATGGTCCACAATTCATTTCAGAGACATTTGCGGAATACATGAGGACCACAGGTATCCACCATCATAAAGTAACTCCGAAATGGCCGCAAGCCAACGGAGAAGTAGAGAGACAAAATCAGTCCATTGAAAAACGATTGAGGATTGCACACGCAGAAGGACAAAATTGGCGAGAAGCATTGCTATCTTATGTGGCTGTCTATCGAGCAACGCCTCATGCAACCACTGGAAAAAGTCCTGCAGAAGCATTTTTTGGGAGAAAAATCCGCACAAAAATGCCAGAAATAAAGGAAATCCGAGACGACCAGGAGATGAGGGACCACGATGCTGAAAAGAAAGGTGCAGCAAAGCTGTACACAGATTCGAAATGTGGAGCCAAGTACTCAGACATCATGCCAGGAGATAATGTTCTAGTGAGGCATGAAACTAGTGGTAAGCTAGACACACCTTATTACCATCAACCCTATACTGTTGTATCCAGAAGTGGCAGTATGGTGACAGTCAAGTCTCCGACTGGAGTCCTGTATAAGAGAAATGTATCAAGTGTAAAAAGGTACCAGTCCAGAGATGTATCGAGTGAAGAGGTTGAAAGCCCAATACGAGATGCTGAAACTGAGAGACCTGATGATGTTCCAGAGGCAGTTACCAGTACTCCTGATGAAGTGACTAGAGCGCCAGAAACACCCGAAGCCGTGGTGAGCAGTATTTCCGACGCCGAGAGTGAACAACCGAGAAGCGACGACAATATCGCAGGCAGGCCGAAACAAAACCGGAAAGTGCCCAAACGATACGAAGACTTTGTGCCATAATTTTAATAAGAACTTTGGGACAGTATTTTAATCTTATATCATAAAGTGCATGTATGAGTACTGTAGGAAGTAAACTTTATGTAGTTGAGTTATAGTATTACCATTAGTTACGATGTTTGTAAGTTTCCGAGGGATATTGGTAAGTGAAGGTAAAGTTTATTTCTGATTAAAGGAGGGATGTCATGATAATGAATATGTATGAGATGTACCGGAAGTCACGTGGTATGAGAGAGAGAGAGATAAGAACACAAGCAGGAGAACAAAGGAAACGGGAGAATAAAGCCACTGAGAAGTTTACCTGACAAAACTTGTGTTTAATGTTTTATTAACTTCACATTTTGGGCCACAAATGTGATAGGTGAGATGCTTCGAAACACACTTACAGCTTTCTGACCCTGCCGTAATAGAGGACAACCATCGACTACTAATATTGATGACTATGGTGTCCCCAAGAGTCTACCAAAGTGTCCAGGACACGACCACTTATACCACAGCCATGAAGGTGCTGAAAGGGCTCTACGAGCATCCGGTGAACAGGGTCTATGCTCGGTACAAACTTGCTACAAGGAGGCAACAGCCCGGTAGAGCTTATATTCAGGCACTAAGAGCAATGGGCAGGGACTGTGCCTGCACAGACAGAACTGCTGTGGAGACCACAGATGATCTTTCATTCAGGATGTCTATGTGGCCGGAGTTTGATCGAATGAGGTGAGGCAGCACCTGCTAGAGCACAGGGGAGAAAACCTAGAGGACGTAATCCGCATCGCAGAGACGATGGAGGCTGCAGTCTTAAGTATGGACATGTACTCTCGGGGCTGGACCCCACACTCTGATGTGAGTAGGATGCCCTCCCTCTACCCTACTACTGCTGCTATGCTGCCCGATGCAACCCCAAAGTGTTATTTCTGCGGGAGGAGCAAACACAGCAGGTCCCAGTGCCCGGCGAGAAAAGCCAGGTGCCAGAAATGCCTTAAAAATGGCCACTTTGCTGCAGTCTGTTGCTCCAAAATGGCCGCCGCCAAACACAGTGCATCATGTGAAGCCCAATTACCACTCTCCATTTCAAACACTTCTTCCTCAGAGCTCTCGTCTAATGAGAGCGAGGACTCCACCACGCAGCAGTGCCTAATATCATGGGGCAGACGCCGAGCGCAGAAGCTACAACCCACCCTTGCTGCAATGATGTTCACCCTACCTCACAAAGCAACGTCGGATCAGGCCCCAGCCCTGACCTCAACGGCCATCGCCATTGCCGACCAGTGACCCGCTGCCGCCGCCAACCAGGGACACGCCGCCACCGCCGACGACCAGGGACCCATCGCTGCTGCGGCTGAACAGGGACCCGCCACCACTGCCGACCAGGGACCCGCCACCACTACTGACGGGGGACCCGCCACCACTGAGATAGCTGACCAGATACCCGTAACTGTGACCGACACTGCCGACCGGGAACCCACCGACGCTGCCGACCGGGGACCCGATGCTGCCGACCAGGGACCCGCCACCGCTGACCGCCCGACTGATCGCCCCTACTGCTGACAGCAAGCAGTGACCCCCAAGATTTACCGTTGACTGGCCGACACCCCCAGCAGGCTGCAGGCAGCAACACCAACTCCTTGACGCTGTCTTTTCAGGCCCAATTGTTTGCGTGACATCATCACACACATGTTGCATAATATCATCACGCAGGACTCCACTGTCCCCATTATAAGTCTCTGCATCAATAACCCTCAACCAGGACATCCCCCAACCCCTCACAAAAGCTATGGAACTGATTAAAGTGCATGGACACTATACCAATTGCTTATTTGACTCGGGGTCAACTGACAGTTTTATCCGCCCAGACCTGGCCCACCGTTGCGGACTGGCTATTCTCCCCACTGCACAGAGAATTTCATTGGCGACCAGATCCCACTCGACTGGGGTAAAGGGGTACTGTGTGGCGATCCTGAAAGTCCAGGGCATCACGTTAACAGACTTCAAACTATTAGTCCTTCCCCAATTGTGCGCCCCTGCACTGCTGGGACTGGATTTTCAGTGCCAGTTTCAAACCGTTTCCCTGCACTTTGGGGGGCCTCAGGCTCCACTCTCTGTCCGTAACCACTCCACCCCGGAAGCCTCTTGCCAGCGGCAGCCCGAGCCACCACCCACGCCCCGGGGCCTCACCTGTAGTCTCTCCACCCTCCGCCAGCGCTTTTTGCAAACCTCACCCCTGGCTGGAAGCCTGTGGCCACCAAAAGCCAGCAAAATAGTTATGAACACAGGAAATGCATCACAAATGAGGTGCGCAGACTGCTGGACGAGGGCATTATCGAACCTAGCTCGAGTCCATGGAGGGCCCAGGTGGTGGTTGTTATAAACGGGGAGAAACCGCCGATGGTGGTTGACTACACCCAGACAATCAACCGCTTCACGCTTCTGGATGCGTACCCCCTACCACGGATCACGATCATCCAATACCGTGTATTTTCCATCACTGACTTACGTTTAGCCTATCATCAGCTCCCGATCTGCCGAGAAGACTGACCTTTCATGGCCTTCGAAGCGAATGGGCAGCTGTATCAATTCCTCAGGGTACCCTTTGGTGCCACAAATGGCGTTGCGGTCTTCCAGTGGGCAATGGACCGGATGGTGGACCAGAACGGGCTGACTGCTACTTTCCCATATCTGGACAATGTCACCATCTGCGGCCATGACACGAAGGATCATGATGCCAACCTTGTGAAATTTTTTCAGACTACAATTCGGCTGAACTTGACCTACAATTTCAACAAGTGTGTCTTCTGGACCACTCGGCTCGCAATTCTGGGTTGTGTGGTGGAGAACGGGGTGGTCATGCGGGACCCTGACCGCATGCGTCCCCTCATGGACTGCCCCCCCCCCCCCCCCACACCCAGAAAGTACTCAGACGCTGCCTGGGATTTTTCTTCTACTATGCCCAATGGGTTCCACACTATGCCGACAAGGCATGGCCACTCATCAAGACTACCTCCTTTCCCCTGTCAACCAAAGTCAGAGCTTTGCATCAAATTCGCTCCTGCAACGCTGCACGCCATCAACAAGTCTATTCCATTCCAAGTTGAGAGTGATGCGTCCAACTTTGCACTGGCAGCCACTTTGAACCAGGCCGGCCGGCCAGTAGCTTTCTTCTTCAGAACCCTCCAGGGTCCTGAGAGCCGACATTCCACTGTCGAGAAGGAGGCCCAGGCCATAGTCGAAGCAGTACGTCATTGGAGACACTATCTCAGTGGCAGGCACTTTACGTTGCTGACCAACCAACACGCGGTCTCCTTCATATTTAGCAACACCCAACGAGGTAAGATCAAGAATAACAAAATCAGCAGGTGGAGAATTGAGCACTCCACCTTTAATTATGACATACTGTATCAGCCTGGTAAACTCAACGACCCACCAGATTCACTCTACAGGAGGACTTGCGCCAACATACAACTGGACAGGCTGCAGAGATTCCACGAGGAGCTCTGTCATCCAGGGGTCACTAGGTTCACGCACTTTGTCAAAGCTCGCAAGCTGCCCTACACGGTCGAGGAGATTAGCTCCATGACCTGAGCCTGCCCAGTCTGCATTGAGTGCAAGCCCCACTTCTTCCATTCAGTGAATGCCCACTTCTTCAAAGCCACCCGTCCCTTTGAGCATCTCAGCGTAGACTTCAAGGGGCCCCTACCGTCGTCCAACCATAATACCTACATCCTTACGGCCATCAACAAGTACTCCCACTTCCCGTTTGCTGTGCCCTGCTCGGACTTGACTGCCTCCTCAGTTTAGAGGCCCTGCACAGCATCTTCGCCATCTTTGGGTTCCCCAGTTACATCCACAGTGACAGGGAGTCCTTGTTTATGAGCGCGGAGCTGCAGCAGTACCTTCTGGAGCGTGATATTGCTTCGGGCAGGACCACCAGCTATAACCCACACAGTAATGGGCAAGTTGAAAGAGAGAATGCCACGTCTGGAAAGCGGTTACGCTTGCCCTCCAGTCCAAAGGTCTCCCCACCTCTTGCTGGCAGAATGTGCTCACTAGTGCCCTACATTCCATCTGCTCCCTCCTATGCACAGCGACCAATGCCACCCCCCATGAAAGGATGTTCTCTTTCCCGAGGAAATCCGAATCGGGAACGACCATACTGGTGTGGCTCACTGTTCCTGGTCGGGTCCTCTTACGACACCATGTCCAGTACTCAAAGAATGAACCCTTTGGTTGACCGAGTGATTCTGCTCCATGCAAACCCGCATTATGCCTACGTTGAGTACCTGGATGGGCGGAAGGACACAGTCTCGGTAAGGGACCTAGCCCAAGCTGGATCAGGTGCAGCAGTGCCTTTAACCCAACCTCCTCCTATTCCTTCTCCCCCAGGTCATGTGCTTGAACAGAGGGACCAGCACCACCCCACCAGCTCAGGCCAGACTGTCGACAATGCCATTGGGGAATTGAGCGAAGCAGTGGCCGCACCCTAAGGGCCTGCCGGCAACACGGCTCTGGCGACCCCAATCCCGGCACCACGGCGGTCACACCGGATTGTCAGCCCCCTGACCGGTACAACCCCTAACCTCCATCCACCCCGGGGTCAGTTCTCAAAGAAAGGGTGAATGTGACAGTACAGATTCTATCACCAATGTGTATATGTACAGATTGTAGTGTAGGATGACTGTGATTGGCTGAGAGCGTAGCCACACCTACTGGCAGGTCTTAAAGGATTGCTCCTAGCCAGACCAGGTCATTCTGGACTGGTCGACCTACTTGTGATACGCTCCAGTCTTTTAGTTAATAAAAGCCTTGGTTTGAATCAACAAATCTTTGGTTCTTTCAACGCGCTCTACGCCTCCCATTCTTCCCTCCCCTTTCTTCCTCCTCTCCTCCCCAACACCTTCTCCCTCCACCTTTTTATTCAGGTGCTTGTTTGCTTTTTATTCATATCTTGATGAAGGGCTCAAGCCTGAAATGTTGGTTACCCTTTACTTCGTATAGATGCAGTCTCAATGCCCATGGGAAGAAGTTGTGTCTCTGTCTGGTGATTCTGGCTCTGATACTCCTGGGAATAGCTGAAAGATCCTGTGCGCTAGGTTTCCACTGAGGGTAGGTGAGAACGAGCTGCCAGCTGATGTGGTGAATGTGAGTTCAATTTTAACACTTAAAATGAATTTGGACAGGTAGACGGATGAGAGAGGTATGGAGGGCTATGGACTAGGTGCAGGTTTGTGGGACTAGGCAGAAAAATGTCTCAGCATGTACTAGAAAGACTGAAGGGGCCCGTTTTAATGCTGTCGGGTTCTGTGGTTCTATGATCGTGGAATTGCAGGTAATGGAGAGCTGGCACAGGTGAGGAGATGAGATCTGGAAAGAGATTACACTGAAGAGCAGGGCAGGCTTGAGGGGTCATGTGGCTCCGATATCCTTATATTCTAAGGTTGTGTTCTATTAACCATGCTTTTGCTTCCTCGGTTTAACGTGATCCAGTGAAATAGTTTCTTATGGTGTTGTGGTGACACGAATATGTAGCTGCCGATGGACAGCTGGCCTGTTCCCCACTGGTGACTAACTCCCTGGTAACTCCTCCCCTTGTGACCCTGGAATAAAGGTCACTCTCCCTCCTCCTGTCCTCACCTGAGCACTTGGAATCAGGCCAGCTGCAAATCTAAAGTGTAATAAAGCCTATCGTTCCTCACTCTGTGGCTCTGGAGTTATCAATAGAACCTATCAGGTGTCGAATCTGTAGCTTGTGCAGTACACTGTACTGTGAATGCTGAACTGGTGAACATGCATCACAATACAGTTTGCAACTCATGTGAGATGTCGCTTGACATCCAAGTGGAATGTGGTTGCTTTTAACAAATCCTGGTTTATTTTATCAGTAGCCACATGCTATGAAAATAAACTGTACAACATTTTTCTTGGCTCCTCAGTGCCATCAGCGAATTTCAGCTCCATTGTAACTGAGACATTTCACTTTTGTGTTCTCCAGCAAAAAGAGTTCTGAACTGGCTCCATTTCTATTTGGTTACCATTGACCTCCAGATTGTTGGAATAGTGATGAATGAAAAAAAAAACTTTGTTGAAAAAGAGCTGCAGGGATCAATCAGGCGATTACTGTCCTGGGAACCCAACCGCAGTCGGAGGGAAGTATTGGGAAAAAAAATCTTTATTTGGTAAAGCTGGAATTAATCTAAATTGGGCTAAAACACACACACACACACACACACACACACACACACACACACACACACACACACACACACACAGTCCAAAGCCCCCAGCCCATGAGCACCCAATTGACTGACAACCCCTAGTGCCTTTTGGGGGGTGGGAGGAAACTGGAGCCTCCAGGGAAAACTCATGCAGACATGGGGAGAATGTACCAACTCCTTAAAGTCAGCATGGAATTTGAACCCCAGGCCCAAGCACTGGGCACGATAACCATGCCAATCTACTGGAGGAAAGCAACAGATCAGCCTCATATTACTGAGCACCTCCAGCAGGTTTCTCTGTGTTTGATTTCAACATCTAGTCCCTCGAGTCTCCATTAATCAAAGATGGTCATTTTCACAGGGTTAAAACATCATACACAAGAAGGCATGCGTTGAAGGTGGTGGGGGGGGTACTTTCAAAGAGATGTGAAGGGCAAGTCTCTGCGCAGAGAGTGGGAGGCATCTGGCGATGAACTGCAGGCTTGGCCATCTTGACAACATAAAGGTTTCTTTGGCATGTTCCAAATGAAGAACACGAGTTTTCCTGTGTCCTGGCCCAAACATACAGCTCAAGCAGCAGCTCCACAAAGCCCAGTTATCCGGCACATCACCAGTTGGCCCTCTCTTCAGAATGAGTAAGATGGCAGTGCCACAGGAGCACCCAAGACCAACATTGGGTCAAAACTGAGAAATGCACTGAGGCCAGCACTCCTTGCGAAATGTCCTGGCCAACCCTGAGGCAGCACCTGAGCAATTTCCCCATCAGACATTGAGGTGTTTCCAAGGGATTCACTTTTCCACATTGGGATAACACCAAAGGATTCCCCGTCCGATACTGAGCAGTTTCAATGGGAATTTTGGGACATACCCTGCTCCTGCACATCTCTTAGATCTGTCGTCTTCCAACTGGGTGATGCCAATTGCCAACAAAATGGTGAGTGCTGTGAAAGACTGCAGATTACTTCTCTTATTGTCTAACTTTGTAACTATATTATACCTAGTCATTACCCAGATGACTAGAAGGTGAAAAGTGGCATAAGCTACGTAGGGCTGGGAATATGATCGGATTATGATCAGTCAGTGATGGAACCATCACTGTCTGGTACGGAGATGCCAGTGCACAGGACAGGAAACAACTACAGAGAGTTGTGAACTTGGCCAGTGCAAACTCAGGCACCAGTCTTCACACCATCAAGGACATCTGCAGCGATGGTGTCTCAAGAAAGCAGCCTTTATTCTCAAGGTCCCTCACCACGCAGGCCATGCCTTCTTCACTTTGCTACCATCGGGAAAGAGGTACAGTAGCCTGAAGAAAAACACCCAGTGGTACTGGCCTCGATTGCTGTCTGCATGAAGTTGCCCCTTTTACCTGTGACATTGTGGGCTTCCCCCATGCTCCAGTATCATCCCGAAGATCTGCTAACGTATCAAGTGGTTATTGTAAATGACCCCTAATGTAGGTAGATGATAGATTAGATGGGAAGGTAAGAAGAAAAAGTGGTGGGGGTATAGGATAGCTCTGTGTGAACTAGTGTAGAACCAATGAGCCAATTAACTCCTCCAGTGGCAATGAAATATGCATGTACACCACCGGCCTACTGCAGGGAGCAACCTCTGTACCTTCAGGAGTGTAAGGGGACAGGACAACACCTGGCTGGCTGTCAATTAGTCAGCCTGAATGGATCAAGCCCCACCCGGTCGGGTGTCAATCACCCTCCGGGATATAAGCCTGCGCCAGCCTCCCGAGGCCTCACTCAGAGTTGCTGCAGCTACTGCCAGCCTGATTCTGTGGAAGTCTTTGTGGATTAGCCTGTTGTACAGTCTTTATTTTTGCATGTATCTGATTCTGGCTAACAGTGCACCACGGGGTGATCAAGATGTTTATTGGCTGGTGTGCAACCAATTTACCATTCTGATAAATGTGCCCAAAATGAGAATGAATTTAGCAGCCTGAACAGCAAACAAAATATAATATAAATATACAAAGGTATAAAAAGATAGAAGGAGGGAAAGGTAGTGAGGAGGAAATGGAGAGGCTGCAGAGAGACTTAGATTAGGAGAATGGGCAGAGAAGTGGCAAATAAAATACAATGTTGGAAGGTGTATGGTCATGCGCTTTGGTAGAAGGAATAAA
The DNA here is from genome assembly GCF_036971445.1 of Narcine bancroftii. Lineage (NCBI taxonomy): Eukaryota > Metazoa > Chordata > Chondrichthyes > Torpediniformes > Narcinidae > Narcine > Narcine bancroftii. The sequence continues at coordinate 142,933,689 of NC_091476.1, forward strand.
AGGGCAGACTATTATTTTGATGAGGAGAAAATTCAAAATTTGGAGGAGGAAAGGGATTTGGGATATCCTAAAAATTAACCTCCAGGTTGAGTTGGTGATGAAGAAGGCAAATACAATGCTGACATTCATACTGAGAAGAATAGGATATAAGAGCAAGGGTGTGATGTTGAGGCTTTATAAGTCACTGGTGAGGCATCACTTGGAGTATGGGGTACAGTTTTTGGCTCTTTATTTAGGAGAGGATGTGTTGACATTGGAGATAGTTTGGGGAAAATTCACAAAAATTATTCCTGGATTAGCAAATAAGGAATGCTTGATGGCCCTTGAACAGTTCACCTTGATGTTTAGAAGAGTAAGAATGGACCTCATAGAAGCATTTTGAATGTTGAAAGGGTTGGACAGCATAGCTGTGGCAAAGTTGTTTCAAATGGTAGGGGAGTCTAGGACAAGAGGGCACAATTTCAAAATTGAAGGGCACCCATTTAAAACATAGATGCTTAGGAATATCTTAAGCCATCTCTGGATACTACAGGTGGTTGTGGAGGCCAGGTCATTGTGCATATTTAAGGCAAAGATTGATAGTTATCTGAATAACTGGGGCATCAGAGGTTATGGGGAGAAGGGAGGGGAGTAGGACTGAGTGTGAGAATGGATCAGCTCATTATGGAATGGTAGAGCGGACTTGATGGGCTGAATGGCCTACTTCTGCTCCTAAATCTTATGGAGCTGTAACAATAAATATAAACATTGAGGGCCTTAAATAAGTAGGATAAACAAGTCATGAAAAATGTGCTGGTTCATAAGGTTGCAGACTAGTGCAGAAATAAAGAATAATTAGGAAACAGACTGTAAAATGAAAGAAATTAGATTTAAATGTATTTAAGGTAGTTTATAATTGTTAATTTGAATCAAATTTGGGAAAGAAAGTAGATTTTAGCTGTTCAGTTTTGATGTATTTGGTGCAGGCTGGAATTTTCCTGCAACTGTGTGTCAGTTATCAAATAATTTAAAGGAGATTCATGGTCTAAGATGTGGAATTAAAGCATAATTAAATTGCTATGCCTCATTCATGCTGGAAACCATCATCCTGATTGGTCATCATTCTTGTTCCTCAGAATCATTATTTTCCAGCACAGGGCTGAATGTGGAGTGGGCACCAAGGGTAATAAATCCAATTCTTTGGGCCTCCCTAAGCCAGCAGCCCACCTGCTAGATGCGATCAGCTATTCCAAGATCTATTTAATGAACATTAAGTAATAAAAAATGACACCTAGATTAACCAGCCATCTGCTGCAGTCTGACAATTTAGAATAACCCCAAACGTGATCTATTTAAAATCAAGTTTCAGTCTCTATATTCTACTGTGGCTGAAATTCTGCTTTCTACCTGAGCACATTGGAAGATGTTAGATGATATCTTATCTAATGGTGATAATCTGGTTAAAACTGCTATTGTTTGGGTGCCCCTGCGTACAATCCCAATGTCTTCCTCTTTCTACAATGCACACTAAATATCAGCTGTAAAACAGCAGTCATAGAAGCATCCAGCATAGAACAGGCCCTTCAGCCCCACTCATTCATGCCACCCAGATTTCAGACATACATGATATTACATACAACCCTGTGATTCTTTTTGTTGCAGGCGAGGCAGAATTACCTTGATTTGTCCATGCAAAAAAAATACTCTATGAACATATGTAAACAAATAAAGAAATATAAACCGTGAGAGAAAAAAAATCAATAAAGTATAAAAGTAAGAGTCCTTAAATGAGTCCCTGATTGAGTTTATCATTGAGGAGTCTGATGATGGAGGGGGAGCAGCTGTTCCTGAACCTGGTGGTGTGAGTCTTGTGGCACCTATGCCCCTTTCCTGATGGTAGCAGTGAGAACAGAGTGCATGATGGGTGGTGTGGATCCTTGATGTTAGTGACCAAATTGGGATTCTGGTCTAGTCCCATTTGCCTGCATTTAGTCCATATTCCTTTTGAGCCTTTCCTGTCCATAAGCATGTCCAGGTATCTTTTGAACATCAGATTGTACCTGCTTCTAGTTTCCTCTGGCTGTTCATTCCTGATTAGTGAAAATGTTGCCCATTATATCCCTCTCTCCTGTGCTCTTGAGTTCTGGAATCATCTACCCTGGGAAAAAAATTGAGAGCATTCACTTTATCCATGCCCTTCACAACGTAATAATAAAAACATTTGTATCTTAGTTTTCTCTAAACTTTATGCCTACATTTATTGAACTTTTTTGTTGATGGAATATATCTCAATTTCTGAAATATTTTGATTGACATTTGACCTGGTGCAGACTGGGAACCATCTCTCTCCAAATATCAGCCAGACCAGGGAGACTTCAATTTAATTTTTAATTTAGACATACAGCACAGAGGATGAGCCCATGCCACCAATTTACACTCAATTGACTGACACCCCTAGAACTTATTGATGGTGGAAAGTAACTGGAGTGCACCGAAGAAACTCACGCAGACACAGGGAGAACATACAAACTCCTGACAGACAGCGCTGGATTCGAACGCTTGTCCCTATCATTGGTGCTGTAACCGCTATGCTAACCATGTGGAGCTTACACCTTGATCCACATCAATGGTGCTGAGATGGAGATAGTGAACAGCTTTAAGTTCATGAAAGCATTGGGGAAAGGGGAGACTTCATAAAAGTCTTTTAGATTACTACGGTAAACCATTATGCTGGACTATTAGGATCAGAGAACAGTTGGCAAAGAAAATAAGCACCATTAAACAGCAGAGAAGTAGAATGTTGTTCCCACTAAACAAACAATCTTAATATAAAGAACGTTGCCCATAGACTGCTATTAGACGTTTGGATAATTATGTGTAATGACGTATTGAGGAAGACTCTTTTGAAAATATATAAAAATATTTAGTTGCAATATTTGGGAGAGGCCTGGGATGTGTTAAAACTCTTGGAGTAAATAGAGCTGTCCGTTTTGTCTCTCGTCAACATTTGCCACCACTACGGGCAATATCAACTTTGCATTTGCCTACGTGAGAAAGCGAGCAATGTAGGATTTCTGGGAAAGATAAACAGAAGGAAGGAAATTTAATTTGCAGAAATTAAATTAAAAAATAGAGTAGCTGTAAATTTCCAACTAATTGGCATTCATTGTACAGTTGCACCACAAACAGATTTATTGTAAAGATCCCTTTCATTTTCTCATAGGACTATATTGAATACCTTCCTGACCCTGTTTCTCCTGAAGTCATAAAATGTTAATATGCCCTTCTTCAATTAACATTTTGTTTTAATAGTAAAATTTATCTCCAATCTGGACTTTCTTCTCCCCCCAGAATACTGGAAGCACTCAGATGAAATTGTTGAAAATGTCAATTGACTCTTTACTGTACTAAGTGTAATTTGTAACAATATTCATAGACATTTGCTGGTCTCAGGGGTGTTGAGAGTGTCAGATCCAAAACCGAGGTTAACAGGGTGAAAAATAATTACTCACCTACTCTGTAAATCAACAAAGTACATTGGTCTCCAGTTGGCATGTGAGTGCAAGTTTGTAAAAGCAGAAGGAGCTAATCCTCAGGTGAGATTGCAGGAGATGAACAATGTCTGTGCTGTGTAAATCCCGAGGGACAGAGTAGATGAAAGCAGCTTCGCACAGGTGCACACAATATCCAAAAATAACGTCGTCCATTCTCATCCTCAAACTTTTGACTTAATATGGAGGAGATATGATTGAAAAATGATGTTGACAGAGCATAAAGTTAATTGTTCAGTCAGAATTGTAGAAGCACTGTGGCAGAGAAGGACTTTATTTTGGTCCATTGTGTCTATTCTAGTTCCTGGTTGATAAAGCTTGTTCGTCCCAATGCCTTGACTTTTTTTCCCCACAGCCCCTCTCATTTGTTGAACCAATTCTCTGCTGAAGCTTCTGTCTGGTTCATTCTGCCCCCTCACAGCTGCTCACAAAACAAAAAAGTTTAATCTTATGAAATCCATATATCTCTTCCCCCCCCCCCCCCCACCACAAATTTAAAATCTGTGTCCTCTGGTTATTGGAACAGCTTCCTTCCATTTACCCCATGTAAACCTATCAACAGTGAGAGTCCAATTGCAGAGGATAGAGTTACAAAAGAATAAAGATTCATTAGTACAAAGCAAGAGCAGCATGAGAGTAATGTTGTGGGGTTTATTCAGGAGCCTGATGATTGCAGGGAAGAAACTAACTTTAAGCCTGATGGTGTGCAACTTCACCCCCTAGAAATTCTTCCGATTTTGAACAAGGTAGCTTCCGTCCCACACTGTGATGCCTCCAGCAAGTATACTTTAGATGGTACACCTGCAGAAGTTGTTCAGGGACAGGGAGGCATACTGACCTTCCTTAGTCTTCCAAGAATGTGCTTTCCTAGTTGTCACGGGAATGTGATTTGTCCAGGTCAGGTCAGTGGAAACGTTTATTCCCAAAAGTTGGAAGTTATCTGCTTTCTCCATTTCAGTACTGTTGATGTGGATAGGGGTGTGGTCTCTTCCCTCTCTCCTGTAGTCTGTAATTATCTCCTTCATATTGTTGTTGAGAGAGATCAGATCAGATACTATTTATTGTCATGTAATAAAATAGAAACACCATACTTGTATTACACAAAATTGCCTTTAATGTAAGATAGACCAATGTTCACTATTAGCATTGCCCAGCACCTCTTACATTCAGAGAAACAAGCAAATCACTGAACCTTCAGCACTCCCACAGCCTTTGTAGCTGCACAACACTCCAATTCAGTTCAAACCATCAGCAACCTGAGCCCAGATCCAAACATCTGACACTATGAGGAAGCCTTTAGCACCCAGGGCCCTTCGGGAGCCCTCTTTGCCCTGAGCACCCTCTCGAATCCTGGTTCCAACACCTGCTTCATGAGACAGCCTCCAGCAGCCCACGGTCTGGTGTGAGTCCTTTGATCTTGCCTCCACCAGCCTACAGCCTGTGTGGGTTCTTCACCGCAAGTCGCCAGCACCTCGCTGCCTGTGTGTGTCCTTCTGCCTTTGAACCCCTCGTTGGTCTTCCACCATGGTCACCATCTTTGGGTTCATCTCCTTCTCAATTGGGGGGGGGGGGTCCTCCACGTTAATGATGCCTTGCACCAGTCCACTGCTCCCCTGGAGTCTGAAAATCCTTGTGGCCACTGCCAAAGACAGGCTCAGCTATCTTCAGCAGTTGCAGGATTTTAAATAAAATGCTATCGGCTCCTTTAACAGGTCAATAAAGTTGTACAGAGCCATTGGCAGTCAGAATGGATGATAGGACCATTCGAGGGAATGCCGTGTCTCTTCTCCCTGCTCTCCCTGGGTTCACACCAGTGGCAGTGTTGCCATTATTGTAGCTCTGGCAGTGCCAGCAATTTCTTTTTATATATGTAACGAATGTTGGGTTATTAACATTGTTAACTGGACACCATGCCAAAAAACTGCCTGTCTCCTTTCTGGATTCAGTTTCATCATTATTTGTTACTTGGCCTATTGCAGTAGAGTTATCAGTGAACTTTAAGATGGAGTTGGTAAAGGATTTTGTCTCTCTTTTGGCGTGTGTGTGTGTGTGTGTGTGTGTGTGTGTGTGTGTGTGTGTGTGTGTGTGTGTGTGTGTGTGTGTGTGTGTGTGTGTGTGTGTGTGTGTGTGTGTGTGTGTGGAGGGAATAGAGTAGAGGACATGATTGAGGAGTACTGGTGTTGAGTGTGATCCAAGAGGAGACTTCCATCTTCACTAATTGACATCCCTTGGACTGGAAGTAGTGATGGGGGGGTTGCTGAATCAATGTGGAGCTTTCGAGCATGGAGAGGAATGACATTGAGAGTGTACAGGGAAATTACAACAAATGAGAGTGCTCTGGTGGAAGCTGCCATGGACTTGATAAACTGAATGGCCTTCTATGTTGTAAGAGTGACCCTTTTTATAGCTAGATGTTCTGTAATTAGTGTCTGACCAGTTTCCCAAGAGTTCACTTATTTATATTAAAAATCCCTTCTTTAGAAATCTGTGCAGCTTCTGATAACTAGATGAATATCGTTGAACTTGCCATCTCATTACGGAATCACAGTTATCAACAGAGGATGTGTACAGGAAGGAGATAGATCAGCACATTGAGTGGTGTCACACCAATATCCTTGCGCTCAATGTTAACAAAACCAAGGACATGATAGTGGACTTCAGGAGGAAGTTAGGAGAACACGAACCAGTCCTCATCGAGAGGTCCGTAGTGGCAAGGGACAAGAACTTCAAATTCATGGGTGTTAACATCTCCGAGGATCTATCCTGGAGCCTTCATAAAGCAATCATAAAGAAGGCTTACCAGTGGCTGCAGTTTGAGAGAAGATTGAGGAGATTCGGTATGTCACCAAAGACTCTCAAAAAACTTCTACAGGTGTACCGTGGAGAGCATTCTAGCTGGTTGGTTCACTGCCAATGCTCAGGAAAAGAAAAAAAAAACTCCAGAGGGTTGTTAACTTAACCTGCGGCATCTCAGACTTCACTTCATCGAGGTCATCTACATGAGGCTGTATCTTAAAAAAAACAGCCTCTATCCTCAAAGACCCCCACCACCCAGGCCATGCCCTCTTCACTCCGCTACCATCAGGAAAAAGGCACAGGAGCCTGAAGACGAGCACTCAGCGGCACAAGGGCAGCTTCTTCCCCGCTGCCATCAGATTCCTGAATGATCAATAAACCACAGACACTGCCTTACTTTTTATTTTCCTCGCACTATTTTTTATTTATTGTTGTCAGGGGGTGGGGTGGGGGGTCTATATGAGCGTTTGCACTGTGAGGCTGCCGCAAACAATGAACTTTGTGACTTGTTTATGAGAATGATTCTGGTTTTGATTCATTATTCCTGTACTTACCTTACTCTTCATCCCACTTCAACCTGTCTCCCAGCCCTTCACACCTTCTTCCTCTACTGCCTCACCTGGAAAAGCAGCACTTTGAGCTACAAGAGATATTACACAGCTGTATCTTTGTACGAAAGCATGCTGGATGCCCTTAAAATAAAAGATGGGATCCTATGTGAGAAGGGTTACATCTCAGGCGCCCTTTACTTATGAGATGTCAACGTCTGTTAGATTGTAATTTTGTAAATTTTTAAGGACACTGAATGTCCAATATGTGGATTCATTCTTCCTGAATGTGTTATGTGGAATAAAATAAAAGAATGATGATTACCTAATCTCTCACCTGCACCATAGCAACCTGTGATTGATAAAGCAGCCGAGGAGCAGGCGGAGTAATCTTTCTTCCCCCGTAAACCCATCTGTTTTTAAACACCAGGCAAATCCTTCTGCAGTTTCCAAATGCTATCAGCATAAAACTATGCTGTGATCTGGAATGGGCAAATTAATTAGGTAAGTGGGGAAAAGCTTAGCTGAGACACTAAATTAATCTGCATGCTTCATTATGTAGAATGTTGTCAATGAGGCAGTGTCAAGCGAGAAAGGGTGAAGGAGAGAGCCATGAGCCTATTGGGAGACAGGATGCTCTCTCTGCCAAACACCTCTGTGTTCATGATGGAATCCCAGGGCATTCATTAATGTTTCATGGTACTTAAATTATTGCCTCCTCTCTGCCACAATCTTCATCTGTCTCTTCAAATAGACACTCTAAAAACCAATGGACCAGGAACATGCAGAATAAATCTCCCCCTCCCACACCTTTCAAAAGCTCTTCATTGCGGAATTACATTGTCAGAACCTAATTCTCAGGAGTAGTTGATTGTGTTCCTTCCCCTCCCCACCAACACTCCCTGCTACCTCACACCTGCCCCGTCCGCTGATGGAGATGGCGGAGGGTGGGGGGGGGGGGGCAGATTGCTGAAATTTGCTATGTCCATAAATCACACAAAAGTTTACACGTCTTAAATGACTTCACAAAGTCCGAGCACTTCCACCACTAAGTGAGGTTAGCTTCATTCCAGCAGTACCATGGATTCCATGTAGTCACACTACATCATTCGTGGACACTGCGTGTTCTTCATAGAATGTCAGTGATGCCGTGTGAAGCTAATAGAGCTTGTCATTTATAGATCAACTGCTTGATTTTCTCATTACCTGTTCCTGAAATACTAGTTTGAAGTTAAGATTCCTTTCTGATTGAGCATTTAAGCTGGCAAAGAAAGCTCTCTGCAAAGAAGTAAGGGCGGGGTTTAATGAGGTCTACAGTAAAACAATAAATTATTTTATTTATTCATTTTTTGACATCTGGGTGTTCCTGGCAAGGGCAACATTGATTGCCCATCCCTAAACGCCCCTGAGAACCATCTCTAATTATGAAAGGAGAGAGACAGAAAGCAGAAAATTATATAGTAGTTTGCCTCATATGCGTCATGGGGAAAATGCTGGTGTTCAGAAAGTAATTAGTTGGATATATAGAAAATCACAATAAAATAAAGCGGTGCCGACATGATTATAAGAAAGACAAGTCATGGTTAACGTATTTATTAGGCTTATTTTAAGGAATCATCCAGCATGGTAAACAAAAGGAAAGTGGTGGATAGATTGTATTTGGATTTTCAGAAGGCAGAAAAGGTCACTGTTTAATGTCCTGGAAGTAAGATGTTAGTGTCGACTGAGGATTGGTTAACAAGCAGAAAACAGAAGTTCAGGATAAATATGTTATTTTCAGGTTGGCAACCTGTAACTATTGGGGTGCCAAAGGGATCATTGCTGGGGAACCTATTATTTGCTATGTCTTAATGACCTAGATGAAAGAGCTGAGTGATTTGTAGCTAAATTTGCTCATGACGCAAAGGAAATGAGAATGAAAGGGTCAACAAATTGAGTGGACGTTTTTAACAGATGAACAGAAGATGGGGACAGGTCAAAATGTTAGAGCCCATAAGGTCAAGGGCAAATTGGCAAATTGGATCCTAAACTGGCTTGAATTACTTCATCCCATGTGTCTGAATCCCAAAGCACATCAGAACTGCACATTAACCGACAGTGCTTAGTTACACAACCAGTCAAAGAATTGCTGGAGAACCTCAGCAAGGCAGACCGCATCTGTGGGTAGAGATTATTTTTTAAAAAATAAATTTTAGACATACAGCATGGTAACAGGCCATTTCAGCCCATGAGCCCAATTAACCTACAACCCTCGGTATGTTTCGAATGGTGGGAGGAGACTGAATTCCCCAGGGAAAACCCACGCAGACATGGGGAGAACGTACCAACTCCTTAGCGCAGGATTCGAACCCTGGTCCCAGTTGCCAATACGGTAACAGCGTGGCACTAACTGCTACATCAACCATGCCACCTAATGGTCAGTCAAAATTCCGAGTTGGAGCCCTCTCATGTCAGCTGCCCATTACTACCCTGGTTACTGTCTGACCTGTTGATTTTCTCCAGCAATTCTTTGTCTGCTTTTGATTCCAGCATCTGCAGATTCTGAGGACTTTGTTACAGTTTTGGAGTGGCCCAAAATAAGTCAATGTGCTTTGCTCCAAGAAACAAAAAATGAGATTTTTCAATTGCATAACACTGAAAGGAAACAATCTATGTGATTCAACTTCTAAGTACTTTACTTAAAACCACCCCCCTCCCCTTCAAAAGAAGAATTGACAATTCATTAATCTCAATACTTTGAAATGTGTATTTGCTGTGGGTCCAGTTACCAAGTAGCATTCCCATCACACTGTGTGGAACTTCAGGGTTGAAACAAGAGCTCTCTCCAATGAACAATTAACGGCTGAAGGAGTAATCTGTCGGCTATTCCTGTAATCTACAGAGACAAAAGAGAATACCTACTGAATTACCCGAGCAGCACCATGGATATTATCTTGCATTGACTTGTTGCTTCTGATTGCATCATGACAGTGTCATTGTTAGGATCATATTATCTGAAATAGGAGTTAATCTTATGGAACATATTTGCTTTCATTCCTAAATTAGATAACTAACAGACTGAATGTAGCAAGAAACCACTCATTCAAAATGTTGCCATACATGAAATAGATTTACCAGTGACATCCATTTTCTTCTTAATTTATGGGGAGTAATGGCCATCTTCCATAGAGAAGTAACTGGTATGCTAACAACCTGTCTGTTATGGAGGTGCCAATACACAGGACAGGAAAAGACTACAGAGGGTTGTGAACTCGGCCAGCGTCATCATGGGCATCAGACTTCACTCCATCGAGGACATCTACGAGAGGCAATGGCTCAAGAAAGCAGCTGCTATTATCAAGGACCCTCACCACCCAGGCCATTCCCTCTTCACACTGCTACCATCAAGGAAGGAGGTACAGGAGCCTGAAGATGAACACCCAGTGGCACGAACAGCTTCTTCCCCTCTGCCTCCAGATAAAGAATGGACAATGAACTACAGACTCTTTTTCTCTTCTTTTTGAATACAGGTGTACCCTGCTATCGCAAAGTAGAGCTGAAATGGCGTAAAGTGAAGAAGCAATTACCATTAATTTATATGGGAAAATTTTTTTGAGCGTTCCCAGACCCAAAAAATAAGCCACAAAATCATACCAAATAAATCATAAAATTTAAAATAACACTAACATATAGTAAAAGCAGGAATGATATGATAAATACACAGCCTATATAAAGTAGAAATAATGTATATACAGTGTAGTTTCACTTACCAGAATCAGGAAGACAACGAGTTTTGACAGCCCCGTCGGCCATCCTGTGACAGTCCTGCCAGCCATGTACTGACAGCCCCAGCAGCCACTCTGTGACTGCCCTGCTGGCCACACCCTGACAGCCACCCTGTGACCTTCCTGCTGGCCACACACTGACAGCCATTCTGGTTGCCCTATAGCAGCCCCATTGATTGCCCTGTGACCGCCTTGCTGGCCACGCGCTAACAGCCCCCTGGCCACCCAGTAACAGCCCCACTGACCACCCTGTGATAGCCCTGCTGGTTGCTCTGTTACAGCCCAGCTAGCTGTGCACTGACAGCCCCACTGGCCACCTTGTGACAGCCCCACTGGCTGCCTTATGACTGCCCTGCCAACTGCCTTGTGACAGCTCCACCAGCCACTTTTTCACAAAAGTGAAAATCCTTTTGTAAAAGAGAACACAGGTTTCTTTGTAAAAGTGAATTTGCTTAAAGCAAGTATTTGTAAAGCAGGGTATACCTGCAGTGTATTTACGGAAATGTAATTATAGCAACTGTGCACCTGTAATGCTCAATACTGCTGCCGAAAAACAATATCCTGATACTCATTCTACTATAAACTGAGTTGCAACAATGTCCTTATGATCATGTTTCTTTCGGAGAAGAACGTGGAATGCCAGGTGTCCAATGCACATTGCTTGATAACATCTATCATTTCCCAATTACGGTGCACTTTGACCAGAAATTCATATTCTTGTTTTCAAACCTCTGATGTGTTTCTTTCCCCAACATCTCTGCAATGATGCTCAGGCCTAAACCCTCTGAGATAGAACATGGATAAACAATCTGGTGCAGGAACAGGCCCTTTGACCCACCATGATGTGCCAATAATTCCAGCCTACCTCATCCTACATGCCTGCACGTGGTCTGTAACCCTCCATTCCCTGCCTGTTCATGTGGCCAAGTGCCTCTTAAAAGTGCTTCTACCACTTTCCCTGGCAGCACACTCCTGGCCATCTCTGTATTAACAACTCCTTTAAACTTTCCCCCCTCTCACCTTAAAGCTCTGCCCTTCATTATTTGACATTTTCACCCCGGTGAAACGATTCTGTCCATGTATCCATGCCTCTCTGACGCTCCAGAGAAAACTATCCAAGTTTGTCCAATATCTATTTTTAGCTCATAACCTCTAGTCCAGACAATACTCCAGTGACAACATTCTCACTCCTCTCAAAGTCACCGTATGCTTCCTTTCAATCTGTCCCTGGCCCAAGCAGTTGTCCGCACAAGTTTCAAGATTGCCACCATTGTGCCAGTGCCTAAGCATTCCACAGCTGTGAGCCAGAACAAATTCCATCCAATTGTACATCGTTGCAAAGTGCTTTGAGAGACTGGTTCATCACATTTGAAATCTTGTTTGCTCACTACCCTGGACTCCCATCAATTTGCCTGGTGCACCAACAGGTCGACTGCCCTGATCCATTTGGACAGCCCCAACCCATATGTCAGAATGCTGTTCATTGATTTTAGTTCGGCATTCAAGACTGATTACCTCACAGTTAAAAAAACACAGGGAAACAAATGTAAAATTTTGAGATGAGATGCTGAGATGACAGTGTATTGCCAAAGGGATATTGTGTCAGCTCTTGAGGGAAAGTAATCTGCAGGGCAATAGGGAAAGAGCTGGAGAAATGGACTGGAGGGTTGTTCTTGTCAATGTTGGCATTCATGCAATGGAATGATATAATTGTTTTAATTATGGTCCTATGTATTCTTAATGGGGACCCTACGCCCCCACCCCCCCCCCCCACCCCTCCGGGGGCCACAGCACATTTAAGTAAAAGCCTTGTTTTGTTTTCCCATCACGTAACATAAATATTTTTTTTCTACCGTAGCTGGTAGAAGAGAAGTACGAAAGAATCGAAAACTGATTACTTCACAGGAAATGGGGTTTATAAACTTTGAGCCGAGTCCTTGGGGAGCCTTAGCCGAAAGAAGGTTGAGAATGGCTGATTTACATCGTTCTTACCTTCACTTCAAGTCTATGTTCAATTAAAGACCTGGATTTTGCTATCATAAATAACCAGAAATTGCCAATGTGTGTATGAGGACCATACATGGAGATGAGGTACAGCTTGGAGCACCTACGCACCCACTAATCAATACATTCATGAAGAACTGTATAATATGTGTGTGTTTGGTATGCCCAAGAACTCCCTTGATTGACCATGAAAATACACTTCAAAACTGATGACAACTTTAGGATTTCCTCACTTGTGTGGTTTAATGCTTACTCACACAAGCAGCTGTCAGTAATTCAGTACTCCAGCTCACACTGTCATCAGAGAAAGTCACTGGAATCTATTAACAAAATAGTCTCACTGTGAAAAAAAAATCTACACATCATTAGGTGATCTCTGTGAGCTTTTAATGCTGTCCGAGGCAATGATTAATACTGAACAAAATTCCTGTCCTCAGTAACTATTTCAAAATCAAAATTTATTGGCATGAACATGAGTCATGAAATTTGTTGTGTTGTGACAGCATTGCAGTTGCAAAATTGCTTTAAATTGCATTAAAAAAAAAGTAGTGTAAAAGAAGAGAAAAGTGAGGTCACTACCTGTGGTTCATTGTCCATTCAGAAATCCGATGGCCGAGGGGAAGAAGCTATCTTTGTATTGTTGGGCATTTGTCTTCAGGCTCCTGTACCTCCTTCCCGATGGGAGCAGTGAGAAGAGGGTATGACCCAGGTAGTGAGGGTCCTTGAGGATAGAGGCTGCTTTCTTCAGATACCACCTCTCGCAGATGTTCTTGATGGAGTGGAGACAAAGAGCCCATTTCCATTTTCATTTCCACGTGGGAATATCCTCACTTGAATTTTTCCAAATGTAAAGGATCTTAATTTTTTTCCCCCAAAGCTAACCATACTTGTATGTTCAGAGGAAAGGGGACATAAGCGACTGCAGATTCTGGAATCTGCAGTGAAGATCAAACTGTTGCTCAAGGAGCATCAGTGGGAGAAAACAGATGATCAACATTTTGGGTCGGAACGCTTCATCACAACTTAAGAGTCCTCATGTCTCAGAGGTTTACTACAGAGAAATGGATGTTACAGCCCAACTAATTGTCATCCTATTTTCTGTCTAAACTAGTCCCATTTGTCCACCTTTGGCCCATAATCCCTCTGATCCATTCCTGACCATGTACCTGCCCAAATTTATTGTATTGTTCTCGCCTCTTCTTCTGGCTATTTGATCCACATTCCCACCACCTGCTGCATTAAGAATCCACCCCTCTGTTTCCATTTAAATCTGTCCCTTATCATTTTAAACCTATGCCCTCTCGATTTTGACTCTCCTACTCTGGGGAAGACTATGACCATTCATCTTATTTATATCCCTTATTATTTTTATCTACTCCTATAAAATCAAACCTCAGCCTTCCACACTCCAGGGAGAAAAAAAAAATATTGTGGCCTATCCACACTCTTCTGAAACTCAAGCCTTCTAGCCCAGTTTAAAACTCCACAACCCTGGAAAAAATTTACAGACCACTATAGGTTACCCACCAGCCTCCTGCACTCTAAAGGAAAAAGTTCCAGCCTCTCTTTATTATTCAAGCCCACTGGTCCTGTGAACATCTCACAAATCTTTTTGACACCCATTCTAGCTTAATGACATCTATGGAGAGAGAAAGCAAACTTAATAAATTCAAGTCTGTGATCATTCATCAGAGATGGGAAGTGAAACAAAAATGGTGATAAGTAATAACACAACGCTGGAGAAACTCAGCAGGTTGAACAGTGTACTTTACATAGCAAAGATAAAGATGCATGACCAACGTTTCGGGCTTGTGCCCTTCATTTAAGGTATGAGCAAAATGTAGGCAGATGCTGTGTTCTTTATAGAGCAAAGATACATGACCAACATTTCAGGCTTGAGCCCTTCATCAAGGCCTGAGTTTCTCCAGCATTATGTTTTTACTTCAATCATAGCGTCTGCAGACTTTCGTGTTTTATTTCCCAAGGGTGAGAAGGAGAGGGATGGAGAGGTCCAAGGGTGACTCTGTAGTAGAGAGGTGTTCTTGGATAACACAATAATCTCAGAGACGTCAAGTTAATAGATGAATGAGGGTCATTAGGGAGAAAATTTAAAAAATGACCAAGTTGGACTATGAAATGCAGAAGTCAGTAATTTCTGGAAATCTGAAAATACCCATCAGGTCCAAATCAGTGGTGTGAAATATTAACTCCGCCTTTCTATCTATGACACCTGCACAGCACCTTCTGTTTTTAATCCATTCTTCATCTGGAGTCCTTTAGGGTTTGAAGTCTGAATTTCATAGAATCATTGAGAAACAGCAAACAGGTGTTTTGGCCCATTGAATCTATACCAAATCTTTGGCTTGGCTTCGCGGACGAAGATTTATGGAGGGGGTAAAAAGTCCACGTCAGCTGCAGGCTCGTTTGTGGCTGACAAGTCCGATGCGGGACAGGCAGACACGATTGCAGCGGTTGCAGGGGAAAATTGGTTGGTTGGGGTTGGGTGTTGGGTTTTTCCTCCTTTGCCTTTTGTCAGTGAGGTGGGCTCTGCGGTCTTCTTCAAAGGAGGTTGCTGCCCGCCAAACTGTGAGGCGCCAAGATGCACGGTTTGAGGCGTTATCAGCCCACTGGCGGTGGTCAATGTGGCAGGCACCAAGAGACTTCTTTAGGCAGTCCTTGTACCTTTTCTTTGGTGCACCTCTGTCACGGTGGCCAGTGGAGAGCTCGCCATATAATACGATCTTGGGAAGGCGATGGTCCTCCATTCTGGAGACGTGACCCATCCAGCGCAATATTAACCACCTATTTACACCAATCCACCATTAATCCTATTATTAAATTCTTTCTTCATTCCCATCAACCTTGCCTGATTTTGACACTCTTCTACACACTAGGGGCAATTTTCAGAAGCCACATTACAGTCGGTGAAACAGTCAGCGTGATGCTATTACAGACAGCATCAGTGACCCTGGTTCGAATCCAGCGCTGTAAGGAGTTTGTACATTCTTCCCATGATCTATGTGGGGTTCCCTCTCTGCTTTCCTCCCACTCTTATAAACATACGGGCATTGTAGGCTAATTTGATTGTAATTGGGTAGCACGGGTTTAAATGGCCGGAATCAGCTTCAACAGTGTTATAAATATATTTTTTAAAAACTTGACCAATCACGTGTTTAGGATTAAATATAAATTTAGACATACAGCATGATAATAGGTCATTTCAGCACAGAAGTCCTTGTTGCCCAATTTATACACAGTTAGCTTACACCCCTGATACGTTTCGAATGGTGGGAGGAAACTGGAGTCCTCAGGAAAAACCCTTGTAGACATGGGGTGAATGTACCATCTCCTTACAGACAGCGTGGGATTCGAACCCCCATCCTGATCACTGGTATGGTAAAGACATTGCACTAACCACTACGTTAATCTTGCTGGATGTGGGAGGAAACCCAAGTGGTCAAGGGGAGACCACACAAATCACACAGACAGCACCCACAGTCAGGATTGAATCCAATCAAGTCATGTATATTGTCATCTGATTGCACAAGTATAACCTGATGAAACAGTTCTTCTCTGGTTCTTGGTGCAAAACACACAGACACACAGCCAGATATAACACACATACAGACAAATAATGCAGGACAAGTATTCCTATATACAAACAAACAAACAAATAAATAAATAAATAAAGTTATGTAAAAATGAGAATTTCAGATGGATAGTGCGAGCAGTTCCTTTGGTTGTTCTGCATTCTCACTGCCCGTGGGAAGAAGCTTTTCCTCAGCCTGGTGGTGCTGGCTCTGTTCCTCCTGTATCTCTTTTCCAATGGGAATAGCTGAAAGATGCAGAGTGCAGGGTGGAAGGGGTCCTCGATGATTTTGCACACCCTCTTCAGACAACGATCCTGGTAGATCACATTGATGGCAAGGAGGGAGACTCCATTGATCCTCCTTGACACTCTTATGGTCCTGTGAATAGACTTTCAATCCATTTCTCTGCAGCAACTGTGCCACACTGTGATGCGCCGGCCAGGACGCACTTGATAGAGCTCCTGTAGAAGGCTGGCATGATGGTGGCCGGTACCCTTACCCACTTCAGTCTTCTCAGGAAGTGCATTTGCTGTTGCGCCTCCCTGACAAGTGAGGATTTGTTGGGTGTCCAAGTCTCTGTAGCTGTAAGGCAGCTGCACTGCCTGCTGCCCTCATTGAGCTGCCCAGGAATATGCAGGGAATGGAGGGATATGGGATGTGGAACATGTGCATGCATGGACACAGTCAAGCCTACTCCTGCGCTGAACTGTTGTATGTCCTTGAAGATATTACCCAGCCTCCCTAGGATATCACAGTGGTGAGTGGAAAATCGCTCTGCGGTGGAGTCTCTGTTTTCCAGTGGCTCTGGCAGAGAGAGAGCGGTGGACGGTTGATTTTGTGTTGTGTACTACTGAAGAGGAATCCTCATACTGAAGAACCACAGTAGGAAGCAAACAGATGTGGAGAAGGATATAAAATTTGATGGGACACAGATGATCTCATTATATTCTAGTGTGAGTAAAAGGAGATTTTTCTCAACTTTGAAGTGATTTTATGTTTTCCATAAAAAATATAGCAGTTGGTGCTAGTTTGCCATCTGGAAAATGAGGCGGGTGATTGATGACTGAGTATTCCAAACAGAGAGAGCTCGGAGCATCCGTTAATAGCTGCCTCGTGCACTGCTCGGACTTCCCATCCAGTGTGTGATGGTGTTGTCAAAGCTGATCTGTCAGCAAGCTCTTTGGCAGAGTAGGCCTGCCCAATGATTTTCATTGCTTTCCCAGCTGATTGGAGTAAGGAGTGTGTGTGTGTGTGTGTGTGTGTGTGTGTGTGTGTGTGTGTGTGTGTGTGTGTGTGTGTGTGTGTGTGTGTGTGTGTGTGTGTGTGTGTGTGTGTGTGTGTGTGTGTGTGAGTGCATGTTTGAAAGTATGTAGTATGTTTCTGTGTATGTGTGTGTGCATGTGTATAAGTGCATGTGTGAAAGTGTGTAGTATGTTTGTGTGTGAATGTACATGTGCATGTGCCTATATACATATGTGTGTGCATGTGTGTGTGGGTGTATATGCATTCACGTATCTGTTTTTGTGCATGCATACATGTGCACATGTATGTGCAAGTCTGTGCATGTGTGCAAGCATGCACATGTGTTTCTATGTAAGTTTGTGTACCTATACTGTATGCCAGTTTGCATTTGTCTATAAATGTGTGCAATTGTGCATTTCTGAATATTTCTGTTTGTGTCTGCTTGTATATATATATATGTGTGCATGCAAGTATGTTTGAATGTTCATGTGCATGTGTGTTTGCATGTTGCTCTAGAGGCAGTACAGAGGAAGTACACAAGAACGTGCCACGACCCAGAAGACTTTCACTGTGAGTAAAGATTGCATAGGCAGGGAAAGAAGAGAGTGAGAGGAAATTAGCTAATGTATAGAAAATAAAAAAGGGGCCCAAATACCAAGAGATGTTATTATGTTCAAAAGTCAGGGAGTGCAGATTTAAAGAATTGGTGGAAGGGTTAGAAGGAAGAAAATGAAATACTTTTGTCAGTAGAAAAGGCCTGGAGTTCATTATCTAAAGTTGAATGCGCTGGATAGATGTTTCTAGTGGTCAGATTATCTGGGTCCAGAAGGCACAGCCTCAGAATAAAAGGAAATCTCTTTATAAAAGAGATAAGCCGACATTTCTTCAGGCAGAGGGTAGTGAATCTACAAAATATGTGCTCTTAAATGGCTGAGGAGTCAATCACTGGGTGTATTTAAAACGGACGTTGATGGGTTCTTGATTAGTAAAGGAGTCAAAGGTTATGGGGAGAAGCCAGGACAATGGTGTTGCATATAAAAATATATCAGCCATGATTCAAATGGTGGAGCAGATTCAATGGGACAAATGGACAAATTCTGCTCTTACCTCTTTGGGTCTTATGGTCTGACCTGCTGAGTGTTTCTAGCAGGTGGTTTCTATCCATTGACATTAATGTATTAGTAACAAAATAATCTGTTGATGGAGGAGTGAGTGCTGGACAAGGGACCAGAAATAAGTCCACAGCACTATAAGTTAAGGCCATTCTACTTCATTAGAAAGCCATTTCTCTCCTTGAATTTGGGCCGACTCCCACAGCTCCATAATACCTGCTCTGATTTCCTTGTAATCTTCAATTTCTCTCATACACAGGCCCACTAACACCCCTTTAATTCTTCTGCTTCTTTCCTCTTCTGAGTAGTGATCTCCATCAGCCATTCTCAAGCCCCACACCCACCCCCCCAGCATATTTAAGGGACTGTGAGAAACAGAAGTACCTTCACAGAATTTGTTCGAGACAAAAATTGAGAACAAAGAACATTTATTATACAACAATGCAAAGTTTGGTGCTTCCCCTTACCCTGGGAATACACACATACACTGGGGCTCACCCAACTTTTATACAGTTTATTTCAGTATAGAAGTACCCTCCCCCTTACATTCTTCTGCCTCCTGGATGAGTTTGGCTACATGCTGTTTCTGTGAACTTGGAGGACCAGGGGGTATCCTGTCGGTGTCCCATCATGTCATTGTCCTTATTGTCCTTTTTCACAAACCTGTCTTTGTTCTAATTCACACCATCCCGACTCTCAGGGCTACAACCTTCTTATATGCAGAACTTGCTAATTCTGTCTAAGGCTAGAAGACCCTTATCTTATTCAAACTAACTTTACTTCCTACATTCTATTATCTATCCTTATATTCATACTGGCTTTATTCATTACACATATATTCATACTAGTTTCCTCATCTTCCTATTTTTATATCAGTTTTACTCATTTCTCACAGGACTGAAATATTTAAAAATTATGTCGTCAGTAAAAGAGAAGTATGGAAGAAACTAACAAAACTTGAATGCTTCATTGGGAAGGGGGCCCATAAACCTTGACCAGAGCCCTGAGGGGGGGCACAGCCAGAATGTAGGTTAAGAACAGTTGATCCAGGTGACCAATCTACTCTCAAGTGCATTTGACACACAAGAAAGGCAAGTGAGTTCCGACTGTGGCTTCGGTATCAGCTGACATTGTGATGAAGTATGCTCTCCTTGATTAGGCTGGCAGAGAATTCTGCTTTTATTTTGTGCATGAAGTTGTTCAGTTGCAAAGTTAATTTGGTTACCTGTACTGTGCCAATGGTGTTAGTTAAATTGATTGCAAGTTAAATAAATTGAGCATTTAAGTCAGTTGATTGAATTTCTGAGTGAAAAACCAAGTGGATTCATTTAGGTGTGAAATAATATCATTAAATCCAGCTGCTATTTAAATGTAGTACTGGTTCATTGACAAAGGGAAATGCAAAATACTGCAAATGACGAAAGTCCAAAATAATAGCAGCAAGTTCAAGTTTGTTATCATCAAATTGTATTAGTACATCTAGACGAAACAGCGATCTTTGGTCCTCAGTGAAAAGACATGCACACACATACAGACATAACACACACATACACACAGACAAATGATTTATATGCAGTACATATATACATAAATAAAATAAATAAATATTGTTCAATGAACAGTAGAGTCTTGGAGGGTTTGTATAAGAAGTTCATCAGTCGTTCAGCATTCTCACTGCCCGTGGGAAGAAGCTGTTCCTCAGCCTGGTGGCGCTGGCTCTGATACTCCTGCATCTCTTCCCCAATGGGAGCAGCTGAAAGGTGCTGTGTGAAGGATGGAAGGGGTCCTCAATGATTTTATGCACCCTCTTCAGACAACAAACCCAGTAGATCATATCGATGGGGTGAGAGTGATCCTCTCTGCTGCTCTTATGGCCCGGGACATTGAAAGTGCTTGGAATTGAACTCTTCTCTGACATTTTGCCATTAACCCAATGAGATGCAAATTAGAGTTACCAATTAATCTACCAGATTCTTCTGGGATGTGAGATGGATGTAGAGCTCGTCGAAAGAACCAAAGACTTGTTGTTCCAAACCAAGGCTTTTATTAGCAAAAGACAGGAGCTCTTCACAGGTGGCCGACTAGTCCGGAATGATCCGACCTGGCTAGGGACACAACCCTAAGGCCCAGACAATAGGTGTGGCTTAGCTCTCAGCCAATCGCTGTAAGCACAGTCTAGATACAGTAACTATATACACTATGTATATTGGTGATAGATCTGTACTATCACAATGGATACCGGAGCACTTAAAGGAAACTCCTGTGGTCACTGAGAAAACCCACAGAGTGCAGGTGAGAACAAACTCAGGTTACTGGAGTTGTGAAAACCACCACGGTGTCCCTTATGGCTCACTGAGAATGTCCTGAATAGGACAAAAGAAGGGTCTTCTGGCAAGAAGGCAATGTTGTTTGGAACCACAAGGGCTTCATGTAGAAACATTACAATAGTAATTTCACAGGATGTGCCAAGAAGTTAAGTAGAAGTGGAGAAGTAAATCAGTCATCTTGGGATTATTCCTGACCAGGGTAAATTGAGGAGGAAGATGTGAGGAAAATGTGTGGAGAAGGAATGTCTTGAGAGATCAAGTCTCAGGTCTGCAGAACATGGCGTAAATCTTGTGTTCCCACATACACCTGCACCTTTCCCCTCCCAATTAACTTCATCTATATTGGAGGAAGAAACTAATTGGACTAAGAGAGGTCTGGTGGCCTGAGGAGTGGCAGCAGTTAGAATTTAAAAATGGGCAAGACAGCAGCAAGAAGCTGATTGTGGACAGCAAAGAAGATTTTCAAAGCTTGCAGAAGGATCTGGACCAGTTGGAATAATGGGCTGAGGAAACTGCTGATTGTCTGCAGCATGAGAAACAGCAGCTCCTACCTACTTTTATTTTTTTCCTACCTATTTTACAACCAAAGTGTAAAATTTATATTTGATGCTTTTCCTCTCCTTTAATTACACTTACTCCAAAATGGCCACAAGATGTGCCAAATCTGGAAAGAAAGAAGTATCTGCTTATCTAAAAATGGAAATTGTATAATAAAATGGTAGTTTTTAACTAATGTTTGTGCCCCGGTTTTTCAAATGCTTTTTTTCCTTCTCTACTGGATTTGACTCTCTAGTACTGGGTGGGGACTTTAATTGTCCCGCATCGGACTTGTCAGCCACAAACGAGCCTGCAGCTGACGTGGACTTTTTACCCCCTCCATAAATCTTCGTCCGCGAAGCCAAGCCAAAGAAAAGAAAGAGATCCTACTTTAGATTGTTTGTCTCCTAAGCCTGTTACAATGACCAAGTCAGCCTCGTTAATTCACTTTCTTATCAGATTATGGTATCTCTGGTGTTTGGTGGTTTCTTCATCCAAATAAGAGTATTCTTTCACCTGTTTATCATACTTTTTCTTGAATTGATTATTTTCTTATTGATAATTGATCCCACTGGCTTGTTTTTGCAATTATCACATTATAGTATCAGATCACACCTTGTGGTATTATCCATGATTCTTTCTGGCCTCTTCAAATAAAAAGACATTGGTGTTTGAATTTGACTTTACTATCAGATAATGACTTTTTTCTTTTCTAAAACTACGTCATTAGAAACTTCCAGTTTGATTGTTTGGGGTGTTATGAAAGCTTGTCTCAGGGGACAGATTATTTTCTATACCGAGAATATAAGAAAGAAAGCTAATAAAGCAAGATTAAAATTAGTTAATCAAATTAAACAAATAGATCAGCAATATGCTCACATTAAAAATCATGAGTTTTAAAGATAAAAAAAAACAAGTTGAACTTCAAACTAAATTTGATTTCATTTCAATGGCAATTCTTGTTTTGTATTCATGGTGACAAATCTGGAAAGCATTTAACTAATCAGTTGAAAGGTTTTGAAGCCAAGTGGCAAATTACAAAGATTCAAATAGATGATGGTAACACTACTACAGATCATTGACGTAAATGATTCATTCAGAAAATTTTACTCCTGACTTTGTATTACTAAATTTCCAGATGATGGCAGGTCAATTAAATATTCCCTCACTTTTTTTGATTAACCATTTGAGATTAGATGAGCCTATATCACAAGAGGAAATAGCTACTGCTGTTTCTTCTTTGCATCTGGAAAATCTCCAAGATCTGATGGGTTTCCTGTGGAGTTTTTAAAAATAATTGTCTTAGTTGCTTTCACTGTACTTGAGTTGTGTCTTATTTGATTGTTTAAGCAAGGTAATCTTCCAGCATCTTTTAATGATATAGTGAAGAAAGGTAAAGATCCAGCTGAGTCTCCTTCTACAGGCCAATTTCTTTATTAAATGTTGATGTTAAAATCTTGATGAGACATTGACCTCTAGGTTGGAGAATATTCTACCATCAATCATTTCTGAAGATCAGATTGGTTTTACTAAAAAACATTATTCAAATTTTAATATGCCTAATTTCAGAATTTATTATTGGGCCTATTACACTTTCATAATTGAGTGGACTGTCCAGTTTGGGTAGCAATGAGCTGAATACTGCTTAAAAAAAACCTTTTCCATCTCAGCACTTCTTGGATTCTCTCTTCTTTTTTCTTTAAATACATCAATTGACAATCTGCTTGTCAGGCAGACTGAGAGTATGGATGCAGTTCAGATATTTGCAAATCAGATATTTTCTTTAATCTCAGATATACAGTTTTCCTAGGGCACCTGATGCAAATATTATTGATACTTCTTTCTTTTACAACTTTCTCGTAAATGTCTAATATCCATTATTTATGATAAATTGGTTGGTTAAGGCACACTCCTTTAGTAAAAATTAAAAATGGTTGTGGACAGGATTTAAACCTTTCACTATCAGATGAGGTTTGGGATTAAATTTTTAAGTCGGTTAATACCACATCTTTATATACGTCATTATTACAATTTAAAGTGGTACATAAGGCTCATGTCTAAAATTCAATTATCTCATATTTACTCAGATGTAAATCCTTCTTGTGATAAATGTAAGAGGGGAGAGGCTTATCTAATCCATGTTTTGGATGTGCCCTAGTTTTGTAGAATATTGGAGAGATGTGTTTCAAACTTCATCCTTAATTTAAATCTAGTGCCAAATCTTTTGGGTGCTTTTTTCAGCACAACTGGAGATGATGAGGTTTTTTTTTAAACTCCAATCTTTTGCCCCTCTCTTAGCCAAGTGTGCAATATTGTTTAGATGGAAAGATGCTGCCTCATTGACCCATGCTCAGTGATTAAGAGACATTGTCCTGTTTAAACCTAGAAAAATCTATTATTCAATTATTAACTCAAATATAAGATTTTAAATGTTGTGGGGACCATTCTTGAATCTTTTCCACAAACTTTAGATATAATAGAAATCCTAAACTTCAGTACTTTGTTATTTAACTCCAGGAACAAATTACAATTTGGTTTCTCTAGCCTTGCAACAATGGAGAGGGGATGGAGTTTAGAAATGTGTCTATCCATGTAAAAATTATTAGATGTGTCTGTTTTATATATTATAGGTGTACTTTATATGCCTTTATAATTTATTGAGCTATGTAACCTACCAATTTTATTGTGCATTCCATAAATGTACTATATATGGATGATAGGAACATAGGAAGTAGGAACAGGAGTAGGCCAAAAATGGCCCATCGAGCCTGCTCCGCCATTCAATACGATCATGGCTGATCTAATTTATGACCTAACTCCACCTACCTGCCTTCTCCCCATATCCTCTATCATGTAAAAATTTATCTAACCAAATTTTAAATATGTTTAATGAAGCAGCCTCAACCATTTCCCTGGTTAGAGAATTCCAAACATTCATTACTCTCTGGGAAAAACTATTTTTCCTCATCTCTGTCCTAAATCTACTCACCCGAATCTTGAGACTGTGTTCTCTCGTTTTAGTTTCCCTGGCCAGCTCAAAAAACCTTCCTACATCTATCCTATCCATACCCTTCATAATCCTATATGTTTCTATAAGATCTCCTCTCATTCTTCTGAACTCGAGTGAATACAATCCTAGACGATTTAACCTTTCATCATAAATCAACCCCTTCATTCCAGGGATCAACCTAGTAAACCTCCTCTGGACCGTCTCCAAAGCCAGTATATCCTTCCTCAAATATGGAGACCAGAACTGGACACAGTACTCCAGGTGGGGTCTCACCAGTACCTTATACAGTTGCAACATTACCTCCCTACTCCTGAATTCAATTCCTCTAGCGATGAAGGCCAACATTCCATTTGCCTTCTTAATAACCTGCTGCACCTGCAACCTAACATTTTGCGATTCATGCACAAGCGCTCCCAAGTCCCTCTGCACAACAGCATGCTGTAGTTTTTCACCCTTTAAATAATATTCAGCTCTTTTATTTTTCTTGCCAAAGTGGATAACCTCACACTTACTAACATTGTACTCCATCTGCCAGACCTTTGCCCACTCATCCAGCTTAACTATATCCCTCTGCAGACTCTCCACATCCTCATTACAATTTGCTCTTCCACTCAATTTGGTGTCATCCGCAAACTTGGCTACACCACATTTTGTCCCCTCCTCCAAGTCATCAAAGTAAATGATGAACAGTCGTGGGCCTAACACTGACCCCTGCGGCACCCCACTTACCACTCTCTGCCAACCTGAAAAACTCCCATTTATCCCGACTCTCTGCCTCCTGTCAGACAACCAATTTTAAATCCAGGCCCCGGACTCCACTTTCCTGTAACTTACTGATAAGTCTCTTGTGCGGCACCTTATCAAACGCTTTCTGGAAATCCAAATATACAACATCAACCTGTTCCCCTCTATCCACCACACCCATTATATCCTCAAAGAATCCTAACAAGTTTGTCAAACATGGTCTTCCCTTTCTAAAACCATGCTGCGTCTGCCTGATTGAACACTTACGTTCCAAAAGTTTCACTATTTCATCTTTAATGACGGCTTCAAGCATTTTTCCAACTACAGACGTCAAGCTAATTGGCCGATAATTTCCAGTCTTCTGCCTATATCCCTTCTTAAAAAGTGACGTGACATTTGCTTTCTTTCAGTCTGCTGGGATCTGCCCAGAATCCAAGGAATTTTGGTATATGACCACCAATGCATCGACTATAACTTCTGCCATTTCTTTCAGAACCCTTGGATGCATATCATCAGGACCAGGTGATTTGTCTGGCTTTAGTCCCATTAGTTTCTCCATCACTACTTCCTTTGTAACAACTATTTTATCAAGACCCTCCCCAACATTCGCATCCTTAACTCCGCACTTGGGCATGCTGGACGTGTCTTCCACTGTGAAGATTGACACAAAATATTTGTTTAATGCCTCGGCCATTTCCTCATTTTTTACTACCAGTTTTCCTTTCTCATCCTCCAAGGGTCCGATGTTAACTCTGGCCACCCTCTTCCGTTTTATATATTTATAAAATTTTTTGCTTTCTGTTTTTATATTTTGTGCCAATTTACTTTCATAAGCCTTTTTCCCATTTCTTATTACCCGCTTTGTAACCCCTTGTTGTCTCTTAAAGTTCTCCCAATCTTCCAGTTTCCCACTGCTCTTTGCAGCTTTGTACACCTGCGCCTTCAATTTTATACTCTCCTTTATTTCCTTTGTTAACCACGGTTGATTTTTCCCTCCCTTGCTGCCCTTTTTCCTGAGTGGAATATATTTTTGTTGAGCATTACAAAATATTTCTTTGAAAATCTTCCACTGTTCCTCAACTGTTTCATCAATTAGCTTGTGCTCCCAGTCCACTCTGCCCAATTCCTCCCTCATCCTGTGGTAGTCACCCCTGTTTAAGCATAATATATTCGTTTTAGATCTAACTATTTCCCCTTCCATCTGAATGAGAAATTCAATCATACTATGATCGCTATTTCCCAGATGGTCTCTGACTATTACATCAATTACTCTACCTATCTCATTGCACAACACTAGATCCAGGAGAGCATTTTCTCTTGTGGGTTCCTTAACATGCTGCTCAAGAAAGCTATCACGGATGCATTCTGTGAAGTCCTCTTCTAGACTCCCACGACCAACTTGATTTTCCCAATCTATGTGGAAGTTAAAGTTCCCCATGACTACTGCCTTATCATTATTACATGCCTCACTTATCTCTCTATTTATTTCCTGTGCCACTAAACTATTGTTATTTGGTGGGCGATAGATAACACCCACCAATAATTTTTTCCCTTTGTTATTCTTTATCTCTACCCAAATGGACTCAACATTATGCTCTTTAGATCTTATATCATCCCTCACTACTGCCTGGAGCTCATCTTTGATTAAGAGTGCAACTCCACCTCCCTTACCATCCTGTCTATCTCTTTGCACCACCTGATACCCTTGAAAGTTTAATTCCCATTTATGGTCACCTTGTAGCCATGTTTCTGTGCTGGCTACCAAATCATAGGCATGGGTACCGATTTGCGCCTCAAGTTCACTAACCTTATTTCTAATACTGCGGGCATTCAGATAAAGTGCCCTTATGCTCTTTGTCCTTTTAATATCTAGTGACTTCTATAACCTTTTCTTTTGATTTTTCTGCCTACTATTTTTCTTTGTAATTTTTTTAAGACTATCATTGACCCGAAAACTCACTGCACCATCTGATTTTTTACTTTCTCCTCCCAACATTACTTTTCCTATTTTACTTTTCCTGGCCATTACTTTATCTTCCCTACCCTTTTCCCTATCACTCTGGTTCCCATACCCCTGCCAAATTAGTTTAAACCTTGCCCCACTGCTGTACCAAACATACTTGCCAAAATGTTGACACCTTTTGGATTTAGGTGCAACCCGTCCCTCTTGTAAAGATCATGCCTTCCCCAAAAGAGATCCCAATGATCCAAGAAGCCAAATCCTTGCCTTGTACACCAGCACCTCAGCCACACGTTCATTTTCCTTATCCTTACATTCTTTTCATCACTTGCATTTGGAACAGGTAGTAATCCCGAGATCACCACCCTAGCGTTCCTGTCTTTTAGCTTTCGTCCCAGCTCACTGTAATCCCTTTTCATTACCTCCTCCCTTTTCTTGTCAATGTCGTTTGTACCCACATGTACCAAGACATCAGGCTGCTATCCCTCTCCTCAGAATATTTTGGACCAGATTTGTGATATTTCGTACCCTTGCACCAGGGAGACAGCACGCCATGCGGGTATACTTATCTGGCTCACAGAACCTCCTGTCTGTACCCCTGACAATGGAGTCCCCAATAATTACTGCATTTCTCCTTTTCCTTTTCTTTTCCACCACTCCGCCAGGCTCATTGCCATTGACCTGGTGCCCGTGGCCATCTTCTGTCCGGTCATCTCCCTCAACAGAATCCAACACAACATAACTGTTGCTGAGTGGGATAGTCACTGGTGTGCTCTCCATTTTTTTCGCTTTTTTCTTTCCCCCCCTGACAGTTTCCCACTTACCTGACACGGGTTCTAGAGTATTTATCGCCCTGAAAGTTGAGTTGATTAACTCCTCACTCTCCCTTACAAGCCGCAGGTCATCAATCTGCAACTCCATATCCCTAATTCGCTCCCTTAGTAACTGCATCTCGGTACACCTGGTGCAGATGTGGCCATTTGGGAGGGTGGAGGTCACCCATTGTTACCACATCTGACACCCAGTACAGAGCACTAACCCTACTGGCATGACTCTGAATATGAAGGCAAATAACTCAGCTTACCTTTTCTCCTTGCCTGCTTTCGCCGAAGCCTGATAAGCCAAAGCCAGGAAGTCTCACTCCTTCACTGCTCCACTCACTCATTGAGCCACTCCTCGCTGGCCGCTCCCTCCCCTTTCACTCCTTTTATTGGCCCCTTGACCAATTAACCCTGTCACTTTCAGCAAGCTCCTCCTCCTCTGACTCACAGCCCAACTCTCTCCAAGCTCCTCCTCCAACTCCCAGCCGAACCA
The DNA here is from genome assembly GCF_036971445.1 of Narcine bancroftii. Taxonomy (NCBI): domain Eukaryota; kingdom Metazoa; phylum Chordata; class Chondrichthyes; order Torpediniformes; family Narcinidae; genus Narcine; species Narcine bancroftii. The sequence goes on from NC_091476.1 coordinate 142,962,167, forward strand.
AGTAGGCCCAAGCCCCGGTAAACCCCCGACTTTAATAGCTTACCTTCGTCTCACTTTCTCCTCTTTCACCTCCTCCTCTGACTCACTTACAAATCAATAAAAAAATTATAAAGAAAGGAGGGCCAAAAATGGCAGATGGAGTTAAATGCAGACAAGTGTGGAAGGACAAACCATGAAAGGACATACATGGTAAATGGTAGGGCACTGAGGAGGGTGGTAGAATAGAGGGATCTGGGAATACAGATCTGTAATTCCCTGAAAGTGATGTCACAGGTGGATAGGGTTGTAAAGAGAGCTTGTGGCAAATTGGCCTTCATAAATCAAAGTATTGAGTACAGGAGTTGAGATGGTTTGGTAAAGTTGCATAAGACATTGGAGAGGCCAAATTTGGAGTATTGTGTGCAGTTTTGGTAACCTAACTACAAGAAAGGTGTCAAGAAGATTGAAAGAGTGTAGAAAATATTTACTAGGATGTCACCTAGATTTCAGGAACTGAGTTATAGGGAAAGATTAAACAGATTAGTACGTTATTCCCTGGAGGGTATAAGAATTTGATACAGGTATTTAAAATTGAGGGAGAAATAGTCAGAGTAAATATGGACCTAATCTTGATATTGGGTGGAGCGGTTAGCACAACGCCTTTACAGCACCGGCGATCGGGGCTGGGTTCGAATCCCGCGCTGTCTGTAAAGAGTTCATACATTTTCCGTGTGTCTGTGTGGGTTTTCACTGGGGACTCCAGTTTTATCCCATTGTTTGAAACTTACTGGGAGTTGTAGGTTAATTGGCACAGATTCGTGGCTGAAATGGCCTGTTACCATGCTGTATATCTAAATTTTAAAAATTATAAATTTAATGTGTCATCAGAAACTTCAACCTTGTGGTTTGACAGTACTTCCTCAGTAACCAGAAGTAAAATAGGAAAATCTGCAGACACCATGGTTGAAGTAAAAACACTCAGCAGGTCAAACAGTGTACTTTATATAGTAAAGTTAAAAATACAAACCAACATTTTGGGCTTGAGTCCTTCAAAGTATTGAAAAATGTCGGCATGCATTTGGATGCCTATCGACATTTTTGCGTTCTTTGAAGGCTCAAGCCTGAAATGTCAGTTATATATTTTTACCTTTGCTCTATAAAGGACAATGCTTGACCTGCTGAGTTTCTCCAGCTTTGTTTTTACTCTCTCAGTAACCCCCTGGAATGGTGGCCCAGATTCATCAGCTCGAGGTTAAGGCTTTGTAACAATAGATGAGAGTTCTACCCTTCGCTGTTAACTTGTTCATGATGTAAAGTGCAGTAGGTTTAGGATGGAGAGCAGCCAAATCTTCCCTCCTTTACACAGAATCCACTAACAGATAGAACAGTAAAAGTGGGGAATCACATGAATACTCTAAGAGATCAAGCAAAAGTGAGTAAAACGATACCTGAATCTAGCAATAAGAACAAGCATCGAGAAATCATTTTAAAACTGCAATGGTATCGAAACTCAGCAGGTCAAACAACGTACTATCTATAGTAAATATAAGGCACTAGCCTATATTTTGATCGTACCTTGATTAAGGGCTCAAGCCCAAAATGTGTAGCATGTATTTTTATCTTTGCTATATAAAGGTCACTGGTTGACCTGCTGAGGCTTTCCAGCATTGTTTTTACTTCAGTCATGGTGTCTGGAGACCTTCGTATTTTACTTAACAAATCATTACCCTCTTATCATGCCTTTATAATTCAATTGAATTATAGTTTTAGGATTACATTGGGACCCACTCCCAGGGCACTCATTGAAGAAGGAATTAATAGTGAGAAAATCAGAGAGTTGATTAGATAAAGAACAAGGTTCCTTGCCCCTCCACCCCCTCCCCTTGAGAATAAGATTCTCAAGCGTGAGATCACATACCACCAGTTTTACTCCCTCCATTATCAGACTCCTGAATGATCCTCACAATATGTGCCTTTGCCCTGGACTTTCTGACCTCTCTTTCTCTGTAACTCTATGTTTCTGCAATGCCTTACTTACTGTACAAGGTATGGGATTTCTAGCTGCTTGCTCTCTGTACCTTGGTACATATGATAATGAACATGAGCTTGAATTTGCTCCAATTCAGGAATATTGTATGTTCAAGATAATTTACTGTTTTGCCTTGATTTCAGCGAAGAAAGCAAAAAACCATTGACACCTGTGACTCAACATTAAATCTGGATTACTCTGCTGTACTAGATATGTGTGGAATTCTGAAAATTGTAGTCAACTTTAATGATTACTACTGTGACATAAATATGTGTTCAATTCTGTTTGAAATGCAAGTTTTGATAAGATTATACATTGTTCAATTTAGTAAACAGCAATCTCACGTTTGCATTATAATATTCTCATCTACACTATGAATGAAGTATAGTTGTACTGTCTTAACAGTCAGATCATATTAGAAATTCAGCCGGACTCTCAGGAAAAAGAACCTCAGGTTTGTATGTGACAATAAATCTGAACTTTTGAACTTTGTTATTGTACCACTCCCATGGGCAGTGAGAATGCCGAATGCTCAGAGGAACTGCTGACACTAATCATCTGAGACTCTTATATTCATGACGGTTGTCCTGCACATATACTCTTTGTCTGCATGAGTGTTATGTCTGGTTGCATGTCCACATGTTTTGCAATGAGGACCCTATTTTGTGGGGTTGTACTTGTACAATCAGATGACGATAAACTTGACTTGACTTGGTGGCATGCTTGGCATAGCAGTTAGTGCAACGCCTTTAGAGCACCAGTAATTGCGACCAGGGTTCGAATCACACACTGTCTGTAAGGAGTTTGTACGTTCTCCCTGTGTCTGCTTGGGTTTTCTCAGGGGCTCCAGTTTCCTCCCACTATTCGAAATGTACTGGAGGGGGTTGTAGGTTAATAGGTTGTAAATTGGGCTGCTACCGTGCTGCGTGTTTAAATTTAAATTTGACTTGAAGAGTGTGCAACTAGTTCTGAAATAATCATGTACCCGCGTTATTCATGCACTCTTCCTCATTCTGTGCTAAAGAAATGAACTTATCTTCTCATTCCATTGGATCATAATGAATTCATCCAGAGGGAGAGTCAAGATTTCGGGATCTTAACACAAAGGTGCATTTGTGTAGATCGGACCAGGAGATGTGTCACAAGATTTAAGGAGTTATCTGGCAAAGGTGTTGGGAATCAATCAGGTGATTTTCAGTTGGAAAAAAGTTGAGTAATGATGATGGATCTAAAAAATAGTATAAAGGTAAACAAATCGGGGTATTCAGAAATAATCCAACTTGCTGGCAAAAAAAATCCTGAACTACTGGGGAATTCAATGGATCAAACAACATCTCTGCAAAAGAAAAAGAAAGTGATGCAAGGTCTCGGCCTAAACATCCGTGATTCCTTACTCCCACTAATGCTGCTCAACCTGCTGAGTTTGTTTTCTGCTCCAGTTTCAAACATCTGTTGTCACTTGGGAATCCAGATCATTACTTCGTCTTCAAACTTCAAGGAGTTTTATTATTTACTCTATTTTACTGCAATTGTTGAAGTGGTATGAATTAACTGATCTTTTAAAAATGGGGCAACTTCTGCATCATCCTTGAAATGTAATGAGATAAAAATTTGGATGTAAACAGAAAATACTTCAGGAATTCAGTTCCAGTTGCATTCAGCCTTTTGTGCAAAATTCATTGGAGCTGCATGTAAACGTCCGTGTTGTAATTGAAACTGATTGAAACTATTGAATTTCTAAATTTGGAATCAAATCACAAGGAAGAGGGACACAAAATGAGTCAATGAGACCAGCAAGATTATATTGCTAGATTGGATGCTTGGAACCCAAGGTATTGTGATTTCACAACATCGACTACCACCCCGCCCCCCACCCTCAAGCTTGATGGGAGATTTTTGCACCAATTTATTTATTTTTACATCTAATTTTATAGCAGTATTTGCACTGTGTCGCTGCTGCAAAACCACAAATCTTGCAACATGTTCAAGACAATAAATTCTGATTATAAAATTTAACATGTCTCTTCTTTGGCTTGGCTTCGTGGATGAAGATTTATGGAGGGGGTAAATGTCCACGTCAGCTGCAGGCTCGTTTGTGGCTGACAAGTCCGATGCGGGACAGGCAGACACGGTTGCAGCGGTTGCAGGGGAAAATTGGTTGGTTGGGGGTTAGGTGTTGGGTTTTTCCTCCTTTGTTTTTTGTCAGTGTGGTGGGCTCTGCGGTCTTCTTCAAAGGAGGTTGCTGCCCGCCGGACTGTGAGGCGCCAAGATGCACGGTTTGAGGCGATATCAGCCCACTGGCGGTGGTCAATGTGGCAGGCACCAAGAGATTTCTTTAGTCAGTCCTTGTACCTCTTCTTTGGTGCACCTCTTTCATGGTGGCCAGTGGAGAGCTCGCCATATAACACGATCTTGGGAAGGCGATGGTCCTCCATTCTGGAGACGTGACCTACCCAGCGCAGTTGGATCTTCAGCAGCATGGATTCGATGCTGTCGGCCTCTGCCATCTCGAGTACTTCGATGTTAGGGATGAAGTCGCTCCAATGAATGTTGAGGATGGAGCGGAGACAACGCTGGTGGAAGCGTTCTAGGAGCCGTGGGTGATGTAAGAAGATAAGAAATAGGATCAGGAGTCAGCCATCTGCTTCTCCATTCAATAAGATCGTGCCTGATCTGGCTGTGTACTCATCTCCACTTTCCTGCCTGTTTCCCTTAACTCTTATGTTTATGAATTATCTCTCTGTGTTTCAAACACATTCAATGTGGTGACTTCCATTGCTTCCCTAGGAAAAAATTCCATGGATTCACTACTCTCTGGGAGAAGCAGTTCCTCTTCATCACTGCCTTAAATCTACTCCCCCAGCCTCAATCCTGACTCCTGTCACTGCCTATTAATTAGCTTTTTAACTCCAGATTTATTTAAGTAATGTCAGTAGGAATGACCATGACATTATTAGAGTTTCCTTGTCGGTTCTCGATTCACTGATGATCTTTGGGGAAGAAAGTCTTCATCCTTGCTCAGTCTGCCCAACGCACACTTCAAGACCTTCTTCAGGTTGATGTTGAGGTCTGATGAAATGGTCGGGGGAAACTCTTCCTTTCTGGCCAGTTGGGAAGGAAATAAATGCAGAGCATTCCAGCAACACACCCATCCTGTGAATGTGTGATGTGGAGAACAGGTTCGGAGGTAATAAGAAGTAACAAGCCCTTGACACAGTTTATTAACAAACAGGGGTCTTTATTTACACATGGGTGAAGTTGCAACAGGAATCACTCACACACAGACAATTCATGCACACCAGACACTGGTTAATCAGTGATAATCACACCTCCTGATAAATCACTGATAATCGCAACTCAGGATTGTGAAACAGTACCCACCACCCACAGGCACTGTATCCCTCATAGCTGCAGAATCTAATCACACTTTTAACAAGAATAAGCCACAACAGTCTTTGCAGTAAAAACATAATGCTGGAGAAACTCAAGAGGTCCAACGGGGTCCTTTATACGGCAAAGATAAAAATACATTACTGATGATTCAGGCTTGAGCCTTTCAGTTCTTTCTAGGCATGGGCCACAATAGCTTTCCACCCCCTCCACCCCACCCTGTACCAGCTTACAGATTACAATTGACTCTCCAGCTTGGAATGGAGCTAGGGTTCATTCTCAGGGGACAGAGAGAGAAAGCTGCTGCATGTGTTGGGCTTAATATTGCTTCAGCTGGAGGGGCTGGCTCAGGTATGCCCAAATGAAGCAAGGTGTTCAAGGGAGCCAGTTGTAAGGTGTGCCCTCAGCTGTGGGTGGGCTAACCTTGACTGACATGGGGAAGTGATTTCTGAGCTGCCTGGTCAGATGACCGTCCAGGAGCAAGCACATGGAAATTCCTTTGTTTGGAGCAGTTTCCTATCTGACCTGTTGGATAATCTTCTGGATAGCAGCAGGAAGATGAGAAACCACAGCAGTTAGTGTAGTCGTTAGTGCAATGCTATCACAGCATCAGTGACCTTTGTTTGAATCCAGCATTTTCTGTAAAGAGTTTGTATGTTTTCCCCATGTCCAAGTGGGTTTCTTCTGGGTGCTCTGGTTTTCACCCACTTTACAGAAATTACAGGGGTTCTAGGTTAATTGGTGTATGTGGGGACACGGGCCCAAGGGCATGAAGGGCCTGTGGCCATACTACCAAAAATTAAAACAAACAATTTAACATTTTCAAAGATTTATTTATACACCTGGTTCTTGTCGGACTCTGGCTTTACCCTATCCTCAATTTAGTCTATGTGTCGTCTGAGTCCAGCGTGCTCGTTGAATGAAGTGATAGGAGAAGGTATTCGGTTCAACAATCAGTTTATTACACAGCACAAGAGTAAAGCTTAACAGAGCTCTGGTTCAATCGTTAGTTCATAGGTCACCTGCACAGTGAGCTATTCCCCAAGACTGACCTCTACTGTCCAGTCTCTACAGTTTATATAGCTCAACCTTATCATACAGAACAAAAGTTGGCTTCCTTTGCTAGATCTCATTATCATACAGAACAAAAGTTGGTTTTCTTTGCTAGATTTCTTGCATAAGATTTATCACAAGTAATTTCCTGCTCTGCAGATATCTGGGGTGTAGAGCTCCCATCTTAATCCTCAAGGCCAGAATATCCTGTTGTTTTGGATCAGAAATCAATTCATACCCCAGATATTTCTAATTATTTCTTTTGTTCTCATTTGGCCATGTTCTTCTGTTCTACTCAACACCTCCTTCTGCCTTCTTACTGAGTTATTCCATTCTCTTTATTTCTGACAGTCTTTGTCAGGATTCTCTTTGTTCTTGTCTGGCCATCGGCTCCTGTGCTTATCAACACCTCCTTTTGCCTTAACCTTCCTACTAAATTTCATACATATTCTCTCTTTTGTATTTTGGGAGCAGGCAATTCTAAACCTACTGTAATCAGCCAACTTTGCTACATCCTGTGGCTGCCCCTTACTTACATTACTCTTTCCCTCCACCATGAGGTAAAGCCCCCAGAAAGAGGTTCAATGTTGGAAAACTGCAGTCAGACGAAGCGAGAGGAAACTTCCAGGCAAACCTCAAAGCAAAGCTCGACGTTGCAACCCGCCTCACGGACCCGTCCCCTGAAACCCTCTGGGATCAGTTGAAGACTACCATACTGCAATCCACTGAAGAGGTACTGGGCTTCTCCTCCAGGAAAAACAAGGACTGGTTTGACGAAAACAGCCAGGAAATCCAGGAGCTGCTGGCAAAGAAGCGAGCTGCCCACCAGGCTCACCTTACAAAGCCGTCCTGTCCAGAGAAGAAACAAGCCTTCCGTCGCGCATGCAGCCATCTTCAGCGCAAACTCCGGGAGATCCAAAATGAGTGGTGGACTAGCCTCGCCAAACGAACACAGCTCAGCGCGGACATTGGCGACTTCAGGGGTTTCTACGAGGCTCTAAAGGCTGTGTACGGCCCCTCACCCCAAGTCCAAAGCCCACTGCGCAGCTCAGACGGCAAAGTCCTCCTCAGCGACAAGATCTCCATCCTCAACCGATGGTCAGAACACTTCCAATCTCTTTTCAGTACCAACCGCTCAGTCCAAGATTCCGCCCTGCTCCAGCTCCCTCAACAGCCCCTAAGGCTAGAGCTGGATGAGGTTCCCACCCTGGATGAGACATATAAGGCAATCGAACAACTGAAAAGTGGCAAAGCAGCAGGTATGGATGGAATCCCCCCAGAAGTCTGGAAGGCTGGCGGCAAAACTCTGCATGCCAAACTGCATGAGTTTTTCAAGCTTTGTTGGGACCAAGGTAAACTGCCTCAGGATCTTCGTGATGCCACCATCATCACCCTGTACAAAAACAAAGGCGAGAAATCAGACTGCTCAAACTACAGGGGAATCACGTTGCTCTCCATTGCAGGCAAAATCTTCGCTAGGATTCTACTAAATAGAATAATACCTAGTGTCGCTGAGAATATTCTCCCAGAATCACAGTGCGGCTTTCGCGCAAACAGAGGAACCACTGACATGGTCTTTGCCCTCAGACAGCTCCAAGAAAAGTGCAGAGAACAAAACAAAGGACTCTACATCACCTTTGTTGACCTCACCAAAGCCTTCGACACCGTGAGCAGGAAAGGGCTTTGGCAAATACTAGAGCGCATCGGATGTCCCCCAAAGTTCCTCAACATGATTATCCAACTGCACGAAAACCAACAAGGTCGGGTCAGATACAGCAATGAGCTCTCTAAACCCTTCTCCATTAACAATGGCGTGAAGCAAGGCTGTGTTCTCGCACCAACCCTCTTTTCAATCTTCTTCAGCATGATGCTGAACCAAGCCATGAAAGACCCCAACAATGAAGACGCTGTTTACATCCGGTACCGCACGGATGGCAGTCTCTTCAATCTGAGGCGCCTGCAAGCTCACACCAAGACACAAGAGAAACTTGTCCGTGAACTACTCTTTGCAGATGATGCCGCTTTAGTTGCCCATTCAGAGCCAGCTCTTCAGCGCTTGACGTCCTGCTTTGCGGAAACTGCCAAAATGTTTGGCCTGGAAGTCAGCCTGAAGAAAACTGAGGTCCTCCATCAGCCAGCTCCCCACCATGACTACCAGCCCCCCCACATCTCCATCGGGCACACAAAACTCAAAACGGTCAACCAGTTTACCTATCTCGGCTGCACCATTTCATCAGATGCAAGGATCGACAATGAGATAGACAACAGACTCGCCAAGGCAAATAGCGCCTTTGGAAGACTACACAAAAGAGTCTGGAAAAACAACCAACTGAAAAACCTCACAAAGATAAGCGTATACAGAGCCGTTGTCATACCCACACTCCTGTTCGGCTCCGAATCATGGGTCCTCTACCGGCACCACCTACGGCTCCTAGAACGCTTCCACCAGCGTTGTCTCCGCTCCATCCTCAACATCCATTGGAGCGTTCACACCCCTAACGTCGAGGTACTCGAGATGGCAGAGGTCGACAGCATCGAGTCCACGCTGCTGAAGATCCAGCTGCGCTGGATGGGTCACGTCTCCAGAATGGAGGACCATCGCCTTCCCAAGATCGTATTATATGGTGAGCTCTCCACTGGCCACCGTGACAGAGGTGCACCAAAGAAAAGGTACAAGGACTGCCTAAAGAAATCTCTTGGTGCCTGCCACATTGACCACCGCCAGTGGGCTGATAGCGCCTCAAACCGTGCATCTTGGCGCCTCACAGTTTGGCGGGCAGCAGCCTCCTTTGAAGAAGACCGCAGAGCCCACCTCACTGACAAAAGGCAAAGGAGGAAAAACCCAACACCCAACCCCAACCAACCAATTTTCCCTTGCAACCGCTGCAATCGTGTCTGCCTGTCCCGCATCGGACTGGTCAGCCACAAACGAGCCTGCAGCTGACGTGGACTTTTTACCCCCTCCATAAATCTTCGTCCGCGAAGCCAAGCCAAAGAAGAAAGAGAGGTAAATATTAAATTGTTACATAGTACTGGATTCATGTATACAAAATGAATAGTACATAAGCATATATTCTACATATTTTCTATGATTAATTAACCCCTAGATTCCAACATTCTTCATTTTCAGTATAAAGCATTACAAATCTCTGCTATAATTTTGAGCAGTTTGTTCCGAATACACATCATAATGTGAGTTGCATTATCTGAAATCAATGCTGATTCTTCCAGGAAAAATCAATGCGAAGCCATTGACTCTGGTCTATTGCAATCTCAAATAAGGAAAGAGATTTGGTCTGTGCTGACACACGTCCTGGAATTAATTATGAACAAAGGCTTCTTTCAACTCAGCAGATGTTTGATGTCTCATTTTTTCAAAATTAAAACAACTTGGTTCTTCTTTCTTCACCCCGGCAGCTCCTTTGCTCCCTATCATTCAGTGATGACATCAACCCGATTGATTTGGCGGTTAAATTGAGGAGATGGAGTTGAGTGGAAATTTTCAACTCAAATTCACTCACCACTGAAGCCAGGGAGGAGCCGAAGGCAATCCAATCCCATCAGCTTCCGTGAGCTTCCCGCCTGCGGTGCGATGAAATCTTCACCCATGGTTCAAGTTTATTAGCTGAATGTATATATACAACCAGTTTCTCTGGACCACAGGGCAGAAACATCAAATATGTACATAAAGATATAAATTAAATTAAATACAGTATATATATAAATATTTTGGGATGATTCAGTGAATTATATGATTTGGGGTGAGGTGATAGCAATGATTCTTTGTCATTTTTGTGGGTTAAATAATGTTTGTTGTGATCTACCTCTGAAGGTTGTGAATGCTCAAATGCTCATTTGTTGAGAATATCCAGGCCTGAGGTGGACTGATTCTTGGTGTTTCACTGTAGCAAAGGATGCAAGGAGTGAGGAGCCTCTGCCATCATCTTCCAGGATGTCACTGTAAGGACCTAACAGCATGTTTTTGCTACTTTCTCTAGTTCTCGTTCACTCACTTTCCATGCTCCATCCTCCTGCGGAGGTTAGACCTCCTTGCTGAAGTAAGGGAAGCTTTAAGCAAAAGGTTTTTTTTTAACCAAGCACTTCTATGGAATATGTGAAACATCTCTTGCTATGGACAAATCCGTCCTGGATGATGGTGAGACAGGAGGTGTTACATTTCCCTCACTTGCAGTGGAAGGTGCTGGGGATGAGAAGGGATGGGTGGACCAGGAAGTTCACATTAACATGGTATCTGGAGAAACCAGAAAGTGTGGGAGAGAGTGAGGTGTGACTGGTGATGGGATGACTTTGGATCTGGCCAAAATGGGAAAGATGTGTTGGATGTGGAGTTTGGTGGGTTGAAAGTTGTGGACTAATGAAACTCTCTTGCTGTTCTTCCTGGGGAGGAGGGGCGGGGGGTGGTTAGAACAGATATGCAAGCAATGGAGGAAATACATGGGAGGGCTCCATCAACTGTGACAGAGAGGAAGTCACAGTTACAGAAGAAGGAAGACATTTCAGAAGATGCATGAAGAAGTCTCATCTTGAGGGCAGGTGTAGCAGAAATGGAGAAATAGAGCATAAGGGACAATATATTTACAGCAATGAAAGTGACTGGAAGTCTAGTCAAGGTAGCTGTGAGATGGTGGGTTTACAGAAGATGTGAATGACGTCCCCTCCTCAGATGGAGCAGAGTGATTTATAAAAGGAAGTCCAAGATGGTCCAGGTGAATTTGAGGGCATGTTGGAAGTTAGTGCATATCCGTATATGTTTTAAACAGTTAGAATTTGACGTTCTTGAAATAGTTTAGGTCACCAAACAGGGAAGGCTCCTGTTTATAGGAAACTAAAACAAATGCTTGTAAGAATGTAAAACAGATTTTGAGAGAAAACTTACGTATAATATCAAAACAAACCGCATCAGGTCCTATGGATATACAAATGGGAAATAGACATAGAAGGCAGGTGGATCTTCCAGAGAACAAGGATGGTTAAGTAATGACAGGAAAGAAAGAAGTGGCAGATATATTAAGTTGATTTTTATCTGGCAATCTTCACTGTGGAGATTACTGCAAATATCTCCAAGATAACAGATGGGCTCATTTCAAATAATTAGATTTTAATTAAAAAAATATTTTGACATACTGCACAGTAACTGGCCATTTTGGCCCATGAACCAATGTTGCCCAATTACACCCAATCAACCTACAACCCCCCAGTATGATTTGAACAGCAGGAGGAAACTGCAGCCCCCTTGGAAAACCCATGCAGACGTGGGGAGAATGTACAAACTCCTTACAGACAGTGTGGAATTCGAGCCCCAGTCCTGATCGCTGATGTTGTAACAGCCGTGCCAACCGTGCCACTTAATCCCAATCACCAGGGACAAGTGTTAGTGGATCTGAATGGACTAGTCCAACAACTCACTGGGACCCGATGGCTGCACACGAAAGGGTCAACGGAAATGGCTGCAGAGATGATGGATGCATTGGATTTCTTTTTCTTTGTTCAGGATAGTTGCAGTAGATTGGAAAACAGTCAATGTAAGCCCCACCCCCAAAAAAACTTGGTCATTAATGGAGGAAGACAGAAGATTTAGAACTACAGGTCAGTTACTTTAATGTCTATAATTGGCAATCTAGCTAATTCAATAACTATATAGATCGGCCATGGTTCAAATGGCAGAGCAAAGTCAATGGGCCAAATAGTCTAATTCTGCTCCTATGTCTTATGGTCAAAGGGGAAATAACTATCAATTCTGGAAAGCTGAAAATTATCAAACCAAGTCAATATGATTTTATCAAAGGTAAATCATGTTTGACAAATTTGTTCAAATTGCTTAAGGCTGTGACAGAACAATTTGAGCAAGAGTGACTTTTAGATGTGGTGTATTTAGATTTCCAAAAGGTATTTGACAAGATATCAAACAAAAAGCTGCTGCACAACTAAGCTAGCCTGGTTTTGGATGGTACGGCTCAAAAACTGCCTGGAACGCAGAAAACCGAGTTGGGATAAATGGGTCATTTTCAGGCTGGTGGGATATAATTGGTGGCGATCCCTAGGGGTTGGATCAATGGATGCAGGTTACTCTTGACTCATGATCCACATCTCCAAGTCTCTTCAGTCTGGAGCCCTAACTGCCTTTGGTTGCCAAATATCACCACCCTGCAACTCCTTCTTGAAAACTCTTCAGCTCCACCTCACCTTCATATTCTCCTGTAAACCTTTGTGATGATGCTATTGCTAAAACTACCCTCAATTCCTTGTGGGGTAAACGACTCTCATGTATAATTATCAAGTCAAGCACACCTATTGGCTGGTTGTACCTGTGACCCTTTCCCACAGACTCCTGTATAAAGGTGACTGTTCCATAGTTCAAACCGACGCAACCAAACTGTGCAACATAACCGATCATTTATGGAATTACAAATCAAAGTTTATTACCTGAGGAGAAATTGTTTAAAATGAAAATGCAGAATAACTAAAAGGCCAGAAACTATTTTGCCTTTTTCAAGGCAAAATTGTCCCTGCAGGACAATCGAACTGTAGAGATACACTGCTCTCAAGTGAATAAAAGTCTATTGGGTTCTTTACAATAGTCTCTCGAATGATTTATGGTGCGTCAATGTGAATATCTCTGGTAAGGGATACATTACCCCCCACTAATTGTCCTCTTGAAGGTGGTGGCAAGTTGCCTCCTTGAACTGTCTGTGGGGGAAGTTCCTCCAACAATGCTGTCGACAAAGGAGATGCATTTTCAAATCAGGATGGTGGATAACCAGTCTGGTGGGGTTCATATACATCTGAAGATTTCCTTTCAGGATGTAGTGAGCAGCTGTTGATCCCCAATTATGACAAGATTCTTGAGTTATATCAAACAGTACAGTTCAGGAAAAGGCCCTTCAGCTTTTTGTGCTGAACAGGATGCCCATATCAAAACTAAAAGTCTGTTACTTGCTCCTGATACCTATCTCTCCATCCCCTTCACACTCAAGTGTCGATCTGGAAACCTCTTAAACACCACTATGTGTCTACTTCCACCATTACTTCCGGCAATCTGTTCCAGGCATCCACCACTCACTGTGTAAAACGTTTGCCCCACACATCTCCTTTAAAATCCCCTCCCACTTCACCTTAAACCAAGTGTGTGACACTTTTACCCCAGGGAAAAGATTCTGACTCTATCAGGCTTTCCCCTCACTTCTGGGAAAACAACCCAAGTTTGCCCAACTTCTCCCAATAACATGAATGTACTAAACTGGACAACATCCTCGAAACAAAAAGCCTGTTCTGTAGCCTTTCCAAAGCCTCCACATCTTCCTGTTGTGGTCGACCAGAATTGCAAAAGGGGTCTAACAGAAGTTTTATGTTGGAGCTGCACTCCTCTCAGGTAAACAGAGAGCATTTAAGTCAAGTCTATTGTCATCTGATTGCACAAATACAACCAACGAAACAGCATTCTCCAGTCCTCAGGGTGAAAACACAGCCAGACATCGTACAGACAAATAATCCATAAAAATAAATAAATATTGTTTTGTGCAAATGAGAGTCTTGGATGGTTAGTGTGAGCAGTTCCATAGCACCCCTGATGGTGGGAAGTTTTGGGGAGACAGGATGTGAATCATTCTACAGGATACCCAATATCTGACGTGATAATGTAGCAACATCATATCGCCATGTAGCTTCTGACCAATGATTCTTCCCCTGGTTGCCAATTGCAGGGATTCCACCATGGTTAAAAGTCAAAGCCAGCTGGGGTCACACATCAGACCATGTTTGAATGTTTACCTGATCTGGTTTGTGTCATCTTTCCTCTGATAATGCCCATTTAAAATACCTTGAGGTAATCACCTGTGTTCAGTTATATAATTTGTTATTGTTAGTCCAAGGCTGAAAAGTTCAAGAATGAAATCCTATGTGATGAAATTCCTCCTGGTTCCCCTCTTAAATTGATGTCCCCATATTCTGACTCAAGTGCCCTACGTCCTTCCAGAAGTCTCCATAAGGGACCTACTCAGTCAAATCTTTTTAGAATCTATGTTTCAATCAGATAACTTTCCATTTTTCTGAGCGACTGTTGCTCAAATCACTGCCCAATCTCTCCTCATCCTTTCATCTCATAAACCAACCATTAATCTGCTTTGAACTCCCCCTCCACCCCTCAACTTGAATAGAAAGTCATGACAGTACCAGATATCGACAGGACAGCTGCTCCTGCTATATGTGAACTACCAGACAGATAATAACTTGCAAATAAATAGGGAACACAAAGATGAACCAACAATCTTTTCTCACTGCTGCCATCAGGAAAGAGGTATAGGTACCACAAGACTAGCACCACCAGGTTCAGGAACAGCTGCTACCCCTCCACCATCAAAATCCTCAATGACAAATTCAATCAGGGACTCATTTAAGGACTGTTCTTTGTGCACTTTATTGATTTTAAAAAAAATTCTCTCTGTATTGCAGTTTGTTTACATTCATTATCTGTTTACATGTATCTGCTGTGTACTTTTTTTTGCACAACCAGTAAATGGTAATTCTGCCTTAACCGCAGAAAAAGAATCTCAGGGTTGTATGTGATGCTATGTATGTACTCTGACAATAAATCTGAATTCACAGAGCAAAGGCAGTCTTTTACTCCGGGTGGTTAAAAGAGATAAAGGAGAAAGAATTATGCTTCACTAAAAATTGAACAAATAAGTTTTCCTCTTTGGATAATGATGCCAGTAGATCATGTTGATGGCAGGGAGGGAGACTCAATAATTCTCCCTACCACTCCCAAAACATTGATTACTTCTTACTTACTATGGACGCTGCGTGACCAGCTGAATTTCTCCAGCACGCACGTATTACACAACTGCAGATTTTTTGTCTATCTATAGGAAGAAAAAACCTTTTGTTGGAATTTTAAACTGCATTTTGAGCACAGAATGAAGACTGGGAGATGAACATGAGATTACAATAAAAGAAACAAAATTTTTATATATTGACAAAGGTAAGTGTAATTATAAGTCTGAGACTATGTAGATGCATAGTCAATGTGCTGCAATTAAAGGCATCTGATTTCATTGATCTGTGGAAGAATATTTTTGCTATGTTCTCACTGGTTAAATAGGAAGCGATTCATGAACAAACAGAAACTGGAGGGACTTAATGGGTCAGGCAGCATCCAGGGGAGACATGGTCAGGCAGCATTCAGGGAAGACATGGTCAGGCAGCATCCAGGGGAGACATGGTCAGGCAGCATCCAGGGGAGACATGGTCAGGCAATGTTTCAAGTTGGGACCCTTTATTGAGACTAAAGTAGGAAGGGGTGATATCAATAAAAACATAATGCTAGAGACACTCAGCAGGTCAAACAATGTACTTTATACAGCAATGATAAAATGCATAACTAATATGTTGGGAATGTTGGTTACTTTATCTTGCTCTATAAAGTACACTATTTGATCTTTTGAGTTTCTCAAGCATTGTGTTTTTATTTCAACCACAGTGTCTACAGACTTTTATGCTTTATTTTAGGGGTGACATTGTTTATCAAGAGGGGGAAAGATGGGAGGAAGAAACTGCGAAGGGGCTAGGAGATTATAGGGTTTGGGGCAGAAGGATAAAGTGGTGGAGAAACAGGGAGAGGGGGAGATCATTGGGAATCAGAATCAGAATTTCTTGTCGTGACATGTCACAATATTTGTTGTTTTGCGGCTGCATCACAGGCACAAAATTGCTGTAAATTACATTAATTAAAGGGGTTATTACTGTGTTTGTGTTTCATTGTCCATTCAGAAATCAGATGGCAGAGGGGAAGAAGCTGCTTTTGTAACATTGGATATGTGTCTTCGGTCTCCTGTTCCTCCTTCCTGATGGTAGCAGTGTGAAGTGGGCATGGCCTGGATAGTGAGGGTACTTGAGGATACAGGCTGCTTTCTTAAGACATCACCTCTTGTCAATGTCCTTGATGGAGTGGAGACTGAAGGGATGAAATTAAAGAGAAAAGTAAGAATGGTAGTAGGTAGAGATGAAAACAGTAGAACAAGGAGGTGGAGGTTATCTAAACTCAAGGTTCATGCCATTGGGTTTAAGACTGTTGACTCACAGGAGAGCCGCTTCAGACTGAGTTGCTGAATCAGTCGGGCTCAATCCTCTCCACTCCTCTGATCACACTCCCTCCAGGAGTCCCCGATCCACTCTTCTGTCCCTTCTGTTGGGAGAAATATGATGTGTTGTTCCATGCGTTTCCAATCAGTCATTGCATTTCCACTGCAAATATTTGCTACTTCATCAAAGCAAGACTATCATTGCATTTAATTGCTTAACAGCCGAATCGGATCTATTTCAAGAATGCTGTCATTGCTGCCATTAATACGACTGAGGAAAAGAAGTTTGGGTTGATTCATCGAGTTTCAGCTCTTTACTGATAGATGCTTGATCCTTTCCTCTTAAAGCATGAATAACATCCTACATTTAGCAGGACAGGAACCATCAGAGAGTGAACTATGATTAAGTAAAATGTATCCCAATTTTGTCTTAGCTGCATGAACCTTGAAATTATACCATGAGATAATAGGTCTGAATGCTTAATGCATTCATCTGCAACTCCATTTAATTTAAAAGGGTTATTACCTCTGCTAAAATGGTGGATGGAAGAATTGCTAGTTAATGTATTGTGAATGTTGCTTTTATCTCACAGAGTAATTTAAATGCTTTAAAAGTAGTTTAATGTTGCAATAGCCCTGTATCACCGGCAGTTAAGAAAAACCCAGACTCTACCAGAGGAACCGTGTTCAAACCCAGTTGTTAACGATATTTCAGCTGAGTTAACCCAGTTGGGGTAGGTTTAGTAGGTTTTAGCTAGACTTCAATCCTTTGAACTTATGTGTCACTCTTTGAATGCTTAACAAAATGGCATTCAATTTGGTTGTCTCGGAGAGACACATTACACCATAAAATATTTGATGTTCGCACGTTCACACAGTGTTATTTGAAGACAACAGGGATCCGTGCAATAGAAAGCCCAGTCTTCATTGGCTCCCAGAGTTGAAGCAAATGCAGAGAATCCCACAGAGGCTGTGGGAGCGCTGGAGGCAAATCCACGGGCACTCAGTGGCTCAGAGGACTCTTCTGCTTCTCTTCCTCCTATTGTTAGGTGCGCTGGGCAATGCTCATGGCAACTTTCCTTATGGCAGACAAAAGTTGAAGTATATCATGTATATTATATTTTTAATGTATTATTATGTGACATTCTGGAACCTATGAAATGAAGTAAAAGGCTTGGTGATTATATGAAAATATGGTAAAAATAACCTGTCTGATTATTAGAATCTTGGCTACTCATGCCAAGGATTCCTTGAACTGAAGGCATTGGAAAAGAGGAAATCTATCATACAGAAATTCTGTGCAAATTTAGCAATTAAACTTTGAAGGGTTTTCCATCTCATTGATCCCTGCAGATTAGATCAAGCTTGAAGCATCTCAGGGCTTCAAGGAAAAAAGAACTACATGCACTGAGTCTGAAGGAAGCACTCGCCTTTGCTACATAAAGGACACTGCTTGACCTGCTGGGTTTCTCCAGCATTTTGATTTTTTTTTACCTCAACCACGGTGTCCACAGAATTTTGTGTTTTACTTCCAAAAAGATCATGTGATCTCCATGGCATGAGGTGCTTCTTGGCTAATGCCTGTTGAACAAGGACTAATTTCCAAGATCCCCATTGCCCAGTAAGGGAGATGTCTGACACTCCCTGAAGGAAACTGGAAAGGAACAACCTTTGTCAAATTTATTGTCATCCAATTGCACAAGTGCAACCCAATGAAACAGTATTCTCCAGTCCTCGGTGCAAAACACATAGACACACAACAGACATAACACTCATACAGGCATACGGTACATATGCAGGACAAGTATTCAAATATACAAATAACTAAATAAATAAATAGATTTTGTTTCCTGAATATGAGAGTCTTGGATGGTCAGTGTGAGGAGTTCCTTTGGTCGTTCAGCATTCTCACTGCCCATGGGAAGAAGCTGTTCCTCAGCCTGGTGGCGCTGGCTCTGATCCTCCTGTATCTCTTCCCCGATGGGAGCAGCTGAAAGATACTATGTAAAGGGTGGAAGGGATACTCAACAATTTTGCGCACCCTCTTCAATGATCCTGGTAGATCATGTTCATGGTGGGGGGGGGAGAGAGACTCCAGTGATCCTCTCTGCCGCTCTTATGGACCTGTGGATTAACTTCTGTTGATTGTAAGGGCTCAGTCCCAAAACTCTAGTTACCTCTTACTTCCTATGGATGTTGCATGACCTGCTAAGTTTCTCCAACATGTCTGTTTATTATACACAGTGCTAGCATCAGCAGAAATTCTTGTTTAACTTCAAGAAGGAAAAATTTTTGCTGGAATTCTAAACAACATTTTGGGTATAGAATGAAGATTTGGACATGAAAATGAGATTATAATAAAAGATAAAATAACAAATTTCATAAAAACAATTTTTATTTATTTCTATTTTATTTAATTTTACTATCTGTAGGATTTTCACTTGGAATGCATAAAGTTACATTTCAAAGAATCAGTGTCCATCAGCAGTAATTGTGATTCACTGTACCACGATCCCTGCAACAAAATGAACAAATTTCAGGGTATATATATTTTTTTTAATTACATTTAAATTTAGACATACAGCATGGTAACAGGCCTACACCCCTGGTTGGAGTGTATGGTGGGAGAAAACTGGAGCCCTGGAGAAAACCCATGCAGACACGGGGAGAACATTACAGACAGCGCGGGATTCCAACGCTGGTCCGGTCCTGATCGCTAATACTGTAAAGGCATTGTGCTAAACACTATGCAAATGGTGCCACCCATTTTACTGATTCTTAAAATCTTTAAACTGGTTTCCCTGATTATGGTCCAGGAAATGTGAAGTGGTTTAGCCTTTGAACAAAGATCATATGCATGAACACTTCAAATCCTATCTATTTCACAGTGTAATAAACCATAAGCGGTGAAATTAGAACTACAAAGTCCATCCATTTCATTGAAAAAAAATCCAAAATGGATTATTTTTGATACCAATGATTCTCCAGCTGTCTGGATGAGATGTAGAGCTGAACCTTGGTGCCCAGACAGCAGGCACTGCGATTGTAATAAAAAATGCAGAAATGCTGGAGGAACTCAGCAGGTCTCACAGAATTCATAGAACCATAGAACACCACATTACAGAAACAGGCCTCTTCGGCCCTCCTTGTCTGTGATGAACTATTTTTTCCCTTGTCTCACTGACTAGCCCTCCATACCACTTCCATCCATGGTTGGACCTGTCCAAATTCCTCTTTAATGTTAAAATTGAGCCCGTATTCACCACTTCAGCTGAAAGCTCATTCCACACCAGAGGAGGTAAAGCTATATAACTGACATTTTGGGCCTGAGCCTTTCTTCAAGGTTCTTTGAAGGTTCAAGGTACACAGTACATACCTTGAAGAAGGGTTCAGGCCTGATACATCAGTTATATAGCTTTACCTCCTCTAGATGCTACGAGACCTGCCGAGTTCCTCCAGCATTTATGTGTTTTTAGCCCAGTCAGCAAAGCGTATGTACAGTTCCTGCCCAGTACATGAGAGTACAACCTCTTCATGAGGTTATCTCTATTATTGTCCACATCCATCTTTCTTTTGTTTTCTGCTGAAGGATACATAAACATTCCTATGCCATTTATTGTTCAACTTAGTATCCCACAGTCCTTTTAAAGCTGCTTCTTTCATTTCCTTTCCATCAGTTACTGGCCTTCAATTTCACTTGTAGGCTCAGCTGCTTCTTCATGTCATCTTCCAAACACGACTGTGGCTGGGGTGGGACGACTCTTTTAATATGTTGGCTGCTATGAGGTATAGGTACCATGAGACTCACACCAACAGGTTCAAGACCAGCTGCTCCCCCTCCACCATCAGACTCCTCAACAACCAACTCAATCAGGGAGTCATCTAAAGACTCTTACTTTTGTACTTTATTGTTTGTTTTTCCTTTCCTTATTGTACAGTCAGTTTGCTTACATTCCTTTATTTGTTTACATGTATACGCTGTGTACAGTTTCTTTTGCACTACCGATAAGTGATAATTCTGCCACACCCACAGGAAAACAAATCTTAGGGTTGCATGTGATGCCATGTACATACTCTGACAATAAACCTGAATCTATCTCAAACCAACAAAAAGAGTAGATGGAATTCATGGAGAGCCAAGATTATGTATGATGGACTGAGATGTGTTTATACCCTCTGAAGTTTCTGATGGTCTTGGGCAGAGCCGTTCCTGTTCTTTGCAGCGAAGCACCCTAACAGGATGCTTTCAGTGGTGCCTGCGTAGAGGTTGTTAAGGGAAGATGCTGAGTTTTTTTCTCTCTCTCAGTACTGCACAGTCAGTTTCTTTACATTCATTATGTTTATAGTTCTTTATTTGTTTACATGTGTAGAGGTTTTTTTTGCACTACCAATAAATGGTGATTCTGCCTGGCCTGCAGGATAAAGAATCTCAGGGTTGTATGTGATGTCATGTGTGTACTCTGACAATAAATCTGAATCTGAATCTGAAAATATCTGAAATCATGCCAAACTTCCTCAGGCTCTGGTTAAGCGTTAGCACAAAGGTTCTTTATTGACCATTGTGTGGATGGACCACAACAAGACACTGGAGATGTTTACTCCTCAGGACACAAAGTTGTGTGCTATCTCCTTCTCATAACCATTGATGCGGACTGTGGTGTGACCTCTAACCCTTCTCTGACTGACGTGGGCATCGTGGTGCTGGGACTGAGCCACTGGTCCCTCTGCCTCCTTTCTACACTGGAACTTATCATCATTAGAGATCCAATCTAAGACAAAGATGTCCTCCGTGAACTTACAGATGGAGTTGGAGCAGTGTTTGATCGCTGAGTCATGGGTGTTCAGGGAGTGCAGAATGGGAATGAGTACACAGCCTTGTAGGGCCCTGGAATTGAGGAAGTGCTGTCACCTGTCCTCACTGATTAACGTCATAGAGTCACAAGGTGTGGAAACAGGCTTTCAGCCCAATTTGACCATGCCATTCGAAATGCACCACCCATACTAATCCCACCTGCCTGCATTTCACCATATCCCTCTCAACCCATCCTATCCATGGATCCATTCAAATGTTTAAGGAAGGTGTGGAAGGAAAATTTTTTTACACCGAGAATATTGGGTGCCTGGAGCACATTGTCAGGAGTAGCAGAGGAAGTAGAAGCGATAGCAGTGTTTAAGAGGCTTCTAGATAGCCACATTAATATGACGAGGGTGGAGGTGAAAGCAGCATGAGCTTTAGTTTGATTTGGGGCTTGTGTTTAGCACAGACATGTGGGCCGAAAGGTCTGTTCCTGTGATATACTGTTCTAAGATTATTGTTAAATTATTGATGTTCTGCAGGAAGCAGTTCCATATGCATTTTATTCAGATGAACATCTTATGGGTGCACATGTGGGAAGACTGACATGGTTAGCATAGCGCCAGCAACCAGGATTGGAATTCTGCGCTGTCTCTAAGGAGTTTGTACGTTCTCCCCATGTCTGTGCAGGTGTCCTCCGGGTGCTCTGGTTTCCTCCCACCATTCAGAACATACAGAGATTGTAGGTCAATTGGGGAAATTGGGCTCATGGGCTGAAAAGGCCTGTGACCGTGCTGCAGGTCTAATAAAATAAGAGTCATCCATAGCTGTAAGTCTCTTAGGCACAAGAACAACTAAATTCATTATTAACATGGCTAAATGCACTTAAAAGGTTGTTGAAATTAATTCCAAGCTAATAGACCATTAATTACTGGAGCTCAGACACAAAGCTTGCCATCAAATTTGGTGACAGGAAAACAGATGATGTTTGCACTGAAGAGGGTTTTGTCCTTGAATTTCTCTTTAAGTTCTTTTCTCTCTTCATTCCTCTTGTACTACCCAATGATAGCGGTTAGAGAGCCTGGTTCTATTATTTATTAACGATATGCTCATCAAATAATTAATTTCAATGAAACCCTTTTGTTTCATTGTAAGGAATATATCCATTAATATGGTTCTGCACTTCCTGCACACAATCCTTAAATGCAGGTTAATGTATCTGATCTGGGAGAGCTCCAGACTTCAAGTTCAAGTGTATCATTCTGTGTATGAGGTACATTGGAAATGTTTGCATGGTGAGTAGTCCTGAGAGTCAACCCATACTTAGTGTAGCAGTAGATACCCAGGGCAGAGTGCAGGGTTCCAGAGTGACAGAAAGAGCAAAGACAACATCACTCACTGGAGTGAGCTTCATTCAGGAGTTTGATACAGCTGCCCCTGAAGCTGGTGTGTGATCTGTCATTCGTGAATTGGGTGGGTGAAGAGGGTGGCGCCGGGGTGAGCTGAATCTGCTAACACTTGGCTGCTTTCCTCAGGTCATTAGGAGTGCAAGTGGAATTGATGGGGGTGGGGGGGGGGGGTGGGTGTGGTGGTAGGTGGGAGGGTGGAGGGGTGTTGTATGTCTGAACAATTGCTCTTCCAATTGCTGAGCAGAAGGACCCAAGAAAAAACACAATGTGGGAGAAACACAGCAGGACAAACAGTGTTCTTTGTATAGAAAAGATAAAGGTACATAACCAATGTTTTGGGCTTGAATCCTTCATCAAGGTATGAGCAAAATGTGGACAGGCACCTGAACAAAATGGTGGGGGGGGGGGAGAGAGGGGGCAGGGGAAGGAGCACAGACCCACAGGTAGGAGATCTTTGGCTTGGCTTCGCGGACGAAGATTTATGGAGGGGGTAAAAAGTCCACGTCAGCTGCAGGCTCGTTTGTGGCTGACAAGTCCGATGCGGGACAGGCAGACACGATTGCAGCGGTTGCAAGGGAAAATTGGTTGGTTGGGGTTGGGTGTTGGGTTTTTCCTCCTTTGCCTTTTGTCAGTGAGGTAGGAGATAATGGATGGATAAAGGAGGGAGGCCAGTCCAGCAATGAGGGGGGGGGGGGGGAAATGGCTCTGTGAATGGAGAGGGAAGGGGATGGAGAGATGGAGGAAAGAAGACAGGGGGAAGGGAAGGGAGGGAGAACAGAGAGTAGGCTATCAGAAACAGGAGAGATCGATTTTAATGCCATCCTGTTGGAGAGTGCCCAGACAGAAAATCAAAGGTAGTTCCTATAATTTACGGGAGGTCTTGGTGGGATAGTACACAAAGCCAACAACAGACATGTGAGTATGGAAGTGAGGCACTGAATTGAAGTGGTGAACACAGATGAACACAGTGTATTCTCATTTCATATTTCATAGAAGGAGGTCACTTCAGCCCAACATATCTGGGCCAAATCACAGAGCAATCTCTTCTCTTTTTAATTTTCTTTAGTTCTCCACACAAAGGATGAGGGTGACTAATAGAGGTCTACAAGATTATGAGAGGAATAGATAAGGTGGACAGTCAGCGCCTTTTTCCCGGGATGGAGTACAAAACATCAGAGGACATCTGTATAAAGTTAAGGGAGGGAAATTTAGGGGAGACATCAGGGATAATTTTTTTGCAGAGAGTTGTGGGTGCCTGGAATGCATTGTCACGGATGGTGAAGGAGGTTGAAACATTAGGGGCATTAGACAGGCACGTGGATGAAAGAAAAATACAGGGTTATGAGCTAAGGGAGCGTTTAGTTTTTATTTATAGGCAAATATGGTTCAGCACCATATCGTGGGCTGAAGGGCCTGTTCTGTGCCGTAATGTTTGATGTTCTATGTTCTCGTTAACTCCTCAAGATTCTGTTACTCGGGTCAATTTACAGAAGCCAATTAATCCAACAACCTGCATATTTTCAGATAAAAATGGAGCACTCAATAGAACCCCACATGGTTCCAGGACAACTGCAAACTCCATACAGACAGCTCCAGAGGTCAGAACTGAACCTTGATCGGTCAAGCTGCCAGGATGATCCAGTGACTCTGTTGCATTACTTCACTGGAAAATCGAGAAAGTCATCTATTTATTTCACTTTTATTCTTCTTTTTCTTTTCTTTTCTTTTTTTTTCTTTGGCTTGGCTTCGCAGACGAAGATTTATGGAGGGGGTAAAAGTCCACGTCAGCTGCAGGCTCGTTTGTGGCTGACAAGTCCGATGCGGGACAGGCAGACACGATTGCAGCGGTTGCAAGGGAAAATTGGTTGGTTGGGGTTGGGTGTTGGGTTTTTCCTCCTTTGCCTTTTGTCAGTGAGGTAGGAGATAATGGATGGATAAAGGAGGGAGGCCAGTCCAGCAATGAGGGGGGGGGGGAAATGGCTCTGTGAATGGAGAGGGAAGGGGATGGAGAGATGGAGGAAAGAAGACAGGGGGAAGGGAAGGGAGGGAGAACAGAGAGTAGGCTATCAGAAACAGGAGAGATCGATTTTAATGCCATCCTGTTGGAGAGTGCCCAGACAGAAAATCAAAGGTAGTTCCTATAATTTACGGGAGGTCTTGGTGGGATAGTACACAAAGCCAACAACAGACATGTGAGTATGGAAGTGAGGCACTGAATTGAAGTGGTGAACACAGATGAACACAGTGTATTCTCATTTCATATTTCATAGAAGGAGGTCACTTCAGCCCAACATATCTGGGCCAAATCACAGAGCAATCTCTTCTCTTTTTAATTTTCTTTAGTTCTCCACACAAAGGATGAGGGTGACTAATAGAGGTCTACAAGATTATGAGAGGAATAGATAAGGTGGACAGTCAGCGCCTTTTTCCCGGGATGGAGTACAAAACATCAGAGGACATCTGTATAAAGTTAAGGGAGGGAAATTTAGGGGAGACATCAGGGATAATTTTTTTGCAGAGAGTTGTGGGTGCCTGGAATGCATTGTCACGGATGGTGAAGGAGGTTGAAACATTAGGGGCATTAGACAGGCACGTGGATGAAAGAAAAATACAGGGTTATGAGCTAAGGGAGCGTTTAGTTTTTATTTATAGGCAAATATGGTTCAGCACCATATCGTGGGCTGAAGGGCCTGTTCTGTGCCATAATGTTTGATGTTCTATGTTCTCGTTAACTCCTCAAGATTCTGTTACTCGGGTCAATTTACAGAAGCCAATTAATCCAACAACCTGCATATTTTCAGATAAAAATGGAGCACTCAATAGAACCCCACATGGTTCCAGGACAACTGCAAACTCCATACAGACAGCTCCAGAGGTCAGAACTGAACCTTGATCGGTCAAGCTGCCAGGATGATCCAGTGACTCTGTTGCATTACTTCACTGGAAAATCGAGAAAGTCATCTATTTATTTCACTTTTATTCTTCTTTTTCTTTTCTTTTCTTTTTTTTTCTTTGGCTTGGCTTCGCAGACGAAGATTTATGGAGGGGGTAAAAGTCCACGTCAGCTGCAGGCTCGATTGTGGCTGACAAGTCCGATGTGGGACAGGCAGACACGGTTGCAGCGGTTGCAGGGGAAAATTGGTGGGTTGGGGTTGGGTGTTGGGTTTTTCCTCCTTTGCCTTTTGTCAGTGAGGTGGGCTCTGCGGTCTTCTTCAAAGGAGGTTGCTGCCCGCCGAACTGTGAGGCGCCAAGATGCACAGCTTGAGGCGATATCAGCCCACTGGCGGTGGTCAATGTGGCAGGCACCAAGAGATTTCTTTAGGCAGTCCTTGTACCTCTTCTTTGGTGCACCTCTGTTACGGTGGCCAGTGGAGAGCTCGCCATATAACACGATCTTGGGAAGGCGATGGTCTTCCATTCTGGAGACGTGACCCAGAGTTAGCACGTTTAGTGTAGCGGTTAGCGCAACACTGTTTACAATGACAGCAATAGGGACCGGAGTTTGAATTCTATGCTGTCAATAAGGAGTTTGTATGTTTTCCACGTGTCTGTGTGGGTTTTGCCTGGGGCATCCGATTTCCTCCTACCGTTCAAAGTATACTGGGGGTTGTAGGTCAATTGGGTGTAATTGGGTGGGCCAGGCTTGGGGGCCAAAAGGGCGTGTTACAATGCTGCATGTCTAAAAAAAAAGTTTAATTTAAATTTAAAATTTAAATGTAAAAAAACTGAATTTAGATGTTGAGTAATTAATGGAGAGATAAAAGAATGAATGTAAGAATTTTATAGTGACTGTTGTAATACCAATTCCACATTGCCCAGGCCAATGGTTGAACACCGTTCTATATATTATTTACAATTCAATCTATTCAATTATGATATTAAATTGATCCATAATAAACTGGTAAAAGCCATTGAACATGATAAGTAAATACAATGTAATTACCTCTTTACTCCAATGAAAAGCTTGATTATTTTTGGTTTAAAGTTCCACTGAAAGATTTGTCCGTGATGTATTACTTGGAAAGATTTGCAATTATATGACCTTTCTCAGGATGTTCCAAGCCACCACAGAGGCCATGAAATGTTTTAAAAGCACATCATCATGGTAAACATGGAAACCACCGTTAAGGAAAACTCCTCACACAAGGTGATAATGAGCAGTTAACTTTATAGCAAATTCACCAATCGCAAATGGTCTGCATTTTAGAATGTAGACTTTTTTTATTGGTATTCTCTTTAACCATCTTTATTTCACAGATTTTATGCACTTTTATTCATATTTTCTATCTCTAACTACCCTCATCAACAGCTTATCCCCATGGCCACACTGACATCAGCCTTTTCTTTGTCTGCCTCTTACTTCCTCACTCTCCCTGCAACCTCAGACTCTTCCTCAAATCCACAGAGGCTTTCTGACCTGCTGATTGTTTCCATCTTTTTCTTCCATTCCATAAATCTTCGTCCGCGAAGCCAAGCCAAAGAAAAAGACAATCAATTATCGTGATATTGTTTAAGAGATAACAGGTATCTATTTAGCACAAATAGGATTTTTCCTTCCTGTCTCTCCAATTTCTACTTACTCATATTTAGAAGAGTGCAATTGAATCTTTCAAATCCACTGGGTGGGATGTCTAAACCATATTTAAAATCTTATTCAATAGACAATATCTTTCATCACTCTTTTAGTACTGATATAAAATATCTGCTTTGATTTTGGTGTCTTGGCCAGATCAGGCTTGAATCTACAACCATCTGACTAAGAAGTAATTTGATAAGAGGTCCAGCTTCTTTACCTCCACTTCATGGCCTTTTGGATCAACACTGAGTTTCAGACAATGAATTTGCTATATCCAGTTCCACTTTCTGTTGTTGCATCTTTTATTTCTGTGCTTGTTTTCTCTCCACCTCTTGTACTCTTGTCAATAACCCCTTTTGTCATTCAACATCCCTTAATTGAAGGGTGTCTCCTTAGAACAGAGATGTGGAGGAATTTCTTTAGCCAGGGGTTGGTGAATCTGTGGATTTTATTATTACAGGAGGTTGTGGAAGCCAGGTTACTAGGTGCATTTAAGGCAGAGATTGATAGGTTCTTGATTAGCCAAGGCATCAAAGGTTATGGGGAGAAGGTTGGGCTGAAGGCTGAGTGGGAAAATGGATCATCCTATGATTAAATTGCGGGTCAGACTCAATGGACCGAATAGCCTACTTCTGCTCCTTTGTATGATAGTCTTATGACCTGCTTCCAGATCCTGTGCCTTCCCTTCTCATATCCCCTGCATTTATGTTGATTTTTTTGATAATTTCTTGGGCTGGAAAGAAGAGTTGCGAAGCAATATCTCTGCTTCACTCTGCACAGACACTGACTGCCTGACCAGCTGAGGATTTCTGGAATTTTCTCATATTATATTTGCAGAAACTGTAGCTTTAGTCTTCTGTGGTTGGATTATGGGTGAAGATAATGAACATGGTGAGTTTTTCTCTATTCAGAGAAAAACTCAGGTTAAAATTGGTACTTCAAAATAATGTATATGATATATACAATGTCTACAGCTGTGCCCTCATGAACCTTTTTAATCGCATCTTCAAAAAACTCAATCAGATTTATGACACGTTCTCCAACTTACAAAACCATGCTGACGATCCCTAATCAGCCCGTCCAAGCAAATGGATACCTTCGCCCTCAGAATACTGGCTGAGTACTCTGTGATACTAAGTGAGAATTTATCATGTCAGTATGAAAGGACAGGGAAAAGAAGAGACAATGGGAGGAAGAAGGGGGTGGGGGTGGTTAACAAAACCCAGAGAAGTTGATATTAATGCCATCTGATTGGAGGGTTTCTCCAATTTACGAGTGGTCTCAGTCTGGCAGTGCATGAGACCATGGACAGACACATCAGCAAGGGAATGGGATGGAGAATTGAAATGGGTGATCAATGTGAGATCCATGTTACTATGGAGGACAGAGCCAAGGTGCTAAACAGATTGTGAACCAGGGGTTGGAGAGATCAAGATAATTCACGTGGTCTATTTGACATCACAAGATTTCAAATGTTTTTTTTCTTGATTAATTTGTCGTCCAATGTTGTTCTCATTCTAAAGGGTGGTTAACCCTTCCATTATTTTTTTTAATGGCACTTTCCTGTAGATGAGTTTTAGCCTTGATTCTTTTCAGCTTTACTGTATGATTTCACATTCAATGGTAAATGAACTAGCACGCAGAGTTTCACTTAAAGGAAACTTTGACCAGACAAAGCACAACAACATTAAAGTATTAATAGTCCAAACAGTGGACCCGATAAATCTCTCCACTGATTGGTAGAAGATTGGAGAATCAAGCTTCTTGTTTGATGATGGGTTGCCTTTATCGCAGTAAATGGTTCGGACAGCTTTCTCAGCCTGAAAAGATGATAACGATTTTCTTTTAGTTACACCAGAAAGGCAGAACAGTTCTTTAGCTTTAACAATGATTCTAATCATTTAACTGCCCAGCCTATTGAATAGGTGTTTTAAAAAAAATTTACAATGACTTTTTAATGGTTAGCAGAGTGGGCTTTTGGCATTTATACAGTTTAATTCGAGTCACTTATGAAAGGTAAAATATAAAATTGCAGAATGTAGAGATGGTAAGTGCTTTGGAAAATTTTGGGTTCTTGTTCCTGTCACCATTTGTTCAATTTTCCTTCAGAGGTTCAGCTGTTTTCTTTTTTTTGCAACATCAAGGCAATGTTGAAACATAATTTAACACCATAAATTTATCAACATAAAGGCAAGTTGTAAATTGGGAGAGATATGACATTTTATACATTGAAGTCTCAGATTTCAGATTCAGATTTATTGTCAGAGTACATACATGACATCACATACAACCCTGAGATTCTTTTTCCTGTGGCCCAGGCAGAGTTTCTAATCAGTAGTGCAAAAAACTGTACAGATGTTGCACAACTTACGATAGGGTTACATTCTGGCAAACCTGTCATAAGTAAAAAAATGTAAGTCAAAAAAGAATACTGCAGCTACCAGTTTTTTATAATTAGATTTTAAATACATTTACTCCACACTGAAAAAAAAAACCATTAACATACACATCTGAAAGCACTCTGGGCATGAAGAATGTGTGAGGCAGAGAACGAAAATTAATTGCTGGATGGTGAAGATGGTGGAGATGCTAAAGTGACAGGATCATCCATTTCACTCCCTTCTGATGAAGCTCTAGAACAGCGGGTAGAACGCACTGCATCATCGACCCTTGTTGAAGGCACTTGTCGATGGTTTAATAGACATAGTCTTCTTCATCGCCCAGTATTGTGAGAGAGTAGCGTACCGCATATCACAAGTGTGGGAAAAGATCGGAATTTGAAATTGAAAGTACAGATTGGAACCAACGAAACTATAAAAAGTCATGTTGGACCATTGTAAGTACGAGAGCACCTGTTCTTGAGAAAAGATACATATACAAAAGAGAGAAATGTAAATAAAGTGCAAACAGACAGACTGTGCAATATGGAAAATAAATCTACAATAATAAGTAATGTGCAAAGCAAGAGCCCTTCAATGAGTCTCCAACTTAGTCTGTTGTTTAGGAGTCTGATAGTCCAAATGAATAAACATTGATATTCCTCCAATGAGATCTGTGGCCAAGTGAAGGTGAATACAATTTTAAGCAGTTGTACTAACAATATTACGTGACGATAAAAGAATCCTGAATAATGGAAACATTTTTAGCTCTGTCTTCAATGTGGGATGTTAGTACCTTAAAGTTCCTCTGCTGGAGGATTTCTCCTGGAGCCTCCATATTGATGCAACCATGAAGAAATCACACCAATGCCTCTAGTTTCTGAGAAGTTTGGGGAGATTTGGCAGTGAACATTCTATCAAAAATTTACATGTGCACAATGGGAAGCACACTGACTGGTTGCATCACAGCCAGGTTTGGAATCTCAGGTTTTCTGGAATTCAGAAAATAGCAAACCTGGTCAGGTCCATCACTGGCACCTATCCATTGAAGATACATGTGGGAAAGCGCTGTCTCAAGAAGGAAGCCAACATCACCCTGGTCACAAACTTTTCTCACTGCTAACTTCGGGAAGAAAGTACAGAAGCCTGAAGACCAGCAGGTTCAAGAACAGTTTTTTTTTCCCAAACCACTATCAGGCTCTTGAACATCCTTGTGTACCCTAACCCTAAACATAATTACTCTGAGGCCACCAAAAAATCTGTTTGCATTATTGAAAAATCACATTTTTTTGCACTAACTACAATGGTGAATATTTATTTACTACTTTGGTATACTGTGCTTAAGTATTTGTGTGGCTTCAGCAGGGCAGCACGATTAGTGTAGCAGTTAGCGAAATGTCCTTAGGACACCAACGATTGGGTCTGGGATTCGAATCTCATGATGTCTGTAAGGAGTTTGTACATTCTCCCCGTGTCTGCATGGGTTTTCCTTGGGGGCTCTGATTTCCTCCCACCATTTGAAACGTACTTGAGGTTGTAGATTAATTGGGTGTCATTGGGCAGCACGGGCTTGGTACAACAATTACACCATCTACAATTTTGCTGACGATACCACAATAGTGGGCTATATAAAGGAAGGGGATAAGTCAACATGTAAGATGGAGATTGGAAACTTGGCTAAATGGTGCACCAACAACAACCTTGCACTCAATGTCACCAAAATGTATATTGTACATTTAAAATTTTAAATAAAGTATTCAAAAAAAAATCACCAAAACTAAGGAGCTGATTGTTGACTTCTGGAAAAGGAAAGCCAGAGGTGTACAGTCTAGTGATCTTTGGGGGATCAGAGGTGGAGAGGGTGAGTATTTTTAAGTTATTGGGAGTCACTATCTCAGAGGATCTTTCCTGAACCCAATAATGAAGAAAGCACGTCAGCGCCTCTTGTCAACTCTCAGGAGTTTGCGGAGGTTAGGTATGGCATCGGAAACCCTGGCAAATTTCTACAGATGTGTGGTGGAAAGTGTGCTGACCGGCTCATCGTGACCTGGTATGAGGACCCCAGTACCCCTGAGCATAATGCCTTCCAAAAGATAGAGGACACAGCCCAGGATATCACAGGGAAAACACTATCCACTATGGAGTACATCTACAGGGAACACTGCTGTCAGAGAGCAGCAGCAATCATCAAGGACCCACACCACCCAGCACACGCTCTGTTCTCGCTGTTGCCAGCAGGAAAGAGGTCCAGATACCATAGGACTCGCACCACCAGGTTCAGGAACAGCTGCTACCCCTCCACCATCAGACTCCTCAACAACAACCTCAATTGAGGACTGATTTAAGGATTCTTACTTGTGCACTTTATTGATTTCTTTAAATTCTCTCTGTATTGCACAGTTTATTTACATATATTTTCTGTTTACAGTTCTTTGCTTGTTTATATGTATACATTATGTACAGTTTTTTTGTCTTCTTTCTTTGGCTTGGCTTCGCGGACGAAGATTTATGGAGGGGGTAAAAGTCCACGTCAGCTGCAGGCTCGTTTGTGGCTGACAAGTCCGATGCGGGACAGGCAGACACGGTTGCAGCGGCTGCAGGGGAAAATTGGTGGGTTGGGGTTGGGTGTTGGGTTTTTCCTCCTTTGCCTTTTGTCAGTGAGGTGGGCTCTGCGGTCTTCTTCAAAGGAGGTTGCTGCCCGCCGAACTGTGAGGCGCCAAGATGCACGGTTTGAGGTGATATCAGCCCACTGGCGGTGGTCAATATGGCAGGCACCAAGAGATTTCTTTAGGCAGTCCTTGTACCATTTCTTTGGTGCACCTCTGTTACGGTGGCCAGTGGAGAGCTCGCCATATAACACGATCTTGGGAAGGCGATGGTCCTCCATTCTGGAGACGCGACCCACTACCAATAAATGGCAATTCTGCCTCACCCACAGAAAAAAAGATCAGGATTGTATGTGATGTATGTACTCTGGCAATAAATCTGAATTACCTAATTAAAGTGAACTTTACATTATTAAGGGTTATCATGCTGATTTTTTTCAAATTACATTTTGAACTGTTTATTCTTAATGCAGGTGTATTTGTTAGACATTGCAAGAGTGTGTCTCAGGCAAATGCAAAATTTGTATATCCAGCATCTGCAATCCCTGAAGTGGCTGGATAGTTGGGGGGCGGGGTTAACTATATTACTAATATTTTCCAGTTGACTAGAACATGCAGGGCACGGTGGGAGATTTGCAGACGGAAGAAATTGAGTTTGATGTGGGATTATTTTCAGGACAGACATCGTGGACAGAGGGGCGTGTTACTGCACTCACACACCAGGTGCTGGAGGAAGTCAGCAGGTCAGGTAACTTCCACAGAGGAAAATGGTCAGTCAGTGTTTTGGAACTTTCATCTGGACTGCCAAAAAAAGAGGAGGGGCACCACCACGACTTTCTTCTCTCGCTGACCACCTTTATATTCTAGCCTCCTCCCTCCTTATTGCCAGTCCCGATGAGGTATTTTGGCCCAAAACGTTGACTGTCTATTGCTTGCCGTGGATGCTGCCTGACCTCCTGAGCTTCTCCAGCAGGTGTATCAGTGTGTTGCTCCACTTTCCCTGCATCTGCAGTCTCTCTTGTTGCCTCAGTTCCTGTGTTTTACTGCCTTCTGTTTTGATGTTGTAATAAATTCGAGTGGGTGCTGAATGCAAGACGGGCTCCCGAAGCTTCCTAATCATATTGGAGGCTGCAGAGACTGCAGGAGCACTGGAGGCAAATGCATGGACACTCGGTGTCTCTGTAGGGACTCACTTTTGCTTCTCTTTCTCCTATTGTTTGGGCATCAGGCTAGGCTCATGGCAACTCTCTTCTTAACTTACAGCAGGAAAAATTGATGAATTTCAGGTATACGGTATCTGGCACCTATGGGGATCGGTGGATGATGGAATAGTGATTCTTTTTTTTCTGGTTACTTGAGCTTGCGTGTTGCTTGATTGGTAAACTAAACATTTTTAAACCTGCATTTTTTATCTATTTATGTTCCTCGATTTATTTCGCTGGTTGCTTGAGGCTGCTAGTTACTTGAATTCCAGATAACAGAGGTTTTACTACATTACAGTTTTTGATCATTATGCAACAATAAAAGGGAATCTTGATTTTCGAAGTTCAGTCTTCTTTAGCATGTGAGAGGTGCTGATACTGGATGGACATGTTGATAGGAGCATCCTGCCATCTGATGCTGCAAGTCAAACCACACCTGACCACTTCTTCAGTATTTCTTTTGATAAACTTGGAGTCAATTTTATAGCTAATTAGTCTGACCACCAGGCATTTGAGGCAAATTAACTTCGAGATGTGAACATTATGTGTAGAGGCTCTTTTTATTAGCTTCCAGATGCTACAAACTCTGCTTGCATGTGATTATGTAACCTTGATGGTAATTATGTGCATGTGCTGGGTGGTATACCGATTCAGAATGTTTTCTCTTTGTTACGAATGCAGAAGAAATAACTCTTCTCCGTCCCTCCCTCTGACAACCAAGCTGTCCAATAAATTAGAATTTGTTAGCCCTTTAGCTTGCACATGTAGTTCTTCCCCTGTGTGTTGGACTGAATGGCACTTTATTTTGTCTCCAATACTATTGTTCACAGTGAGAGGGAAATCAATTGCACTGTGATGAAGTGTCAAGGGGCCGCTAAGCAGTTCATGATGAAATGATTATCTGGGAACCAGTTCACCCTCTTGGACAGAAAAGACAGAGACTGAATGGATGAACCTTGAGTTATGGATTAACACATGGAGTATGATATTGCTACTCTCAGAGAAATGTGGCGGAAGGAAGGATGGGACAGGCAATCCAGGGGAAAGGCCCTTCAGGATGGCAGTGGGGAGGTTGAAGTTAGGGAAGTTTACAGAATTGCAAGGAGAATAGGTAGGATAGATAATATATGAAGAAATATATATGGAACACTGACGTCAAAGAGCAGCAGCAATCATCAAGGATCCACACCACCCAGCACAAGCTCTGTTCTCGCTGCTGCCATCAGGAAAGAGGTTTAGGTGCCACAAGACTCACACCACCAGGTTCAGGAACAGCTGCTACCCCTCTACCATCAGACTCCTCAACAACAAACTCAATCAGGGACACATTTAAGGAGTCTTACTTTGCACATTATTTATTGTTGAATATTGATTTTCTGTCTTGGACAGTTTGTTTACATTTCTCTCTTTTGTATAAATATCTTTTTCTTGAGTACAGTTTTTTTTTTGCAGGGCCAATTCAGCTTGGCCTGCAGGAAGAAAGAATCTCAAGGTTGTATGTGATGTCATGTATGTAATCTGACAATAAATCCTATCTTTGAACTTTTCACTTTGATAGATTTTCCCTCGACAGATGCAAAAACAAAGTTCTGACTTCTCCAGCACTTTGGTTTTGCACTCTGCATTTAAGTATCTGCCATCTCTTATGTCTGCTTATTCACCAACCTTCCATGTGAGAATTAAAAGCTCTCTGAGAATCTCATCTATTGAACCAGATACATCATTATAATCTTCTGGACAAAAGAATTATTTTTTTAATTTACAGGACAGTACAGGCTCTCAATGTTTTGCAAACCCATATATTCCTTAAAAATGTACTGAACCCTTCCTACACTGTAACCCTCTATTTTTCTTTCATCATGTGACTGTCTAAGATTCTCTTAAATGCCCTTGATATTTCAGTCTCCTCCACCATCCCTGGAAAGGCATTCCAGGCACTGACAACTTTCTGCATTTATATTAAAAAAATTACCCCTGATGTATCCCCTAAACTTCCCTCCCTTCATTTTGTACATACTGTATGTATTTGTACTACATACTGGTGCTTGCTATTTCCACCCTGTGGAACAGGCACTTGCTGTCCACCCTATCTATGCCTCTCATAATCTTGTAGACGTCTATCAAGTCTCCTCTCATCCTTCTTCACGACAAAGAGAAAAGTCCTAGCTCTAAACTTTCCCCATAAGATTTATTTTTCAATTAGGCAACATCCTGGTAAATCTCCTCTGCACCCTCTCCATGGCTTTCAAATCCAGAGATTTGTAGAGTTGTAAAATTACCTTTCAATTCTTGAACTCAATTTCATGATTAATGAAGCTCATCATTCCATAGGCCTTTATCCTATTAATCTGTGGGGCAACCTTGAGAAATGTATGGATTTTGGCCCCAACGTTCCTCCACACTGTTAAGTATCTGAAAGTACATACAGCACAGTAACAGGCCCTTCCAGCCAATGACCCCGGGCCACCCAAATATCCCAATTAACCTACAACCCTAGCACATTTTGAGAGGAAACTGGAGCATGCAGATGAAACCCACACAGACATGGGGAGAACATGCAAACGGCCTACAGACAGCTCTAGTTTCAAACCCAGGCCGCTGGTGCTGTAACCGCAATGCACTAACCACTGTGCTAACCATGAATACACAACATATTGGCAGATGCACCTTCAGGAAGGAGGTATAGAAATCTGAAGACGAACACCCAGTGATGCAAAAACAGCTTCTTTCCCTCTGCCATCAGATTTCTGAATGGACAATGAACCACAGACATAACCTCGTTTTCTCTTCTTTTTACACTAATTCATTTATTTTAAAATGCAATTTATTGCAATATTTATTGCAATGGGTGGCTTGATTAGCACACACTATTATCATGTAAGCCACCTGTGCTCTCTGTAAGGAGTTTGTATGGTCTTCCTGTGTCTGCGTGGGTTTCCTTTGGTTGGTCCAGTTTCCTCCCTCTCTTAAAAATGTACTGAGAGTGTAGGTCCATTGGGGTATTTTGGAGGCATGGTTCTGAAGGGCCTGTTAACTGTGCTGAATGTAGGTCTAAATATCTCAATTTGCACCTGTCTTCTTCTTTGGCTTGGCTTCGCGGACGAAGATTTATGGAGGGGGTAAATGTCCACGTCAGCTGCAGGCTCGTTTGTGGCTGACAAGTCCGATGCGGGACAGGCAGACACGGTTGCAGCGGTTGCAGGGGAAAATTGGTGGGTTGGGGTTGGGTGTTGGGCTTTTCCTCCTTTGCCTTTTGTCAGTGAGGTGGGCTCTGAAGTCTTCTTCAAAGGAGGTTGCTGCCCACCGAACTGTGAGGCGCCAAGATGCACGATTTGAGGCGATATCAGCCCACTGGCGGTGGTCAATGTGGCAGGCACCAAGAGATTTCTTTAGGCAGTCCTTGTACCTTTTCTTTGGTGCACCTCTGTCACAGTGGCCAGTGGCGAGCTCGCCATAATACACGATCTTGGGAAGGCGATGGTCCTCCATTCTGGAGACGTGACCCACCCAGCGCAGCTGGATCTTCAGCAGCGTGGACTCGACGCTGTTGACCTCTGCCATCTCGAGTACTTCAACGTTAGGGATGAAAGCGCTCCAGTGAATGTTGAGGATGGAGCGGAGACAACGCTGGTGGAAGCGTTCTAGGAGCCGTAGGTGATGCCGGTAGAGGACCCATGATTCGGAGCCGAACAGGAGTGTGGGTATGACAACGGCTCTGTATACGCTTATCTTTGTGAGGTTTTTCAGTTGGTTGTTTTTCCAGACTCTTTTGTGTAGTCTTCCAAAGGCGCTATTTGCCTTGGCGAGTCTGTTGTCTATCTCGTTGTCGATCCTTGCATCTGATGAAATGGTGCAGCCGAGATAGGTAAACTGGTTGACCGTTTTTAGTTTTGTGTGCCCGATGGAGATGTGGGGGTGCTGGTAGTCATGGTGGGGAGCTGGCTGATGGAGGACCTCAGTTTTCTTCAGGCTGACTTCCAGGCCAAACATTTTGGCAGTTTCCGCAAAACAGGACGTCAAGCGCTGAAGAGCTGGCTCTGTAAAGCTGCCACAAAACAACAAATGTTGTGGCATGTTCATGACAAAAAATGATTCTGATTCTGACCTTTCAGGATATTCTATGGGCTTCCAGAGTCATCCCTGATCCTGGCTCTAGGGAGGCAATGTATCATTTTGCAGTAACTTCCACAGACACACTGAAATCACTTCTGCTCACTTCTTCTCATCGCAGGAAGTGCATCGGGACACAGGAACAGAAGAGTTCTTTTGCACATCTTGAAATAATGGTTGATTTTGGTTTATTCATCTCTCAGTCTTCATATGCACTGATATCCTCAGTTAACAAAAAAAATCATCAACCTCAAAATTTGGATTCACATCTCAATTTCAATGTCCGTATTCTGTGAACAAATAATTTGCCTATAACTTTTCTGCAGTTTTAAAGCCAGTGTTTAACTTGGCAAACAAAGACCATTTTCTCCCCTGCTTTGGACCTTGACAGTAAAATGTAAGAATCAGAATCAGATTTTATTGTCATGAATGAGTCACAAAATTTGTTGTTTTACAGCAGCGTCACAGTGTAAACATTCATATAAACCACCTTGCAATAAATAAAAATAGTGCATAGAAAGTCAAAGTGAGGCAGTGTCTTTGATTCATCGATCATTCAGGAATCTGATGGCAGCGGGGAAGAAGCTGTCCTTGTTTCATTGAGTGCTCATCTTTGGGCTCCTGTACCTTTTTCTCAATGGTACCAGAATGAAGAGGCCATGGCCTGGGTGGTGCGGGTCCTTGCACTGCTTTTGTATTGACACCACCTCTTTGTAGGTGTCCTCAACGGAGTGAAGTCTGGTGCTCGTGATGTCACTAGCTGAGTTATCAACCATCTTGTCCTGAGCATTGGCACCTCCAAGAATTGGTCAGATTTATAATGAAGGAATGCAGAGATCAGCTACTCTTTTGTTTCCAGGAGAAGTAAAATCATGAATTCAGGTGTGAAATAAGAACAATCTGTCACGTCCCACCAAAGAAGTTTTATTTGTGAGAGGTATACCAAGGACCCTACAAGAAGTGAAAAGCAAAAAAAAAAAAAATCTGCAGATTTAACAACATGAAATAAAAACAGGTCATGCTGGAAACATTCAGCAGATCCGAGGAGTGAGAGGAGGGTTAATGTTCTGACAGAGCATCTTTAACCTGGAATATTAACTTTGTTTCTCTTTCCACTGATGCTGCCAGATCTGCTCAGTGTTTTTTTAGCATTTTCTATTTTTATTTTAACTTTTGAGGGGTCTCTGAGTCATTAGAGGGCACACGTAACTGAAATATGTCCTGCATGCAGGTGCGGAGATTCAGAGCTGGTTAATTCACAGGTGAGGGGGTTATAATTTTCAATTTTAAATTTAAATTAAATTTAAATATACAGCACAGTGACAGGCCATTTCGGCCCATGGGTCCATGGCACCCAATTTATATTCAATTAACCTACACCACCAGTACATTTGGTTTGGTGGGTGGAAACCGTAGCTCCTGGGGATAATCTGCATGGATAATCTCCTTACAGACTGTGCGGGATTCAAACCCGGTCCCAATTGCTGGCACTGTAGAGGCATTGCGCTAATCATTATGTAAACTGTTTTGCCTCCGGTACTGTAAACAGGAAGGCTTTCTCGGCAACATCAGCACTGCCGCTGGTACAGACCTACTGAGAGCGGGGAATGGAGACACAGCGCTCCTCTTCAGTGTTCTACTGCCTAGTCCAATTACTAACAGCTCTGTACAGGCTATAAATGGCCTATTAAAAGAGCTGACAGGTTTATTTTAAAAGCCCATGACCATGGGATCTGGGCCCAAGATGGTGGCACCTATGATCGGCAATGACCATTAGAGGTTGCAGACTCTGGGTGAGTGGAGGATTGGTGCAGGGCACCAAAAAACAGACACCATCCCCTGTTTGAGAAGGTGAAGCAGAGGAGATGACCCACAGCATGGACCAGTGAGGGGCTCTGAGGATGAAGAATACATTGGCAGTAGGCTGTTGGGGACTCAAGGAGGTGAAGAACTCAAGGCTGCGGTCAAAGGACTCAAACCAGCCTGTGGAATGGTGGAGACTGGCTTGAGACTGGCTGAAGCAGTACCAGAAATCGGATCCAGGATGGGAGAGGATGCTGAGGGTGCTGAAGGCTTCCAGATCGTATCAGAGATTCCGATCTGGAGTTTGGGTTGCTGATGGTTTGGACTTCGATGGGAGAGGCAGGGGGTGGGGGGGAGGGAGACACTCCTGTGGATTGACCTCCGATCTATTTCTCTGCATCAATCACACCAATTTAATGACATTACACTCACACAATGAACAATCTATTTCTGCTTTCTTTACTTTTGCTGTGTGCTAAAGATCAGTGAGGAAAGGGAATATTTTAGGTTTAAAATCAGTGGTTAAAGTGCACAATGCTCTTTGCCAAATCCACAGTTTTATTGTTTACATGTTTTCCCATTTGGCAAATTGTAATTCATGTCATCTGAAAAGCCAATATCATATAAATGACACTGAAGTTTATAATTACCAGACATCTGGAAATGTGAACAAGTTTTATTCAATGTTATTTATTTGCTCATATACTTTCAATTAGGTTTTTCTTCACCTTTTCAATGGAAAGCAGTTTCTTTATTCCTTTTAGTTGTAGTGATGTAGAAACCAAACTATGGTCACTTTCAATCAAGGCTTTAGTGGGCTTTTATTAAATTTCGGGATAAAGTGGTCCTTCAAATTAGAAAAGTAGAGAAAGCAGGAGACGCAGACCTGTGGATGCTCAAATATTGAGACAGATTGATGCTGATAAAGGGATTGAAGGGAAAGCAGGGATTGTGATTAGTCACGCAGAATCACTTGGGGCAGCACGATTAGCCTAACAGTTGGGGTAATGCTGTCACAGTACTGCTGATTGGGGATTAAATGCATAGTGTCTGTGTTGTGACTTTGTTGACTTAACCTCCATCATTTTGGCTCAGCTGGCATTGAGTTCCTCAGGGCTCCCAAGTTTCTTTGACCTTCCCTCTTGGATATTTCCTTTTCTGGGCCCCGGTAATTTCATTTTATTGATGATTTTGGAATCTGCCCATATTATGGCCGTGCTACAAATTAATCTGGGAGAGTGATTCGGAGGGATAGGCCTGGGGAAGAATATCGGTCACCTGTTACCTCGCTTCCGGTGCATTTGGGCTCCATGGAGTTCAGCAGAAGTGGAAGGCAAGTACAGCAGGCAATTCATTGCCTCCCACATGATGGTGAATTTGGATTCAGATATGAGGCTGACACAAGTATCCATATAGTTTCAAAGCAGCTTCATTACTCAGTGGACTAAGGTACTTATACAGATTTTCAGTTGATTTCACATATAATTATCTCAATGAAAGTTTGGCTAAAACAAACGTTCTCATTTAACTTTAAATTTAATTATAGACATAAAGTTAAAGGTTCCAGCTCCTGGGTTAAATTTCCCTTCCTTTGTGTGCTTACTGCCCGCCCAGGAACACGCAATGTTGGCAAAGTGGCAAACCTCGTCAAATCCTTCACCAGCTCTGACTTCTATGAAATTCTGCCTCATTGTGAAGGACCCTCATCATGCTGGTCACAACTTCTTCTCACTGGTTACCTCAGACAGAAGGTTCAGAAGCCTGAAAATCAGCACGTCTAGTTTCAGAAGGAGATTTATATTTAATCAGTCTCTTGAACCTTCCCCTAACTTTACTCTTGAGAACACCGAAAGATCTGTCTGCCCGGTTGAATAATAATTTCTTGCAATAAAGGGATTGAACAAAAAGCAGTGATTGTGATTGACCAAATAGAATGAGAACATTTGTTTTAGCCAAACTTACATCTGGTGTATTTTTGTTGAATGACAACATTGTCTGACTGGTTTAATGCAACCTAGATTGTATACCTAAAATGGATGAGGTGGGGGGGTGGGGGGGTGGCTTGGGAGGAGGGAGGGGGGGGGGGAGAGAAAAAGTCACTGTATATGTGTGAAAAAGAAAAAGTGTATATCATGGCTAATGTGATTTATGGTGTGAAAAATAAAAAAAATTAAAAAAAAAGATGATCATGCATGACTTTTTCACTGAGTAATGAAGTTGCTTTTCAACCATATGGAGACTTTGTCAGCCTCTTAACTGAATCCAAATACATCATCTTGTCCAAGAATGGAGGGAGTGGTTTTGAAGATTCATCTGTCGGCGTCTTCAGGATAACGTGTGTAAATGAAGAATGCAGGTGAAAGTAAATGAAGAATTCACAGTGACTGTGAATATTTATCTATCCATCTTCTTACATTTATTATACTTGTTGACTTTTTAAAAATTAGGCAAACTTCATGGTTACAGGCCATTTCGGCCCACAAGTCTTTGCCACCCAATTTACACCCAATTAACCTACACCCAGTATGTTTCGAACAATGGGAGGAAACCGGAGCCCTCTGTGAAAACCCAGGCAGACATGGGGACAATGTACCCCGGTCCTGATCCCTTGCACTATAAAGATGTTGCACTAATTGCTACGCCAACCTGGTGGTAATTTAATTTATTCTACCATCGCTAGTGTATTGTATGCACTTGTTTGAATGATGAAAGTAAGAATTTGAGTGCATCTACACACTGTATATAATAAACTCTCATACTCATTCAGAGAGACGTTCAGAAGTATTTGGCCACAGCCAGATCCACAGGAGCATCTTTCTTTGAAAGGTCTGTAATGAAAGGGTGAATTGACTTAGCTACTCAGACAACTACCTGCATCCAGATGAGATAAACTTGGACTTGTGTGAACCTGTCATGTCAAACGCTTGCTGAGTGACAGTTGGTTTGACACCTGCCATTGCGACACTCCGCCACTGGCTCATTACCAGGGCTGCCCCTCTATGCCTGTACCAGGTTAGAATTGTTGAGGAACTGGAGAAGCCATTGATTTAATTGGAAATTCATGGTCAATTTAGGAAGTGAAGATATAAGTATGTTTTTAATTAATTTACATTAATTTATGAAGAAAAAGTCACTTAAAATATTAAAATGCATGTACTTAATTATTTCTAATTGCTTTAATGTATAATTAAAACGTCCTTTAGAAATGCATAATTCTTACTTTTTAAAATTATTTACATCGGGGAAGAGATACAGGAGTTTCAGAGCCAGTACCACCAGGCTGAGAAACAGCTTCTTCCCACAGGCAGTGAGGATGCTGAACGACCAAAGGAACGGCTCGCACTAACCATCCGAGACTCTCATATTCATGAAGCAATACTTATTAATTTATTTGTACTGATGAAATGGGTGTCCTGCGTATATAATTTTTGTCTGTATGTGTGTTATGTCTGATTGTGTTTTGCTCTAAGGATTGGAGAATGCTGTTTCATCAGATTGTACTTGTGCAATCAGATGATAATAAACTTGACTCTTTTTTTTTAACATCTCCACAGTTCAGAGGTGATTAGACCTATGACGATCCAATTTAGTTTTGCCTCCTACCAAAAATTATCAGTGCAGGGGCGGTAGTAGGGTTAGGGGTTGGTGGGGGGGGGGGGGGCAATACTGCTCCACAGGGGCCCAGTCCAAATTTGTTGTCCATGTCGCGTTGACTTTTTTGCAGTTCAGCCTTTATAAGAAAAATTGTCGAACCTTCAGTTCAAAGCATAATGATGAATGACATGCTTCTCTATTGTAGGCAAATCAAGATGAGCCCTCACCACTGAAGCCATTAAAAGTATCTACAGGTGTTATAGCATGAACAGGTTACAAGGAGGACCTTCATCAATGGTGGAGAAAGAATATTTACAATGATAGGTTACAAATATTTTTATTTAAATACCACTCCACTACAAGTAAAAATGCGATAAAGCTCCCAGTTTCCAGCACCTATGGGGATAGGTAGGTACCAGATAAACGTATTTTCTGGTTTCTTGAGACTTACTCTCACAATGTCTAATACACCTGCACTGAGAATAAACATTAAAAGACTAAGTCAAAAAGGCTATACAGTACCTACACTTGCATGAATATATAAATCTTACAGCATCTTACTTTACTTTCTGTCACGATCTTTGAAAACATTTCATGGTCGCTGCATCTGCAGGTTCCTCCCTCTCATGGAGCCGTCTGAAAGATGAATGATAACATCATAATAAACCACCCCACTACTAGGTTAACAGATAATCAGATAATGCCTTACTAATATACTAAATAATATACACATAAAGCTAAAAACTCTTACTAAGCAGGGATCAGCAGACATTTTTAGAGAGTTACCCCAACCAGCTCTTCATCCTGGGCGACGCCATTGCTGATTCACACAACTTTATTCAAACTGCAACAAGCAAATCACGACCAAGGCCCTCCACTGCCTGAATATTGGCTCCCATCTTCACCAAAGGTTTATGTGTTTCTTCAGAGAACATTTACTCTTCCAATTTTAAATGTTACTTTTCCAATTTTAAATTTAAAAAGACGGCACGGTTAGCGCAATGCTGTTACAGTGCCAGTGACCAGGATAGGGGTTTGAATCCTGCGCTGTCTGTAAGGAGTTTGTACCTTCTCCCTGTGTCTCCAGGTGCTTTGGTTTCCTCCCACCTTTTAAAAATGTAACGGGAGTTGTAGGTCAATTGGGTGTAACTGGGTGGCCCAGGCTTGTGGACTGAAAGGGCCTGTTACTGTGCTTTATGTGGAATTTTTATTTATTCGTATTCATTTTAATTTTTAAATATTTATTTATTTTCCTCATTTTTTAATAGTTGCTTGAGGTTGCTGGTTGCTCGAATTCTGGGTAACGGTGTAGTAAATAATAATACCAATAAAAGAAAACACACACTAATACAGTAATACAATAATACAGCAAGGGCACTGATGGGGCAACGAGCCTTACATCGCTTGTCAGATGCCATGCAAATGGCATCTGCTTCAAGGTCTTGCGAGTGCAGTGGACTGCACTTTTAGAGCCACTTCCTCCAAAACTCTCCAGACATTCATCACTTACGTGGCAAGGCTGATGATCTGGAAAAGGATTTCTGCAGCAGAATGCGCAACTAACATCAGTCCTGCTCTTCAATTAAATGATCTTCTACAGGCCTCAATATGTACTGGTGTTTTCTTAACAGATCTGTAGTCTTCAGGCAAGCTGTTATTTTCATTTAGCAATCCTGTCTCTAGGCCCAAGTCAATTAAGTGTACAATTCCCTTACAATTGCTTTTAACCCTTCAATCACAATACCAAAGCAAACCAGGAAAACATTTACAAGCACTGGAGAGAATTCAAAGGGCATCCGCCAGGATGTTGTCTGGAGTGGA
Organism: Narcine bancroftii; assembly: GCF_036971445.1. Classification (NCBI taxonomy): domain Eukaryota; kingdom Metazoa; phylum Chordata; class Chondrichthyes; order Torpediniformes; family Narcinidae; genus Narcine; species Narcine bancroftii. The sequence continues at coordinate 143,007,009 of NC_091476.1, forward strand.
GGACTTTATCTATGGGAATAAAAGATAGAAGCAGGAAGTTTGTTTCCACTGGCAGGCAAGACCTGAGGTGAGGAGGAACTGTTTCTCCCAGAGAGTCGTGAATCTGCAGAATTCTCTGCCCAGGGAAACAGTAGAGTCAGCTGCGTGTGCACTTACACAGTGAGGACTTGGAGGACTCATTCTTTAATACCATCAGACTAATGTGGCTACTGACATACAGAGAGGGATGACATCAAGACGTGGCTTACACACAACAGGGGCTGCCTCATTAAATCTATTTCAGACACATTTAGATTAGGGGAATTGTGGGTGACAGGGAATAGGTGGATAAGTGGAGTGGAATACCAGTTCAAGGCTATGATCTTATTGAAAGGCAGAGCAGACTCGATGGGCCAGATGCCTTTCTCCTGCTCCTGCCCTTGTGAGAAGACAAGTATAGAAGTGCAAAATTCCGGATGCCAGAAATCACGACCACTCGAGAAGCCAAACTTTTTGACAATTGTAAAACATTTTAAATTCAGCGGGCTTTTGTGTACGTGTTTGCATGTGTAAGCACCACAGATGCACAGGAGTGGCTTTTTTTCTTGAAAGCTGCTCATTTTGATAAATGAAGCATGCTGTATTTGCTAATGAATAAACCACCAAAGTTTACCTGTTCATCTCTTATTTATTCCTCCTTAAATTTGAATTTTAAAAGTATTGCCCAAGAATCCAATAAATCTGAAAATCCGGGCTGACCCAATCCCCGAGCAGTCTGGAAGTTTGGACTTCTACTGTAAGTAGCCTGGGCTTGTCTTCCCTGGAGTGGAAGACACTAAGGGAAGATATATACAAGGTTATGTGAGACTTGATAGGTTAGATAGCTAAAATCTTTTTCCTATGTTAGGGATATCATAAACAAGAGGCATAGGTTTAAGGAGCGAATCAGGAGTTTTAAGGGATACCTAAGAATTATGTTTTTTTTTCCAAACTCAAGAGGTAGTTAAAATATGGAATTTGCAGCCAGAGGAGGTGGGGAACTCATGTAATCATCATATTATGAGGTACCTGTATTTAGGCAGACACTTGAATAGGTAAGGCACAGTAGAATATGGACCTAATGCAGGCAAATGGGATTGATGTAGATCAGTGGTTTCTCAACCTTTTTCTTTCCACTTCACATACCACTTTAAGTAATCCCTATGCTATAAGTGCTCTGTGATTAGTAAGGGATTGCTTAAGGTGGTATGTGAGTGGGAAGGGGATGTTGAGAATCACTGCTCTAGACCCAATTATTAGTGAAATATTTTGCTTGAGAAAAATTGTCATTTGCCAATTTCCTTTGGAGTAATGAAACTGTGCACATAATGTGTCAATTAGATACAATTAAAACAATGATTTTCAAGCTTTTTCTTTCCACTCACATTTCACCTTAAGTAATCCCTTACTTGCAGAGCACCTATGGCATAGGGATTACTTAGGTGGTATGTGAGTGGAAAGAAAAAGCTTGAAAATCATTGTTTTAATTGTATCTAATTGACATTCAGAGCCAGCTCTTCAGCGCTTGACGTCCTGTTTTGCGGAAACTGCCAAAATGTTTGGCCTGGAAGTCAGCCTGAAGAAAACTGAGGTCCTCCATCAGCCAGCTCCCCACCATGACTACCAGCCCCCCCACATCTCCATCGGGCACACAAAACTCAAAACGGTCAACCAGTTTACCTATCTCGGCTGCACCATTTCATCGATGCAAGGATCGACAATGAGATAGACAACAGACTCGCCAAGGCAAATAGCGCCTTTGGAAGACTACACAAAAGAGTCTGGAAAAACAACCAACTGAAAAACCTCACAAAGATTAGCGTATACAGAGCCATTGTCATACCCACACTCCTGTTCAGCTCCGAATCATGGATCCTCTACCGGCATCACCTACGGCTCCTAGAACGCTTCCACCAGCGTTGTCTCCGCTCCATCCTCAACATTCATTGGAGCAACTTCATCCCTAACATCAAAGTACTCGAGATGGCAGAGGCTGACAGCATCGAATCCACGCTGCTGAAGATCCAACTGCGCTGGGTAGGTCACGTCTCCAGAATGGAGGACCATCGCCTTCCCAAGATCATGTTATATGGCGAGCTCTCCACTGGCCACCGTGACAGAGGTGCACCAAAGAAGAGGTACAAGGACTGACTAAAGAAATCTCTTGGTGCCTGCCACATTGACCACCGCCAGTGGGCTGATATCGCCTCAAACCGTGCATCTTGGCGCCTCACAGTTCGGCGGGCAGCAACCTCCTTTGAAGAAGACCGCAGAGCCCACCTCACTGACAAAAGACAAAGGAGGAAAAACCCAACACCCAACCCCAACCACCAATTTTCCCCAGCAACCGCTGCAATCGTGTCTGCCTGTCCCGCATCGGACTTGTCAGCCACAAACGAGCCTGCAGCTGACGTGGACATTTACCCCTCCATAAATCTTCGTCTGCGAAGCCAAGCCAAAGAAGAAGATGTGAGTGGAAAGAAAATGTTTGAAAACTATTGATGTAGATGGACAAAAAGGTCATCATGGATTTCAAAGTTCAGATTTATTGTCAGAGTACGTACATGATATCACATACAACCTTGAGATTCTTATTCCTGTGGGCGAGGCAGAGTTATCACTTATTGATCATGCAAAAAAAACTGTACTCAAGAAGATATAAACAAGTAAAGAAATGAAAACAACCTGTTTGTTCAATACAAAGGGAAAAAAATCAATAAAGTGCACAATAAGTGTCCTTAAATGAGTCCTTGATTGAGTTTGTTGTTGAGGAGTCTGATGGTGAAGCCGTAGCAGATGTTTTTGAACATGATGGTGCAACACTTGTGGCACCTCGACCTCTTTCCTGATGGCAACCTCGAGAACGGAGCGTGTGCTGAGTGGTGTGGATCCTTGATGATTGCTGCTGCTCTCTGATGGCAGCATTGCCTATAGATATTCTCAATGGTGGGGAGGGTTTTACCTGTGATGTCCTGGGCTGTGTCCATTACCATTTTCAGGGTTTTATCGTCGGGTATTCTCAATATTCCATTAAAATCCTATAATTGATGGAACAGCATTTTCTAAACAGTAGAATTTGGTCCTGAATATGACATTTCTGCACAGGATTAGCAAAGACTAATGTAGTGCATTACACTCCATAAATGCTTGTAAAATCTTAAACGAGTTCACTTAAAATTGCAGAGGGAACATTATATTTTGGCAAACATTCTCTGAAGTTGAACATTTAGTGCAGCTTGAAAACCATGGAGGCTGAGCTGTACAAGATGTACGGGTATCTCTGATCTCCCAGGGTTTTACAAAGAAAAGCTCTTTTAATTTCAGGGGTTTGAAATATTGAAGGAAGACTCAGTTGAAATTTGAACGATGACAGGGCTACTGGAGCGCTGCCGGTGAATCCACGTGAACTCAGTGACTCAGAAGGGACTCTCTTTTGCTCTGTTCTCTCGTACTGTAAGGGATTCAGGGCGATGCTAATGATGGCTCTTTGCTTTATGGCAGGTGGAAGGTAATTTTATGTAATATTACATGTAATATAATATTACATGTAATAATGCTATTACATGACAATAAGGGGATCTTGACTTTTGGTATTCTTATGGCTGAGAAACTGACACCGTAATTGTAAAATATAAGATGGTTATTAAAGTAAGGTTAGAAATGAAGCTGGATCTTTCATGATTGTTTGCCGACACTGCAGAGCTTGTGTTTCAGTTGTTGGAACATTTATGAAAGCACATCTGTCAAATAAATTGAATATATAATCAAAATCATAAAATGAATGTGGTACAGGAATTCTTTAGTCCCATTGAATTTGTGTTATTTTCTTCATGAGAATGTTGCCAAAAGTTAAGGATTGTAGTCAGGTAAATTTGTTAAACTTCATAAAATCAGTAATTAACAATAATACATGGCAAATTATATCTATTTTTATCAGTAATTAAGAATGATTAGAAGCAAAGTATAAAAATACTTCAATGAATAGCATTCTACCTAAACACTGTGGAAGGTACAGATCTTGCAATTTTAAGCCACTAAACTGTTGAGCTTCCAACCCTGCATTTTGAAAGCTCATCAGCAATCTGACCTCCCTCTTACCTGTCTACTCACTGATTCTGGATCCCAGACTCTGTAGCAGATGTGATGAACAAAGTCAATGAAATTCCTGGGACCCGCAGCAATGAACTGTGGTCTATGAAGGATGAGATACCGGGGGCAGTGATCCACTGTTATAGCATGGGTTGATCAAGTTGGCTTTATTCAGAAGTAACTGTGCCAAATATTTTTTTTATAAAATATTGCTGTGAAAAAGCTAACATTTCTTTTTTCCAGGTTGCTATAAAAAATATTCAGTATGTTTTGATATGTGCTTTCTTTTGCACTACTGGTAAGTAGAAATTTTGCCTGGCCTGCAAGAAAAAGGATCTCGGGGTTGTACGTGATGTACATGTATGTTCTCTTACAATAAATCTGAACTTTGAACTTGTGTTCTCTGAGTGAAGTCTGCACATTCTCTGAATTACCATATAGCTTTGTTTAAGATTCAACCTACTCATCAGTTAATTCAAAGTTCAAAGTTCAGATTTATTTTCAGAGTACGTACATGACATCACATACAACCCTGAGATTCTCTTTCCTGCGGGCCAGGCAGAATCACCACTTATTGGTGGTGCAAAAAAATACTTAACTCCAGATGCATTTAGTGAAGAGAGAAATGTAAACAAACAAAGAAATATAAACAAACTGACTGTGGAAATACAGAAAATAAATCTTCAGTAATAACATGTGAAAATTAAGAGACCTTAAATGAGTCCCTGATTGAGTTTGTCGTGGAGGAGTCTGATGGTGGAGGGGTAGCAGTTGTTCCTGAACCTGGTGGTGCAAGTCTTGTGGCACCTGTATCTCTTTCCTGATTGGTAGTTAAATTACCCCTGAAGTGCAGGTAAATGGCAAACAAAGGGTATCAAAATGGAGTTGCTTATCATGTGGGAGAATGAGACAGGGAAATCAGAAAGGTGAACAGGATGAATGGAATTGCTCAGCTGGGAACCAGCAATGACTTCAAAGAGTAAAACAGCTTCCTGCATCATAACAAGTTAAAGAATGTTCATGTTGTTTAAATGGTTTCTCCCCTGAGAAATAATTATGCCTTTTGTCTTTTGCAAAGTACTACAATTAATGCAAAATTAATATTACTTTTTCACAAACATGCCTATCCTGTGTAGAATTCATACATAATTTCTGGAGTTTATCCAATAGTTTAGCACAGGCTGATCAATAAAACAAATCAATTATTTTTTTCCAAACCTTACATTTAAAAAATAGATTTTCTGCAGGTTTTTTTGTAACCTCTTAAGATCACCCGTTCTAGCCACGTGCTCTCATTCTTCTACCCTCTGAATATTCCTGCTGTAAGGCAGCTTGTAAAACGGTGCCTTTGGCCACCTGGTCAGATTTCTGTCTACCCAAGACCCTCTCTCTCAATGCCACTGTCATTCAGACCACTTGCCTGAGATCAGGCATTTCCCAAGCAGCCGGCTACAGTTGCAAAACTGGTTTCAATCATACAAATACAACTTGCATTTCTGCAGCATCTTTCATGTAGAAAAATATAATCCTAAAATGCTCAGCGCTTACTTCAAGAACATAAGACACAGGAGCATGGGCTATTCAACTCACTGAGTCTGCCCTGCCATTCTTTCATGAGCTGATCCACTTTCCCATTCAGCCCCACTGCCCGGCCTTCTCACCATAACCTTTGATGCTCTGCCTCATCAAGAACCTATCAATCTCTGCCTTAAATACACCCAATGACATGGCCTCCACAACCACCTGTGGCCACACCTTCCACAGATTTACCACAGTCTGGGTGAAGAAATTCCTGCGCAGTTCTGTTTTAAGCAGAAGCCCTTGAATCCTGAAGTTGTGCCCTCTTGTCCTAGACTCTCCCACCATGGGAAACAACCTTTCTCCATCTTCTCTGTCCACATCTTTAAACATCTGAAATGTTTCAATGTGATCCCCCCTCATTCTCCTAAATTCCAACAAGTATATGCCAGAAGCTTAGACAAATTGGAGCTCTGAATATTCTATACATGACCTTTACCATAAATACAGCAACCCTAAAGAAGATTTTATGTCTGAGAACAGAGGACAGATCAGATCATCGAGTGACACAGCATGTAAACAGCCCCTTTGGCTCACCACGTACATTCCCATCGTCAATTCTGATCCCATTCTACTCCCTCCAGATTCTCATCAGCTCCCCCAGGTTCTACCCCTCACCTACAAACAAGAGGCAATTCACCAACACCAGTTAGCATACCAACCTGCACATCTGTTGGACATGGGAGGAAACCATAGCATCTGGGGAAACTCGAATAGTCACAGGGAGCTCCTACGACCTCCACAGTCATTGAACCAGTGTCCCCGAGTCTGTGAGAAAGCAGCTCTCCCTGCTTCAACTCATCAGAATCAAAATCAGGTTTACTGTCATGAACATGTGTCATGAAATTTGTTGTTTTGTGGCTGCAGTATTGTGCAGAACAAGGTTACTATAATTTACAATACCGTAAATACAAGATTTAAAAAAAATCTAGTGCAAAACAAGAAAAAGTGAGGTAGTGACTGTGGTTCATTGTCTGTTCAGAAATCTGATGTCCAAGAGGAAGAAGCTGTTTTTGTATCATCTTCAGGCTCCTGTACCTCCTTCCTGATGGTAGCAGCGAGAAGAGGGCATGGCCTGGGGAGTGAGGGTTCTTGAGGATAGAGGCTGCTTTCTTGGGGCACCGCCTCTTAAGGGTCCTTGATGGAGTGAAGACTAATGCCCATGATGGTGCTGGCTGAGTTTACAACTCTCTGTAGCTTTTTCCTTTCCTGTGCATTGGCACCTCCATACTAGACAGTGATGCAACCAGTCAGAATGGTCTCATCAGTACACCTGCAGAAATTTGAAAGCGTCTTTGGTGGCATTCCAAATCTCTTCAAACTCCTTATGAAATCTACCCTGCAAAATATCTCCTCAAATGCCTAATGAAATACAGCCCTGTGTGGTATTACTGAGAAAACCATTCCAACCCAAATTAGTTTTGAGCTGGACTGGCATAAGACAGCCCAACCTAACCCAGCTGTTCCAGAGGAATTTGGCCCCGATCCAAACTCTAATATTCCTTTAGAATATTTACCCTATTTGAACATCACTGTGAGCATTGCAAGCTCTGTTTCAGAAGGAATGAGCAAATACTGATAAAAAACAAGGGATGTCTGTGGTAGCATAGAAACATGTTCAGAATGTGCATAGTAACACTAACCTGGATTACGTTCTGAGATGACCTGGGCTCTTTTGCACTTACATCAGTCAAATGGATAATGGAGCCATAGATGGAAATGTAAGAACAGATGATCTAATTGCATGTTAATGAGGTAAAAGGAAGAGGTAGAGATAGAAAAACAGACAGACAGAAAAAAAAGAGATGATAGATACGTAGGTAGGTAGGAAGATAGACATAGATAGATGGATATATAGACAGACAGATAGATGAACAGACAGGTAGATAGATAGATAGATTAGATAGATAGATAAAGTTTGTACGTGACCAGAATAGGAGGTGTGCAGAGGATTGAAGAGTGTGGCAGATTATATTGACCAAGCAATATCTTAGAACTGCATTTTAAACTGTGTAGGGTCGACTACCTCAGGAGAGGCAGTTGTTATCTTTGTCTCAGTGACATCTTGTTTGGTAACAATGCTATGATGTAGCTTGGTTTGTCCAATATATTAAAGCATTTCTGTTTGTTTGGCTCTCATAAGTCCTTATGAAACGTTGTTTCTGAATCTTAAATGTTAAAGCAGAGGAGAGCACAGCTGGCCATGTCAGAGGAGCAGCTAAGCGTGGCCAAGGAAATGTGGTGAAGTTCTATTCTGTCGTAATGTCACAACCATTGCACACTATCAATGAAATTGATCTGCTAGCAAGAGATAACACTCACAAGGCTTGTCAATGTGTATAACAAAGAATTATGAAATCCTGAATCAACTGAGAACATCTTATATCCAAGTAATAAACATTAAATTAAACGATGCCAACTTGGCTTGTGGATGGTGCAAGTTATTCCTAACTATGTCACTTGCATCCATGCAGACTGCTTTCCTTTTATAAAACATTTATTTTTGTTTATACACAATTTAATCCATATCAGTGTTTACCTTGATAATGTCATTAAAGTATTCAGCTGATTGATCTTGTGCAATATTGATTGGTGGCCGGCGCGGTTATCGTAGCAGTTAGCGCAATGCTGTTACAGTGCCAGTGTCTGGTGTTCGAACCTGGTGCTGTCTGTAAGGATTTTGTACATTCTCCCCATGTCTGTGTGGGTTTCCTGTGCATGCTCCAGTTTCATCCCACCCTTCAAAAACATATAGAGGTTGTTGGTTAATTGGTGTATTTAGGAAGCATAGACTCGTGGGGCAGAAGGGCCCTTTGCCATGTCGCATGTCATAAACAAAAGTATATTCACAGTTTAGAAAAGTTGAGCTGTTTCTAGATTGTCAGACAGCAGAAGCCACAATGTTGATTTGGCTCTTGCTGCATTATAGACTACAGACATTTAATACGATTAGCTTGGTGTTTAATATGATCATTTGCCAGAGGCTGATGGAGAAGCTGTCCTCGCTTGAACTCAACACCACTCTCTATAATTGGATCCTGGACTAATTAATGGAAAGACTATAGTCTGCCCAGGTCAGTAGCAGAATACCGAGCACCGTCATAGTCATCACAGGCACACCTCAGGGCTATGTGCTCAGCCCGCTCTTGTTCATGCTACTGACTCATGGCTGCATCGCCAGATCCAGCTCCAACTGTGTCATCGTTTGCAGATGACATAACAGTAGTCGGCCTCATCAGCAACAACAATGAGTTAAACCACAGAAAAAGTTGGAAAATCTCGTGAAATAGTGCGAGAGCAACAACCTGGGCCTCAACATTGACAAAACGGAAGAGATGATCGTGGACTTCAGGATGTCAAGGAACGACCACCATCGACTACACATGAACAACTCTGTAGTGGAGGGAGTGGAGACCACCAACTCCTTGGAGTTCACTTAACTAGTGACTTATTGTAGACACTCAACATCTCCTCACTTGTCAAGAAGAGGTAACAGTATATTTCCTGAGAAGACAGAAGCAAGTGAGGCTACCAGCTACCATTATGGCAACCTTCTATTGAAGTTCTATTGAGACCATCCTGGCTGGCTACATCAGTGTGGTACGATTGCTGCAGAGAAATGGATCGGAGGTCAACCCACAGGACCATAAGAGTGGCAGAGAGGATCATTGGAGTCTTCTTCCCTGCCATCGACGTGATCTACTGGGATTGTTGTCTGCAGAGGGTGTGCAAAATCATTGAGGACCCTTCCACCCTTCACACAGCATCCTTCAGCTGCTCCTGTTCGGGAAGAGATTCTGAAGTATCAGAGCCTGCATTACCAGGGTGAGAAACAGCTTCTTCCCAAAGGCAGTGAGAATGCTGAGCAACCAAAATAACTGCTCACACTAACCATCTGAGTCTCTCATATTTACAAAAATATATATATTTTTTGTATATATGAATGTTTGTCTTACACCTGTATTTTTTGTCTGTATGTGTGTTATATCTGGTTGTGTGTCTGTGTTTTGCACCGAGGACCGGAAAACACTGCTTTGTACTTGTACAATCAAATGACAATAAATGACTTGATTGCCTTCAGCAACTCTTCCAACTTTTACTCATCATATAGTCTTAATGGATGTATGATTACAAAGAATTTTGAAAATACACCATTTGGAAATGGCGATTAGGCCCAACCAATCCACACCAATGTTTATCATCCACTTAAACCTTCTCTAACCAGACTCACCAATTTGCCTTAATGACTCCCTGGAAACCATTTGGACTAAATCTGTAGTGATAATACTTCCCAATTTATTCTTCCAAATAGGTGGAGACACAGAGCTCCATTTCATCTGACCAACTATAATCTTTTCAGGACACCAATTGTTTCTTCTCTTTCTTGATGAGTATAGTTCACATCTCATGGCTATTTATGCAGAGAGAGTTATATCCAACATATAGAAACATAGAAAACAGGAGTTGGAGTGCCGCATTCAATCTGTTCCACTGTTCAACATGATCATGGCTAATTCTTGATCATGAACTGTGGTGAATGTCTGTCAAGCTGCCTGCCTCGCCTCTGGCGAGCTTTGCTGTTCTAACATTGGCTGTGCATTATCTCTTCTGTTAAGGACACTCCCCTTGGATATAATTGTATATGCACCTATTGTCTTTCATTATTGCACCATGAGTTACTGCTAATAAAAGCCATGATTATTGCTTGACCACATCGTCTTTGTTTACTTCATCAACTTGCACTTCATGAACAAATTCCCCAAACAACTTCCTGCTGTTGGTCTAGAAATCTATCCAGTTATTCCTCTGCTTGCCTTACATTGCTTTGTGCATAGAAAATTCCACAGCTTCACTACCCTGTGAGTGAAGAATATTTCCCTTATCTCAAACCCAAATTTCTTATTCCCCATGCTGAGACTGTGCCCCTTGCCAAGACTGGGGAAACATCTCCTTGACAAACTTGAACTCAAATATTTGTAGAGTGCATCAGAAGAAAGTAGAAGTGTTGATTTCAGATTTTGGATTCAGATTTATTGTCAGAGTACATACATGACATTGCATACAACCTTTAGATTCTTTTTCCTGTGGGCAAGGCAGACCTACCACTTATTGGAAGTGCAAAAAAAACCCTGTAATTAATGTACAGATGTAAACAGATAAATAAATGTAAACAAACTGACTGCAATACAGAGAGGAAAAAAATATAAAGTGTGCACGTCCTTAAGTGTAAGAGTCCTTAAATGAGTCCCTGATTGAGTGTATTATTGAGGAGACTGATGGTGGATGGCCAGCAGCTGTTTCTGAATCTGGTGGTGCAAGTCTTGTGGCACCGATACTTTTTTCTTCATGGTAGCAGTGAGAACATAGTGTGTGGATCCTTGATGATTGCTGCTGCTCTCTGGCAGCAACGTTCCTAAAGATGTTCAAGATAGCAGGGAGGGTTTTGTCTGAGACATCCTGAACTGTGTCCATTACCTTTTACAGAGCCTTACGCTCAGAGGTATTGGCGTTCCCATACCAGACCTTGATACAGCCAGTCAGCACATTTTCCACCACACATCTGCAAAAATTTGGCAGGGATTCTAGTGACATACCAAACCTCCTCAAACTCCTGAGGAAGTAGAGGCGCTGCCGTGCTTTCTTCACAATGCCATTAATGTGTTGGCCCAACGAAAGATCCTCCAAGATAATGTTACAAGAACAAACCAGCAACCAGAAAGAAGGCATATCACACAGGGGTAAAGATGAACAATTACTTTATTAACAAAAATTCATCTTCAAACTTTAATTCAAAAAACCCCTTTTATAACAATGCCCATTGGTTAATATGCAAATTTCTATAACAGTGTAAAACTAATAAATTCTCCAGCCTAAATATAACATGTAATTAAAGCCTAAGTTATATTTCCAACCAGCCCACAGAAAATCTTAGACACAAAACAAACACAAAACACACAAGACTCACAAAACTTCGATCCCATCTGAAGCAAAGATCATAAACAAAATTCAGTTTGTTTGGTAAACTGAAGCCAAAAGATCTTTGCGAGAGAGAGAGAGCACAAAATTCGAAGTTGTCTTGTGTTGCTTGCAGAGATAGGAACCGTCGGCTTGATCCAGATCCTTCTGGCTGCCTTCAGAATGTTCATCCTTTTTGAAATCCCAACATTCTAAACTGTCCTCCAGACCACGACTCATGCTCTGGGCCACCTTCCACTCCACAGCACACCCCAGTGATGGTTTGTCGTTCAAGTCCAGAAATTTTAGATCATTTTCTGCACATACCCAGTCCGTCTCCCACTCTCTCAGCAGTCCACCTTCACCTTGGCTCTTTAAGTCAATCTGTCACTTTCCAACACAAAACCACACAACACATAGGCCAAAATACACAACACACAACTCTATAACAATAGTGACTTCCAAAAACTTAAATGAGCTCATCCACTCTATCTCTAATCAACCAAAGATGACTGGATTGTGCACCTCTGAAGTTAGCACCTTGGTTTTGGTGATATTGAGTGTGAGGTTGTTATCATGGAGATGTTTGAATAACTCAAATAAATGTAAATGACTGAAAGTTATTTTAAGCTCATGGTCACCTGAAGAGTTCACCCATGATTCTAATATAAAGAGTCATTTTTGATATTTTGACATTATTTGACATTAAAATAGTGGGTTGCTCTGATGTTGTTTGTGAAGAAATTTTATTTATAAGGTTCACCAGTTTTTCTGTCTAATGTTGTACAGAAACCAATATTCCCAGTTATTTAATTAAGTTTAAGTTTTCACTTGATCATCATCTGTACAAAGGTGCAGTGAAAAGGTTTGTTTTATATGCTTTCCAGCAAGTCCATCCATACATAAATACAACAAAATAAAACACAGTTCAGAGGGTAGGATAACAATGGGAGATCCATTAAACACCAAACCTGAAAGATTTTTGAGACAATAACAAGCCCTTTCAACCCATAAGCCCATGCTGCTCTATTACGCCCAATTGTCCTATAACCACCCAGTACATTTTGAAGGATAGGAGGTAACTGGAGTCCCCGGGGAAAACCTATGCAGACACAGGAAGAATACAAATTCCTTGCAGGCAGCGCAGATTTGAACCCTGGTCCTGATCGCTGGTGCAGTAACAGCATTGCTCACAACACTAACTATGCCACCACAAAAGAGAAGTGTTGGTGATGTTGGAAGCTTTGGTTTCAAGGGATAGAAGAGTGATTGTAAAGATAAGATCTTCTGGAAATTGGAACCAAAGCATAAGATATGAGAAGTAGTCCATTCAGCCCATCAAGTCTACTCTGCCATTTCATCATGAGCTGATCCATTCTCTCACTCACCCCCACTCCCCTGCCTTCTCCCCATAACCTTTGATACCATGACAATTTTGACAGCCATCAATCTCTGCCTTAAATACACCCAACCACTTGGCCACTGTCGCCTATGGTAGAAAATTCCAGAAGTTAATCACTCTCTGGCTAAAGAAATTCCTCCTCATCTCTGTTTTAAATGGGTGCCCTTACATCCTGAAGTTGTATCCTCTTGTCCTCAACTCCCCTACCAAGGGAAACAACCTCTCACAGCTACACTGTCCAAGCCTTTCAACATTGAGAATGCTTCTATGACATTCCTCCCCTCATTCTTCTGAACTCCAAGGAGTACAGCCCAAGGGGCATCAAATGTTCCTCGTAGTAATCCTTTCATTCCAGGTATCATTCTTGCTTTTGCATCATATGAGAGATTAATGGCCTCACAGTAAAAAGATCCTCCGGGGAAAAGTAACCATAACATGAAAGAATTTCATTTTTACATAAAGGAACATTGGTCTAAAATAATAGTTTTAAATAGAAAAGGAGTTAAGGGTGATGGGGACGAGGTAGGTAAGTGGACCTGAGTCCACTGCCAGATCAGTCATCACCTTATTGAATGGTGGAGCAGTCTTAATGGGCCAGATGACTTCCCCTGCTCCTATTTATTATGCTCTTATGCTCTTATGTTTTTAATCTGGTGACATTTTTTTCTCTTTTGGTCGGGTGAATTGATTTTATTTGCTCTCTAATCAACTGTTTCTTGTGAGTTGTACAAGGCTAACCTGCCCTCCAGATTCCTGACTGTCACAATCTTACCAGTAGTATATCTGTTAATAAAATGAGGCAGTCACTCTATTCAAATTTAGCATTGATTAACTTACATTCACACTTCAGTGCACATTGAAAATAGGAATATTGATGATACTGGATAGAAAATTATATCATTTTCAAATTAACCTATACCCCTTGTGCATTCAAAACGTACCGGGGGGTGTAGGTTAATTGGGTGGCATGGACTCATGGGCTGAAATGGTCTGTTACTGTGCAGTATGTCCAAATTTAAAATTTAAATTAATGTAATGTCACTTTGTGTTACATGGCATGAGCCAAACGGAAGTGCTCTCTGTTCCCAGAACATAAGTTAGCAAGCTAGTTAAATGCCTTGAAGCCTGTCAGCATCTCCATACCCTACCATCATCACTGCAACCTCCATTAACAAATTTACTTCAACTCTACACGTGGATTGCCACGAAATATAATGCTCAGAATGGGTCATATGTTCAGACAACTTGCTCTGATTAACTATTTGGAACGTGTATAGAGTCTATGTGGCTTGCCATGTCGTTATAGCCACATGTGAAAGCTATTCAGAAACCTGTTTTGGATGAGAAAATAGCTTTTTTTGTTCTGGCCAGGATGCAAACTCACTGTGTGTTCCTGGTCCAAGGAGTTTGTCCATGAGAATTGATGCTGGATGTGGCTGGTCTATTGGTGAACGGTAACAATGCTATTCTCCTGACATGATCTCACGCTGGTTGCAGGAGAGAAGCCAAAAATAAGTTAGAACATTTCTTGATGAGATCAATTCTGCAGTGAATTTAGCATGAGTTGCTCAATATCTTTCAGATAATTTTCCTACTTTTAACACGATTGGGACTCAGTTTAACCAGACTGCGCCTGCTTGAAAACAAACACGTTAAATTCAAATTTGATTTGTCAGATTCATTTTTTAGTTGTTCCCTTTACTTACTTGTGGGACATGGGCATTGTTGGCAAGTCCAGCATTTGCTGCCCATCTCCGAATGTTGTTGAGAAGGAGGCATTGTGTTTGCTTTGTAAATTGCTGCCATTCGTTGTTGTGGTGCGCTGTTAGCCAGAATCAGACACACACAAAGATAAAGACTGTACAACAGGCTTTAATCCACAAAGACTTCCACAGAGCCAGGCTGGCTGTGGCTGCAGCAACTCTGAGTGAAGCCTCAGGAGGCCGGCGCAGGCTTATATCCTGGAGGGTGATTGACACCTGACCGGGTGGGGCTTGATCCATTCAGGCCGACTGATTGACAGCTGGCCAGGTGTTGTCCTGTCCCCTTACACTCCTGCAGGTACAGAGGTTGCCCCCTGCTGTAGGCCGGTGGTGTACCACCACAGTTGTAGTGAAGGTTTACCCACAGTGCTGTTGGGAAGGGAGCTCTAAGATCTAGACCAGTGGCAGTGATAGATTGGCAGTATATTTTCAAGTCAAGTTGATGTGCAGCTTAGAGGGGCACCTGCAAGTGGCAGTGTGTGAGCCCATAAGATAGCTGCTTAGCTCCCTCAGGGTCAGTAGTTCCCAACCTTTTTTTTTCCACTCACTTACCATCTTAAGTAATCCCTTACTAACCAGGGAGCAACTATGGCATCGCTTGCCAAAGGTGCTCTGTGGTTAGTGAGGGATTACTTAAAGTGGCAATTGAGCGCAAAAAAAAGGTTGAAAACTTCTGCTGTAGGTCCAACAGGCAGAGGGATTAGGAATTTGCTGTTCAGTACAAAAGAGGGATAGATAATAAATATGCGAGAGCACAGAATTGCTGGAGGTACTCAGCCTGTCTTGTTGCATCCACTGGAGGTAAAGATATATAACCAATGTTTCAGGCCTGAGCCTTTCCTCAAGGATTGAAGAATAATATGTGAATAATAAATATTCAGTTACCACAGTGCAAGAGAAAAATGTGACATTACAATAGTGCAGACAGTTCTTTTGTGGTGTCAGAGCAGTCCCTGATCAGTCTATCAATGGTAGGTTCAAGATCCTGATAGCTGTTGGGGAAAAAAAAAAGTTATTGTGCCTGGAGGTGCTGGTTTTCAGGCTTTTGTACCTTCTGCCTGAAGGAAGCAGTGAGAATATGATGTGACCATGGTGATAGGAGAATTCATTTTGAGTGAGTTGGAAGTGTGGCTGTGATTTGCAATGTGGTGGTGGGCATGTTCTAACAATTAGGACAGTTCAAACTGTTATTGGCACATCCAGTGAAGTTTACATCATCACACAATGTGCTGGCATGTCTGAATAAATCAAACTCTGCAAAGAACAAGGCCAGGTTACTGGGGTACTTGAAAGGGACGAGACAACAGAACATTGCAAGCATTAACCAGATGTGCTGCAGCTTAGTTTATAACAAAGATCAGATGCCAGCCCAAAAGGAGGCTCAGCCAATCTGTTAATAGAGTTGGAATATGTTTCAAATTGTGGTGCTTAAAAGATTATCCCTTCCCATTTAACCATGTCTGTGTAAAGGGGATACAGTGGTTATGTTCGGATAAGTGGATTCGACATTGGCTATACAGGAGAAGCCAGAGAGTAGTGATGCATCACTGTGGGACGTTTTATATGTATATATGTGTGAACAGATGGTGGAAGGCATCAGTTAGTAAAGTCTCTTCTGTTATTTGAATCTTGCGTCTCAAAGTTATTTAAGAAGCCTCCAAAATAACTCCAGAGATATAACAGTGGGTAAGTCTTTTAGATGCTTCTCACACTGTGATTAGTGGCGTGCTTCAGGGATCGGTGCTGGGACCATTGTTGTTTGTCATCCATATCAATGATCTGGATGATAACGTGACAAACTGAATCAGCAAGGTGGCAGATGGCACTTTTACACAGCCATTAAAAGATGGGAATTAACCACTTTTACCCGCTTCATTTCCCTGTGTGAATGCAATGAATGCAGGATAGGGGTAATTTTCATCCTGTGTATTACCTGTTAAGGTAGGTAGAATCAGAGCCAATGTGTTTCACATTGGTTCCTGTCTAAAAGGCTTACCCACTGTTATATCTCTGGAGTTATTTGGGAGGCTTCTTAAATAACTTTGAGATGCAAGATTCAAATAACAGAAGAGACTTTACTTACTGATGCCTTCCACCATCTCAGGCAACTGTTCACACACATATACATATAAAATGTCCCACAGTGATGCACTGCAGTTACTACAGTGAGAAGGGTGTATTCTTACATGGTTACAAAATAGTTCACATTATCCTGACTATATAACATTCCTCCTTCTCAAGATAAAGAAAAATTTACTGTTCTTTATTTCTTTCTTTTCAATGCAACTTAAGTAACTGAATTTGTACACTAGTTTATTTATACAACTATTTTAAAATAGTTCTTATCGATACTGCACTGGCGACTGTTTGTTGCTTTGCCATCTTGTGAATTTGACTGAGATCATTACACATGTAGGTGATTTAGCTTGTTGTGCTCCACCTGACAACTGCTGTATTGATGTTTCGGTATTAGTGGTTCTGGTCTCTTCACTTAATACCTCATTTGATATTGGTGTTGCAGACTTTGCTGATATTAAAGCTTTCTGCTTCATCACATCTTGTGTTGGCTGGATGTGAATTCTATTCCTCCTCAGCTGATTGCCAGTGCCTGTCTCAACAATGTATGACCTCAGCTTTTCTGATGACCTTTGCTGGGGTCCAAATTTTCAACATCAGCTCTTGAATATGCACATTCTGCCCTCAGAAGAGTTCTGGAAATGTTTGTGCATGTTCGTTATAATGCTGACGTCCTTCTTCTTGTGTGTCAGCCAGTCTTCTTCTGGTTTCTTCCTGGTCTTCTGGAGGGTGTATTTTGCTTGGCAGTTGTTTCACATCTCCTACCATTTAAAGATTCTGCTAGGGACTTCATGTCAGCCCATAAAGGTGTTGCTCATAATGTTAGAAGAGCTAGGTCTGGGTCTTTTGTTTCACGACACTTAACTAGTGTGCATTTCACAGTTTGCACTTGTCTTTCAATGAACCCTTGACCTTTGTGGTAGAATGGGGATGATGTAATGACATCAAACCCATATTCTGCAGCTAGTTTTCTGAATTCTTGTGATGAGAACTATGTTCCATTGTCATATATTACTTGCTCAGGTATTCCTTGCTCAGAAAGGAGCACTCTCATTTCTGAGGTGATAGTTGACGCTCTCAGGTCTTTCACCCTTTTGACGAATGGACACTTCAAGTAGTAAAAGGTTACTATTAAATACCACTCTTGCTTCTCGACGAACAAGTTTGCTCCCACTGTGTGCCATAGCCTGGTAGGTACTTCTGTGGAAATCTTCTTTTTGTTGTGTCTTTCTGTACTTTTAGCACATTTGAAATGTAGCCACCATATTTTTGATGTCTTTGTATATACCAGACCAGTACACGGCTGACTTCGCTCTGAGTTTGCATTTCTCCATTCCCATGTGACCTTCATGTATTTTCTGGAGAATCTTTTTCTGCCTTGTTTCAGATATATTCAGCCTTGATCCAGCCAGCAGAACACCATTCTCCAATGATATATCATCTCTGATAGACCACTATTGATGTATTGAAGGCTGTATCCACTGTATCCTCTCTGGCCATCCTTGTATTACTTTTGAGAAAGCATTTGCAACACCTCATCCTTACTGGTTTCTTCTCTGATCTGGCTTAATATATTACTGGTCACACTGACGAGATGATGTATCTTGATCCCCATGTCTTCCATTTCATATCTTTCATTTGGGGAAAGTCGTATCAGTAAGCACCATCTCTTTGCCTGGTATGTATTTTGTCGAAGTTGAAGCATTATAGTTATAGAAGTAATCTCTGCAGTCTAGCTGCTGCCTTGTTTAGGTTCTTTCTCTGGATGTGTTCCAGTGGGTGATGATCTCTTTCCACTATAAACTTTCTTCCATACAGAAACGTGAAACTTTTTGCATCCGTATTCGACCGCCAACAGCTCTCTCAATGTTGGCACATCTGGTCTCTGTTGTTGTTAGTGCTTTTGAGGGAAAAGCTATTGGTTTTCCTTCTTGTACCAATGCCTCACCAAGGCCTCTGTTAGATGCATCTACTTCCAGAATGAGGGATTTTTCTCTAACATAATATCTTATCTCCACTTCTCTGCATATGATTTCTTTGAGCTGGTCAAAACTTCTCTGTTGTGATGGTGACCACTGAAATTCCACGTCTTCCTTCAGCAACTCTCTGATGTTTGCTGTGTAGTCTGACCTATGGGGTATGAAGGAACTCATGTATTGGACCAACCCAAAGAAACGTTTGAGTTCTTTATTGTCCCTTGGGGTCTCAATCTCGCCAGTGGCTTTAACTTTCTCTGGGCTTGGCTCTACCCCATCAGGAGCGTACAGGATTCCAAAGAATTGGCATTCCTTCTCTTTTATAATGCATTTGTCTGCATTAAGTTTAATTTCAGCCCCTCTTATTCTCTCCATTGGCCTATAATGGAGGATTTAGACCAGC
The DNA here is from genome assembly GCF_036971445.1 of Narcine bancroftii. NCBI lineage: Eukaryota > Metazoa > Chordata > Chondrichthyes > Torpediniformes > Narcinidae > Narcine > Narcine bancroftii. The sequence goes on from NC_091476.1 coordinate 143,026,269, forward strand.
TTATGCAAGAATGTATACATGTGAATCAGAAGACATAATCTAAATTCCATCATGGGGCCCAGAGATGCAGTTGTCTTTTGTTGGTCGCAGACTGTCAGGAGACCTTGAAGATAAGTAAATCATTTATTCAAAGAGATAAGCTATGAGTAAACAATTTTTGGGTAATACAAGCCTTGGTTCCACTGCTGAAGTTTGAGACTCTCTGAGGGGTGGAAACATCTCTCAGCAAGAAGAAAAACTTCTAGAGTCCAACCAACGTCCTGGTTGGGGGAGGTGGAGAAGCTGCTACCGATGCCAGACAACCTACTACAATTGTGCGGTCGTTGCCTCGCTTCGGCAGTTGGGACCAGTCCAGGCGTTGATAAGTATAATTGGAAAGGGCTTGCATATTGTAGTTTGAAATCAGCTTTAGATTTAGTAATAAAGATTTGTATAAACTGAAGTACTCTCGGCGTGTGTCTCTGTTTTCTTTCGGTAGCTCAAACACTGTGACCAATTTAAAATGAACAAAGTGAGAGGTACAAGTTTACCCAAGACATGGCCTCATGTAGATGAAGATCATGAACTTTTCCATCTCTGCCAAAAACCTGGATGTCGTCCGCAATGCCAATGGCACCTTTACACTCTCTGTAGATCTCATCGATCTTCTGCTGTTTCACCTTTAGGCCGAAAGGTAGTCGCAGAAGCTTGTAACGATAAAATGAAGTATTGAACATTGTTAGTAGTGTTGATTCCTCATCTAGATTCACATTCCAGTATCTATTCTTAGCATCTAGCTTTGCTGAAGATTTTGGATACTGCTGGTTCCACTGCGATGTCTTCTAGTGTCGGTGTTGGGTATTGACCCCTTTTTGTTGCTTGATTTAAGTCTTTAAGGTCCAGACATATTCTCAAGCGACCATTTGATTTTTCTTTGACCACTATGGAATTTACCCAGACTTTTGCTATGACTTGCATCCTTTATAAGTCCTTTAGTTCTTGCTCCAGCTTCTTCTCAAGCTGCTTTCCTTGGAGCATGGACGACTGGTTTGCAGTTTGAATCTATCTATGGTGATGTGATTTTCAAAGTCTCCAAAGCATCCAACTAAATTATCAAAGCATTCCAGGTACATGTTCACGAGCTCAGCCTTGTTTGTGACTGGAAGTCGGTTCTCCAATGGAGTGTCTCTGTTGATCCTTTTGAATATCTTCTTCATCTGGATCTCATAATTGACAGAGACCAATTGCAACTCCCGGCACCCATTCAGGTCCGTCTGCATCTACCACACAGAATGTGCAGAGGATGTTCTTTCCCTTATGGCAGCCATAGATCTTAGCTCTCCCTATCTGCCTGATCATGGGTCCACCATAGGCCATTAACATGATATTTGCTGTTTCCAATGTGCCGTCTTTTGGATACCCTTTTATTATGTTCCTGGGAACATCTGGCGGTAGAGTCTGAATGGAAGGATGTTGCTTTGTGATCCAGTATCCAGCTTCACCTTTCGATTAAATAACATTGGCTTTTTCTGGATTGTCCTCTGTATTTGGATCCTTGTGTGCAACTCGCTTCCTTCTTTATCTCACACGACATCTCGTGAAGATGTATGGATTCTATGTCCATTATCTGGGTGTCAGAGTCCTCATTGTTGTTTCCTTTTATGTGGTGGATCTTCTTCTTGTCTTTTTCTTCACTGGTATTACTGTTTTCTTCATACCAGACTTGCAATTCTTCGCCAAGTGGTTTGCTTTATCATAGGCTCTACATTCAGAACCGTTCGCAAGGCGTTTATTTTGGTAATCGAAAGAGTGTTGACTTCTGCACTCCCTGCAAGTCTTGGGTGTTTGCACTTTTCTGTTTGTGTTCTTTATAGCATCAACCCTTCCTTCTCTTTGCTGTGGGTGGGTCTGCATAGATAGGGATTTCATTTGCATCCTCGAGGCTTTGGTGGCTCTGGCTGCGTCGATAGCTTCGGCTAGCTTCAAACTATCTTAAGAGACTTTTGCACTTTGGGATGGGCACTCTCCCATATTAGTTGATCAACTAATCTTTCCTCTATATCCTTAAATCTGCATTTTGCTGCAACAATTTTTAGTCGAGTGAGGAAGTTATCAACAGTTTCATCAGGCTCTTGCATTAAACCTTGAAATTTATAGCATTTAATTCTATGATTAGACCTGGGTTCAAGGTGAGAAGCAAACTTCGCAAATATCTGCTCTGGATCATTTTTCTCTACCTCTGTTAAGCTCCCAGCTATTAAGTGAGTCAAGGAGTCGCTCCAGAGAAGTACATAACTGACCTTCTCCTCTGCTGTTGTATTTTTAAAATAGCTTTTGAATGGTAAATTGCACTTCTGCTAAAACCTTTTAAACAATTCAACAATGTCTTCAGCCGCCCCATCCATCACTGGGTGAACTGCAGTTGTTCCAGCCATTTTTTTTCAGTAATGCTTTTTCTCTTCCCCTTCATATTTCAGTGACTTACAATCAATTGTATGGCTTTATTCCTGTTCTCTTACACTGCTGCCAACATGTTGTCTCTGGAGTTACTTGGGAGGCTTCTTAAATAACTTAGAGATGCAAGATTCAAATAACAGAAGAGACTCCACCATCTCAGGGAACAGTTCACACACACTTATATACGCCCCACAGTGGTGTGCTATAGTTACTACAGTGAGAACGGTATATTCTTACGCAGTAACAAAATAGTTCACATTATCCCAACTAAAAAGCATCCACCTTCCTGGGTCCAGGACAGTCGAAGGCAATGAATGCATGCGAATTACCAGCAGGAGATTCAAACTTGAAACAGCAGGAACAAGGTCGGGATGAGGTCACTGCCCGGAGCATGTTACATATCACACAGGACATCAATGCTGTAATGCTGCAAGTCCTGCCTCCTTTTGCTCCTGGATGCTGGGTTACTATGTAAAAGGTTGCACTGACCTGGCTTTTCTTGGTTCAGTGTGAACGACCCAACCGAGCTTTAAAAATGGGTCGTTCACATGCCAATTAATGTGATATTTGGGGTAATTCACATCTGTGTAAATGGGGTTTAAAATTAGAGGTGCTGTAGACAGCAAAGAAGATTTTCAAAGCTTGCAGAGGGATCTAGACCAGATGGAATAATGGACTGAAAAATGACAGATAGAATTTAATGCAGACAAGTGTGAGATCTTGCATTTTGGAAGGACAAACTGAGAAAGGACATATACGATAAATGGTAGGGTACTGAGGAGTGTGGTAGAACAGAGGGATCTGGGAATACAAATACATAATTCCCTGAATGTGGTGCAATGGGTAGATTGAGTCATAAAGACAGCTTTTGGCATATTGGCCATCATAAATCAAAGTGTTGAGTATAGGAGTTTGAATGTTATGATAAAGTTGGAAAAGACATTGGGTGAGGCTAAGTTTGTAGTATTACGTGCAGTTTTGGTCATCTAATGACAGGAAAGATATGAAGAAGATTGAAAGAATGCAGAGAAGATTTACTTCAGGAACTGAGTTAAAGGGAAAGGTTAAACAGGTTTGGACTTTATTCCCTGGAGCATAGAAGAATGAGGGGAGATTTGATAGAGGTATACAAAATTATAAGGGCTTTCGATAGTGTAAATGCAAATAGGCTTTTTTCATGTTAGATGAGATACAAACTAGAGGACATAGGTTAAGGGTGAAAGGGGAAAAGTTTAGAGGAACATGAGGGGGGACTTCTTCACACAGTGTGAGAGTGTGGAATGAGCTGTCGGCTGAAGTGGTGAATGTGGGCTCAATTTTAACATTTAAGAATATTTTGGACAGATACATGGATGGGAGGAGTATGGAGGACTATGGACTGAGTGCAGGTCAGTGCGACTGGGCAGAAAAATGGTTCAGCACAAACTAGAAGGGCCAAAAGCCTGTTTTGTGTGCTGTAGTGTTCTATGGTTCCATGATGTTGGACAAGTAATCCAGAACGATAATGAACAGGACATATTAGGGCTGGAATTTAAATTCCCTTTAAGTCCCATTCTACAAATGTTATATTTGTAATGTTGCCCATGTATTTATTGCTTGTAAGAAAACAATCTGGTTTCTAAGCGTCCTTCCTAGAAGAGGATCTGCTACTCAATATATGATTGCAGACTAAAATATTTTGAGATTAAAATACCAAGGGGGTTGGGAGGAGATGGGTCTCTAACTCTTACTGTATCAAGTAGGTAAATGTGACTCTGGTCTCAACCTGTAACATAGAAGAAGTTAGTGTTGGCTATTTAACCAACACATACTGGCAGGGGGAAGGGGTGGTATTCTATGGTTTATATATAGTCATAAATGTAGTGATTTCAATGCTTTAAAAGTAAACTTAACTTTCTTTTTTATTTGGATTGCCTGAGGGAGTACACACCAATACATTGGATATTGAATTAGAGAGCCAAGGGAGGAGGGACCGCAGGCAGAGGTGGAGGAAGGAGTGGATTAGCAAGATGAGTGAAATAGTAAAATTTTTAAATGTTAACATTAATGAGTTAAACAGAAGAGTGAAAAGAAAGTGGTATTAGCACATATTAAGAAAATGTGAGTAAACTTGGCTTTTCTATTAGAAACACATTTAGTTGAGAAAAAATATTTGAAGTTAAAAAGAAATTCATCATTTAATTCTAAGGCAAGATGAGTGGCAATCTTGGTGAGAAAAAATCTTCCAGCTGAAATACAAAATTTAGCAATAGATCCAGCAGGGAGATATGTGATGATGCATTGTCAAATATATTCAGAATTATGGACTCTTTTAAATCTCTATGCACCAAATGTGGATTATGAAAAATTTATAGACACTTTTCTGATCTTAGCAGTGGCACATGAGAATATTTTTATAGGAGGATATTTTAATTTTTGTATAGATCTAGTTTTAGATAGATGCTAGAGGAGTATCAAGATCTAAAGCAGCAAAAGCTACATTGGTATTGATGAGAGATTTGAATTTAATAGATGCATGGAGAAGAGTTAATCCTAGAGAAAGAGATTATTCTTTTTATTCAAATATGCATGACTTATTCTAGAATTGATTTATTTCTAACCTTAGCACAGCTACACTGTTGGATATTAGATGCAGAATATAAAGCAAGATTTTTATCTGATCAGTCACCTTTATTGATGATGATCAGAATGCCAGACAAAAAGAAATCAGTTTATAGATGGAGATTAAATTCATCATTATTAAAAAAGAACTGATTTCAAAGACAGCAAATACAACTCTTTTGTGATACAAATATGAACTCTGTGAATGACAAATTTGTAATATGGGATGGTTTGAAATCATATTTGAGTGGTAAAACTATAGGTTTTACATCAAAAATTAACAAGGATTATATGAAAGAGGTAGATCAATTAGAACAAGAAATAACAGTCTTGGAAGAAGATCTTCAAACAACAAGATCTGAGGGTAAACATAGACAATTAATCAATAAAACAAACTACAATATAACACATTACAGATCTATGGAACAGAAAAGGCAATCACAAGAACTAAACAGAGATACTATCACTCAGGTGAAAGATCACATAAAGTACTTGCATGGCAATTGAAAGCAGAACAGGTATCAAGAACGATTAATGCAATTAAAATTATTTAAATGTCGTTAGTTACAAACTTCAAGAAATAAATGAATTGTTTAAGGAATTTTATTCTAAATTATATAGTTCAGAGTTTTTACAAGTTGAGAATAAAATAGATAGGAACCTCTTTCAGATGCATTTACCTAGATGACACAAAAGAGTCTAAAAAACAACCAACTGAAAAACCGCACAATGATAAGCGTATACAGAGCCATTGTCATACCCACACTCCTCTTCGGCTCTGAATCATGGGTTCTCTACCGGCATCACCTACGGCTCCTAGAACGCTTCCACCAGCGTTGTCTCCGCTCCATCCTCAACATTCATTGGAGCGACTTCATCCCTAACATCGAAGTACTCGGGATGGCAGAGGCCAACAGCATCGAATCAATGCTGTTGAAGATCCAACTGCGCTGGGTAGGTTTTGTCTCCAGAATGGAGGACCATCGCCTCCCCAAGATTGTGTTATATGGCGAGCTCTCCACTGGCCATCTTGTCAGAGGTGCACCAAAGAAGAGGTACAAGGACTGCCTAAAGAAATCTCTTGGTGCCTGCCACATTGATCACCGCCAGTGGGCTGATCTCGCCTCAAACCGTGCATCTTGGCGCCTCACAGTTCGGTGGGCAGCAACCTCCTTTGAAGAAGACCGCAGAGCCCACCTCACTGACAAAAGACAAAGGAGGAAAAACCCAACATCCAACCCAACCAACCAATTTTCCCCTGCAACCACTGCAACCGAGTCTGCCTGTCCCGCATCGGACTTGTCAGCCACAAACGGGCCTGCAGCTGACGTGGACATTTACCCCTCCATAAATCTTTGTCTGCGAAGCCAAGCCAAAGAAAGAAGAAAGAAAGAAGAAGAAGAAGAAGACTGAACCATGGTGGAACAAACAGAATTAAGTGCTAAATTTATACAATTAGAAGTGAAAAAATCAATGAGTTCTTACGAAGTAATAAAGCACCAGGAGAAGTTGGTTTCCCATCTTATTGATTCTTATTTTTACGTAAGTGCTTGACCAAGCATCAATAATGTATACTCTTGCAGAATCATTCTCAACAGCAATAATTACTGTGATACCAAAAAAAGATAGAAACCCTTTGAAATCATCATATAAACTCATCTCATTGTGGAATGTGGATTATAAAATAATCACTAAAATATTGGCAAATAGGATTGTCACATTTGTGGCCCGAAATGTGAAGTTAATAAAACATCAAACACAAGTTTTATCAGGTAAACTTCTCTGAGTCTTTATTCTCCAGTTTCCTTTGTTCTCCTGCTTGTGCTCTTATCTCTCTCTCATACCACGTGACTTCCGGTACATCTCATACATATTCATTATCATGACATCCCTCCTTTAATCAGAAATAAACTTTACCTTCACTTACCGATATCCCTCGGAAACATACAAACATCGTAACTAATGGTAATACTATAACTCAACTACATAAAGTTTACTTCCTACGGCACTCATACATGCACTTTATGATATAAAATTAAATACTGTCCCAAAGTTCTTATTAAAACTATGGCACAAAGTCTTCGTATCGTTTGGGCACTTTCCGGTTTCGTTTCGGCCTGCCTGCGATATTGTCGTCGCTTCTCGGTTGTTCACTCTCAGCGTCGTAAATACTGCTCGCCACGGCTTCGGGTGTTTCTGGCGCTCTAGTCACTTCATCAGGAGTGCTGGTAACTGCCTCTGGAACATCATCAGGTCTCTCAGTTTCAGCATCTCGTATTGGCCTTTCAACCTCTTCGCTCAATGTATCTCTGGACTGGTACCTTTTTACACCTGATACATTTCTCTTATACAGGACTCCAGTCGGAGACTTGACTGTCACCATACTGCCACTTCTGGATACGACAGTATAGGGTTGATGGTAATAAGGTGTGTCTAGCTTACCACCAGTTTCATGCCTCACTAGAACATTATCTCCTGGCATGATGTCTGAGTACTTGGCTCCACATTTCGAATCTGTGTACAGCTTTGCTGCACCTTTCTTTTCAGCATCGTGGTCCCTCATCTCCTGGTCGTCTCGGATTTCCTTTATTTCTGGCATTTTTGTGCGGATTTTTCTCCCAAGAAGTGCTTCTGCAGGACTTTTTCCAGTGGTTGCATGAGGCGTTGCTCGATAGGCAGCCACATAAGATAGCAATGCTTCTCGCTAATTTTGTCCTTCTGCGTGTGCAATCCTCAATCGTTTTTCAATGGACTGATTTTGTCTCTCTACTTCTCCGTTGGCTTGCGGCCATTTCGGAGTTACTTTATGATGGTGGATACCTGTGGTCCTCATGTATTCCGCAAATGTCTCTGAAATGAATTGTGGACCATTGTCAGAGTATAATGTAACAGGTAATCCATATCTTGCGAATATCTCTGCTAATGCTTGTATTGTTTTTTCAGTGGTTGTGGACTTCAACACCACGTACTCATAGTATCTGCTGTAGTAATCTATCACTACCATAATTGATTCACCCGTCGGTAAAGGTCCAAGAAAATCAACAGCTACGTCGATCCATGGTCCTGTCGGGAGTTGCGTACTCCGGATCGGTTCTGGCGGATTACTCCTACTTTTGATTTGACATCCGTGACAAGTTTTAACAAATTTCTCTGCGTCTTTATCACAACCTGGCCACCATACCTTGGTCCTGAGGTTTTGCTTGGTACCAACAATACCTAGGTGTCCTTCATGCGCTAAGGATACGATCTTCGGTCTCAATCTTTGCGGTATCACCAATCTGCAACCTCTTAATACACACTGTCCGATGCAACAAAGTTTGTCTCTAATGGGAATGTAAGCCTTGTGAGTACACTTGTCCCATTGTCCACTCTGTATGCATTCTCTTACTTCCATGAGTTCTGGATCACTTTCGGATTCTCTCTCGACTTCCTTCGTAGTCACAGCTTTCGGTGTCGACTGAATAGCTACGAAGCGTAAAAAGCTCTCTGTTTCTGTTCCAAATTCTGACTTGGATTGTGGACCACCATCCGTCACCAATCTGGACAGCGGATCAGCAATGTTTGCTTTCCCTGCAATGTGGATTACTTTATATTTGTAGGGTTGTAGTCTGAGTACCCATCTTTCTATTCTGGCACATGGTTTGGATCTAGGTGCATAGATCACCTCTAATGGCTTATGATCTGTGATGAGTTCAAATTCAATGCCGTATAAATATGCATGGAACCTCTCACAGGCCCATGCAAGTCCGAGTGCTTCTTTCTCTGTCTGAGAGTATTTTCTTTCCACATCTGATAACGATCTGCTGGCATAGGCAATGATTCTTGGTCCTCCATCATGCATCTGGACCAACACGGCTCCTAAACCAACCGGGCTGGCATCCGCTATGACTTTGGTTGATGCCGCCGGATCGTAATATCCAAGAGTTTTTGCATCTGTCAGGCGTTGCTTCAGCACTGTGAACGCTTTCTTCTGCTCAGATCCAAAATGAAATGGTACACCTTTCCTGGTTAGTTTCCTTAGTGGTTCTGCCACTGTAGCGAAATTAGGAATGAACTTTGCACAAAAATTGACCAATCCCAGGAAACTCCTCACCTCTGTTGCGTTCTGAGGTGCACGTGCCTATGCAATAGCTTTCACCTTGGCCTCTGCGGGGTTTAGTCCTTCCCGTGTAAGTCTGTGTCCCATGAAGTCCATTTCTGACACACCAAACTGGCACTTGTTTCCATTCACGGTAAGGCCTGCCTCCTGTAGTCTAGATAGTACACGCCTCAACCGTTTGTCATGCTCTTCCTTCGTTGGTGCATGGACTATGATGTCGTCAGAAATGTTGGCAACTCCAGGAATGCCTTGAATCACTTGATGGATTTCATACTGGTAGATCTCCAAAGCTGCATTAATTCCAAATGATAGTCTCTTGTAACGATACAATCCACAGTGAGTCACAAATGTTGTTATATCTCGGGAACCTGGATCCAGCTCTAATTGATGATAGCCCCATTTCAGATCAATTTTTGAGAAATCCTTGCTGGTAGTTAGTTCTTGAAGTATTTCCTCCACTGTTGGTATAGGGTGTCATTCTCGAACTATAGCTTCATTGGCCATTCTCAAGTCAACACATAGTCTTATGTCACCCTTTGGTTTGGGCACAATCACTACGGGACTGACCCATTGTGTCGAATGTTCCACCGGTTCAATAATGTCTTGTTCGATCAATTCTTTAATTTTGGCTTCGACTTTCCAACGAAGTCCAAACAGAGTTCGGCGCATTGGTTGTGCCTTGGGTTTGACCGTTTCATCTACCGCTAGCTTCAATTGTCGACCTTTCAGCTTTCCTACTCCTTGGAAGACTGCGGGGAATTCTTGCTTCATATCCTCGTATGACTGAATTGAATTGACACAAGCTCCAATATGAAGTATTGCCAGGTCTTGCGCTGTGCTTTTACTCAGCAATGGTTCTCCCCTCTCTTCTATGACCATAAACTCTGCACTGTCACTCCACCAATGATCACTGGGACCTTCTCATGATGTATTTCATTCAACGTAAATTGGTAACAACTCTGTTCCTCCTGGGTATCATCATCGTCACCGTCTATCTGGCGAATGGTGTCTTTCTTTCCAGGATACTTTCCTTTCCCCCAGGCTTTGCCTTTGGAAGTTGTACTCTTCCTCCTCTGGTCTGCATTGAACTTGCTTTTGCACTTCTTTGCAAAGTGGTCCTTACCTCCACACTTTCTGCAAACTTTGCCTTTGGCCGGGCAATATGGATCTTTTCCAAAGTGACCTCAGTTTCCACATCGCTAACACTCCACGTCCTGTGTCGACGTATATCTTGGCTGGTTATGGCGATGTGAGAGCCTCTTAATTTGCTGGCTTGAGTTGTCTTTCAGGGTCATGGTATGAAATTGCCCTTCAACAGCCTCTAATGCAGCAGCAATGGCTAAAGCATTGGTGAGTTCCAACTCATTCCCTCTTTCCAGTAGACGTCTTCTGAGTTTATCTGATCTACAGTGCTGTACGACTTGATCCAATAATTGGTTGTCCAAATCACCTGGCATGTAATTGCATCCAACAGCTAGCTGGCGTAGTCTCGTCACGCACTGAGCAATTGTCTGGTCATCTTCTTGTCTCGTTCTCCGAAACAAATGGCGTTGAAATGTAGCATTCGATGTCACTACATAGTGTGCATTTAATGCATCTACTGCTTTCCGGTACTCATCCTTTCTTTCAGTATTCAAAAGTGTCTTAAATGTTTCCTGAACTGCGGGTCCCGCAGTGAAAAGAAGTAACGCCCTTCTCTGCGCTTTTTGTTCAACTGTACCGGTTCTAGAAATAGGCCACGACTGTCGGCGTAGGATTCAAATTCTTCCAGCCATGCCTTCCACTTCACATTTACAGTGCTTCCATCACCCTTTGGGTCAAAATGAGCAATTCCAGTATGTGTTAGAAAGTCACCGTCTGCCCCAGCCATGAGGAAATATTCCAGCCCCAAAAGTACTGAGACACAGAGAAAATTCTTATCACCTTGAAGTTGTCTGTAATCCTCTGTAATCTTGTTTAGTCTTTAATTTTCTTCAACCTTATCCCATCCTCGTCGCCAATGTCACATTTGTGGCCCGAAATGTGAAGTTAATAAAACATCAAACACAAGTTTTATCAGGTAAACTTCTCCGAGTCTTTATTCTCCAGTTTCCTTTGTTCTCCTGCTTGTGCTCTTATCTCTCTCTCATACCACGTGACTTCCGGTACATCTCATACATATTCATTATCATGACAAGGATGACTAAATTATTACCAAAATTAATAAATATAGACCAAACAGGTTTTGTTAAAAGGAAACAGTTAATGTATAATATGTATATATCTAGCACAAAAAAAGAAAAGTTCCATGGCTTGAGATGCAGAAGAAAAGCCTTTGAAAGTTTAGAAATGATTTTTTTTGTTTAAGTCCTGGCTAACTCTGGATTTGGGCAAACTTTTATAAATTGGATTAAAGCACTATATAATAAATCTAAAGCTAAAGCAGCAACGAATGGCCAGATTTCTACTTCATTTCAATTGATGAGATCAAGTAGACAACAATGCCCTTTGTCTCCAGCTTTGTTTATATTAGCTGTAGAGCCATTAGCAAAAATAATTAGAAGAGATTTGGAAATTAAAAGATTTAAGGTTGGTCAAGCAGCATATAAAAATTAGCTTGTTTGCAGATGATGTCTTAATATATTTGATGAAACTAGAGACTTCCTTAAGGAAATTACAAGTTAATTTAGAAGAATATGCTAAGATTTCTGGTTATAAAATAAAATGGGATAAAAGTGAAATTATACCTCTTACAGAAGGAGATTATATGCTCTGTCAGAGAACCACTCAATTTAAATGGTCAGAAGATGGGATTAAATGTTTATGGGTTCATGTAGATAACAATTTTAAAAACTTATATATAAATTTAATTACTTGTCATTACTCAAAAAAAATTGAAGATGATTTAAAAAAATGGATGACTCTGCCTATAAATTGAATAGGAATATTTAATTGTATAAAGATGAACATATTTCCAATAATTCAATATCTTTTTCAAATTTTACCCATATTATTACCACAAAAGTTTTTTTTTAAAGAATTAAAAACATATAAGGAAATTTCTTTGGAAAGGTGAAATGTCAAGTGTTTTGATATTAAAAACTAACATGGAAATATGAACATGGAGGTTTACAGCTTCCTACCTTTTAGAATTATTATTAAGTGGCTCAAATGAGATTCTTTACATCATTTTTGAAGAAGTAGAAAAGGCAGCATGGGTTAAAATAGAGCTAGATAAAATAGAAGAGAGGTTAGCAGAATAATTTATATATAAATGGGACAAAATTATTAAATGGGTCTAGGGAGACACCATTGTTGAAACATTTAATTACTATTTTGAATAAGATAAACGATGAAATTGAAACAAAAGGAAGTATATTGCCTAAAATGCCTTTGATTCAAAACCAACTTGTTTCTTTTTTAGAGGATAATTGATTTATAATCATTTGGACCAATAAGAGTATTATAAATTTTCAAGATTGTTATGAAGAAGACCAATTGATGTCATTTGAAAAATTGAGGAATAAATATGGAATATGTTACAATACTTTATTTTTCAACTGAGAGCATTTTTAAGGGAAAAATTAGGTTCAGAGATGTGGCTACCTATTTGTAGTGAGATGGAAACTCTTATTTGGAGAGGAAACATTAAGAAATTCACATCAACAATATATCTTTTTACTGCAAAAAGGACTGCACAAATCTAGACTGAAATGGGAGATGGACTTGAATATTACAATTGATGAACAAAGATGGTCTGATCTCTGTCAAGATAGTATGACAAATTCTATTAATGTAAGATACAAAATTGAATAGAATGAAATCAGATATATCAAGTCAATGTTTTAGGTGAGGTGAAGGGATCTTTGAGGATAGGTCATGCTCTAAGGTACAAAACACTTCTGTGTGGATTTAGGAAAAAAAATAAAACAAGTTAGAAGTACAGTATTTCTATTAAACCCAGATTTATTCTTATTGGGAAATATAGAAGGAACAAGATCTAAGGTGAAATTATCAATTTATCAAATGAAATTAAACTAGCATTAGCAGTGGCAAGGAAATGTATTGCAGTTACTTGGAAATCAGATTCACATTTAGGTATGGAAAGATGGAATGCAGAAATACAAAGCTGTATACCTTTAGAGAAAATTAGATATAATTTGAGAAATAAATATCTATATTTTTGTGAATTTGAAGCCCGGATATTCAAATATTAGATATAAATATGTAGAAATGTTCTTCCAGCCTCTTCAGTTCTGCGTTAACCTTCTTGCTTAAAATGAAATGACTATATAAGATCTACTTAATTCCAATGTGTTGGAATGCATTCCAGGCAACCCAAGGTACTATAATATTTGTTTCTTTCTTTTATTAAATTACATTACATTAAATTAAGTTACATATGTACATTCTTCTTTATAATGGTGGAGTGTGGGGTGGGGATTGGGAGAGGGAAGGAAGGGGAGGGGATATAACCATCATGTAATGAATGAAATTCTCTTTAATTTAAACATTCATGGTATTGCATAATGATTTACTAATTAAGTGTATAGAAAAGCTTTTAAATAAAATATTAAGAAAAAATGAATATGACTGCAGACCTACAAGGTATTTGAATCACAGCTGCCCTGGCCCAGTGAGCAATACATCTGAGTCAAAAGAAACTTCATGCAGCTTGTCAGCTCTTTCTCAGAAAATTTGAAACAGGTGAAAAATACTGGATTTGATCACATTCCATGAATGAACGAATGGTGCCATGTGAGATGGGCTTGTGAATTTATAAGAACAATATGGATTGTGGCTTTGCAATACAGGGGCTTAAAACTTTTGCTTATTCCTTACGAAAGGCTTAGGCATGAAATGTTGATTACATTTTACTGCCTATGGGTGCTGCATGAACTGCTAAGTTTCTCCAGCATGTTTGTGTACTGCGTAAACTATCAGACAGGTTTTATATCACACTAATTTCTTCTGATTTTCCCCATTTGTCATTTGGATGCATGGGATGTGATTAAAATAAATTAAATTGGATAGCTATGCTATGATTGGCTGCTGTTGGCTGGACACACCTCCCGGGACTGATTCTACTCATAGCCATTTCACCCTGCCTTGATCAGTCAAAGACGTTGACGGCTGTTCCAGAATATAATTAATAAAAACCTATCAGTTTCACAACTTCAGTCTTTGTGATTATTGATGGTGTATCAAATAGCTTTGGAAATTAAACAATGTCTGCTTCGAAAAAATGTTTTGCACTGATCTGAAAGAGTTGCTGGTGTTTTTCAATTGATCTTTTAGATGCTGGCCAACAATGACCTCACACTCAATATCACCAAAACCAAGGAGCTGATTGTTGACTACAGGAAAGGAGAACCAGAAATGTACAATCCAGTGATCATTGGGGGATCAGAGGTGGAAAGGATGAGTAAATATAAATTCCTAGGAGTTACCATCTCGGAGAATCTTTCCTGGACCCAACTCACTAATGGCACCATGAAGAAAGCATGTCAGCGCCTCTACTTCCTCAGGAGTTTGCAGAGGTTTGGTATGACACCAGAAACCCTGGCATATTTCTAGATTTGTGGTGGAAATTGTGCTGACTTGTTGCATCATGGTCTGGTATAGGGACACAAATACCCTTGCTCATAAAGCCCTCAAAAAGGTAGTAGACACAGCCTAGGATATCACAGGCAAAATCTTCCCAACCATCTAGACCATCTATGGGGAACACTGCCGTTGGAGAGCAGATTCAATCATCAAGAATCCACACCACCCAACACACTGGTACCATCAAGAAAGGGGTATAGGTGCCACAAGACTCACACCATTAGGTTCAGGAACAGCTGCTACCCCTCCACCATCAGACTCTTCAACAATAAACTCAATCAGGGACTCATTTAAGGACTCTTACTTGTGAACTTTATTGATTTCTTTTATTCTCTGTATGGCACAGTCTGTTTGTTTACATTAGTTATCTGTATACAGTTCTTTATTTCTTTAAATGTGTACGTTGGGTACAGTTTTTTGTTTGCACTGCCTATATGTGGTAATTCTGCTTCACCCACAGGAAAAAAGAATCTTAGGGTTGTATGTGTTGTTACGTATGTACTCTGACAATAATTTTGAAATCTAAAATCTGAAATCTAGAAGACTCTCACCGTTCCCTCCAGATTCTCCTCCCTTTCATCAGTAGAGAATCAAACATTCAGCAGGAAGGCAGGAAAAGGGCAATTCCTGCACCTCTCCTGAGTGTAATTAACACTGTTCTGCCATACACACACACACACACACTCCTATTTCTTTCTTCACGATCTGAGCACTACCTTTCATGCGTCATGCCGTTTAACAGCTTGGCTAAAAATTGATAAAGCTTTGCCAGTAGATCATATGTGTGCAAGAGCTTTGAGACTTGAGCATATGACCTTCTGTTCAAGAATGCTTTAACGCCTGACTCTCCTGGCACCCAAAGATAACATCAAGTTTTTGAGGGTAATTGAGATTCTTGTTCTTATCTTGACTGCCTTTCACACTCGCTTCAATCTAATCAAAGCTATACAGCATTTGTCATGCATTGTGACCAGGTGATATCCCTGAGGATTTTAGAATGAAGTAGATTTGAAATGTTGTCCATGCTGAATAGTAGGAAATTTAACAATAAAACCTGCATAGCAGTGATCCCACAAGCAGCAACTCATTCATGACAAGATCATCTGTTTAACCATCTCTCTTGGCAGTGTCTCAAGAAGGCAGGCTCCATCCTCAAAGATCCTCACCACCCTATGCCTCCATCAGGAAGGATGTGCAGGAGCCTGAAGACAAACACCCAATGGTACAAAAACAGCCTCTTCTCCTCCCCCATCCGATTTCTGAATGGACTGTGAACCATAGACACTACCTTACCTTTTCTCTTCTTTGCCACTTTTTAAAAAAAGTAATTTATTAACATTTCACAAACATCTTATTTGCCACGCAAGAGCTATGCAAGGGTAGACTTTGTGTCTACAATTGGCTTTGCAGAGACAATGGGAAGTGCTTGTGAGAGTTTCACAAGTTGGTGCTAATGGACCAGCATGTTTGAACTGTGTCCAGGCTCAAGAACTGAGAATTATTTTGCTTTTAAACTGGTGCCAGAGTTTTTAATGTCTCGTTGAAGATTGTTATCCTAAGAGGGGCCACATGGTTTTGAAAATAGAGAGAAAACATCCATTGTTTGGGACAGTATTCTGCAACAGTTTGAAATGAAGGCTGCAAGTTGGCAGACCTGCTGCAAGACATATTTCAAGATGGGTTTTGAGTTGTGAGTTCAGCTTATTCTAAATCTCTGTAGTCAATTTCAGAGGATGTGGCTGGTTATTGTGTTTCTCCTGAAATAGGGGAAAAAGAAGAACTCCTTGTGGTAACTTGGAAGAAGAACCCAAGAGGGGCAAATTTCTTCAGTAAGGTACTTCAGTTGCTGATTGAAGGAGATCAGTTTGTGTGTCCAATGAACAACAAATCTCTCTCTGAAAAAAAAACAAAGACATTCCTGAATGGTAACAACGTAAGTTAAAGCACCAGAGCGGGAATATGATGACTATTTAATTCCGGTATGGAAGATTGCCTGATACCTTGAACTTGGAGAAGTAAAAAGTGAATGACTGGACAGTGAAAAAAGAACTTTCTTGAATACATAATCATTACATGCACATGCACTTAGAATTAGAAGTGCATTAAGTTAGGTTAAGTTCATAGTAAATGTAAGTATTGAACTTTTTATTATGTATTAAGAAATCAAAACCAGTTCTGTTTCAATAGCCATTGACTTGGTGAATTTCAGTTGCTGCTGGATTTTGAGTCCTTTGGTCTCATAACAGTAGGAGAGTACCTAACTCTATTGTTCCCTCAGGCAATGCGTTCCAGGGTCCAGCTATGCACTGAGTGTTTAAAAAAAAACACTTCTCAGATCATTTCTGAGCTTCTCAACTCTGAAACTACATCTCTTCATGTGAGATGTTTAATGCGATACATAGATCGGTGTTCATTGGATCATTTCTAATTATAAAAGACATTTTGTGATTAGCCATAGAGGTACAGTGCCATATTAGTTGGGTCAGAGGTTACTAATTCTCCCATAAAAAGTGGCTGACGTATTAGAAGACATTACACCCTGGCCACTCTCTCATTACCTCCCCCCACCCCAGCCCCCTGGTTGGGAAGAGGATTCATGAGTGCAACACCAAGCACCACTAGATTCCAGGACAGTTTCTTATCCATGGTTATCAGACCCCTGAATAAACCTCACGTCAGGAACCCTTTGTCCTCTACAAACTGACCACTCTCTGTAAATCTGCGCTGTGTTTACCTGTTGTACTATGTGTGATGTCAAAGGGGGACTGCTTGCCAAACAAAACTTGGCATCTGTGACAATAAAGTTGAACTTGAAGATGAGTGACTAGCCTCCTGGCTCTGCAACACCTTTCCTTTATCCACATGGAGCAGGCCTGGAATGCGATGGGATGTTCTCCATTTGATTGAATGAGTGCTGCAACAAACGTGACACTGTCTAGCAGAAAACAGTCCACTTGAGTTGGAACCTCATCAGCGCGTGCTGCCTGCAATCTCTACCCGTAGATGGACCATGGGAACGGACCACCAAGAGGCTCTGCAGCTAAGGATCCAGACAGACTGCATGACTTGCAGTTGTACAATCTACACAGGGTATGGACTGCTGGAGATTGGCTTGTGCGAACCTGTATCGGGGCCGGAATTCAAGAAGGTGCTGAGGGCAAGAAGTGTTCCTGAAGGACTTCCGATGCTAAAGCCTTGTTGATCGAATTGGAGATTTGGATCTGAAGCTGGGTTTCTGATGGATCAAACAGAAGTCTGTATGACTGCAGGAGCACTGGAGGCAAACCCACAGACATTCAATGAAATGTCTTTTGATCCTCTTTCTGCTATTGTTAGGGGCACCAGGCAATGCTCATGGTGACTCTTCATTTGTCTCATGGCAGGCAAAAGGTAAAGTATATCATTAATTTTTAATATAGTATTACATGACAATAAAAGGAACCATAGAACCAAAGTACATTACAGCAAAGAAACAGGCCCTTCAGCACTTCTAGTCTGTGCCAAACTATTTTTCTGCCTTGTCCCACTAGTCCATAGCCCCCAATATCTCTACCATCCATGTACCTGTCCGAATTCTTCGTAAACGTTAAAATTGAGCCACATTCACCACTTCAGCTGGCAGCTCATTCCACATCCCCACTGTGGAACATTTTTGAAATTTTGAGATTTTTGACCAGGTCACCCCAACAGCACCCCCAAACCGAGAAGGTCAAGGGGAGCAGAACTGTGAGAATATCACTACCTGCAGGTTTCCCTCCTGGTGTCAGACAGGGTCAATTTGAAAACATGCAGTCAGTCCTTTATGGAGACTGGGTCTGAATCCTGGAATTCCTTTCACAACAGCAGGGTGGGAGGACCATCCGCTGAAGGACTATAATAGACCAACAAATGGATCACCAGCATCTTACCAGCAGCAGTTAGGATGAACATAAATCAGGCAGCACTGGCATGCCATAAATGAAGAAGGAAAACCGAATCAGTCCCTTAACACACCCTGAATTGATACTCGACTTACATTTTCAAAGGATATAGTGCGGGGGGGGGGGGGGGGGGTGGGGGGGGTGGAGGGGGAACCTGTACTTCAATAGATTATATAAAATAGTTTGTTCAGCCCACTAATGAAAGTAAATTATTTAAAATGATTTATTAATGAAAATACACTGTACAGTACACTATACACATATCCTTACATTGCAATTTCCACAAACCTTTTTCAGCACAGGATAAAGCATACATTCATTCAGATATGGATATCTTAATCAAGTAACTGTAATGCACCAAGTCTGACCTGATAAAGAATTACAACATATTTTATGGGTTTACAGACAGATACATATGTAAGGGGATCCCTTTTCTTGAATTTAACTTTGTCAGCTTCACAGTATTTGAATGAAAGGAAGAGTTGCAACCTAAATGTATAATTTGATATTTAATACACATCTTCTTAATGGTATGGTGATGGTAGTCATACAATTAGAAAGCTGCAATTATGGCACACACACACACCCACACACACACCCACCCACACACCCACACACACGCCCACCCACTCACCCACCCACACACACACACATACACACCACCCACCCATCCACCCACCCACACACACACACTTCCCAAATCTATAAAAGCAAAATCCACACCATAAAGAAATTTTGATGAACTTTCATTTAAAACCGTCGTGCTCCATGAAGCACATCTACCAGAACAAGGAGATTGCCTCTTACTTGCCTGATGTAGGGTTAAGGTTAGGTCTTTGAAACTATGAAGCCATCTGATTTTGTTTACTTAAATTTTCCTTTTTATTTACTCTTCTTGGAAGTCATTTATAGACCATTAGGAATTAATTATTTGAAATTCTCATATTCTTTGAAATCCATTGGAACATGGAATTATTTCAAAGGAAACAAATGGAATTGAGAAAGTGTCGGTAAAGGCAGTAGCTGGTGCACAGATAGATTGGGTCTGTAAAGGACAATTTAACTATGGAGGGATGCATGGGAAATCAGAATATCCATGCTCAGGCTTTGAGACACAATGATTTTTCCTTCTTTAACAAGATAGCACAGTAGCAAAAATAATGCACAATTTCTAATGGTTCAAACATATTCACAAATACATGAGCCAAACAGGTTAGCATTACAACATTCTTAAATTAAATTAAATTTAGACATACAGAACAGTAACAAGCCATTTCGGCCCATGGGTCCGTGCTGCCCAATTACACCCAATTAACCTACACCCCCTGTACTTTTTGGAATGGTGGGAGGAAACCAATGCAGACATGGGGAGAATGTACAAACTCCTGACAGACAGCGTGGGATTCAAACCCCAGTCCAAATTGCTGGCGTTATAAAGGTATTGTGCTAACAATGATGCCAAGTGTACACCTTTTTGGGGAGATGTATGGATTGGAAGGGGTTTGGAGGAGAAGGACAAAATGCATGCAAAGGGGTCTGGGAACTCTTAACCTTTATGGACACTGGGCCGAAGGGCCTGCTCTGTATGGTGTGTGAACTGCACTGCATTAATTCATCTCAGATATGGTTCTGTTAGGAAGTGGCTGATGTCTGCAGTTTGGATTAGAAAAGGAGGTGAAAGACCCATTTAGTCGGCCCAAGACATGTTGATCTTTTAGCACACAGATATGTTGGAGAGGGAATGCTGCTGACTGGCGCATTCTAGGCTGCAGGAGTATGTGCTGAGGTACGCACTGAAGCTTGGCATAGCCAACACAAGAACGCTGTGGGGAAGACAACAGTCTAGTGTCCTCCCATTACCGTGCATTGAAAGTCTGAGACCGAGGGGAATTCCCTCAAATAACAGAGAGGGGAGAAGACACAAGGTGGTGGCTATGGTGTAAATAGAATTGAATATAATACACAGTGATGGGAATGTATGGATATGAGAGTAAACAAAATGTTTAATATAGATTTAACACCGAACTCTTCAGTATAATGGGAGGGAATTATTCTTCTGTGTCTCTGGTTCAGAGTCATGCTATTTCTTTTGCCTCTCTTTTGACGAGGTGTGTGATTTTACCTAAATGGAAGGATGCGGCCCCGCACACTCATGATCAGTGGTTGCTTGACATCATGTCCTGTTTGAACATGGAAAAGATTCGTTATTCAGTTAATAATCAGATTTAAGATTCCAAATATTATGGGAATCATTTATGTTTCACTATCTTACTTTATAATTTTACTTCAATGTAATTAAATTGTCTGACTTGTATCTTTTCCATATTCGCTTTTCTTTTAATACTAATCTTATTTAGCATCTGGCAACGCAGTTGGGTAACGGGGTTAGAGTTTTTCTCCTTTACTCTTTTCGCATTTTTAGTTTTTTTTTTAAAAAGGTACATACTACTTAGAATATGAATTATGGATATGATTTATAATTTGTTTGTTAGTGTTATTCAGAATGTCTTATTTAATTTGATACTTTGATGAAGGGCTCAAGCCTGGAAAGTCAGTTCTGTATCTTTGCCTTTGCTACATAAAGGTCACTGTTTGACCTGCTGGGCTTCTCCAGTATTTTGTTTTTTTACTTCAACCACGATGTCTACAGATTTTTGTGAGTTACTGCCTATTTAGCTTGTGTAACTAAGTCCATCTTATTGAATTGGACCTTTTTTGTTTGTCTGATTAAAATCATATTCAGTAAAAATATTTTTTAAAAAAAGAGAGGGAACAGACTGTATGGTATCCCTTTGTAAATAATTTATTGTGAATAAAGTCTATTTTTTGACAGCCACTCTTATTTGCTGCCCTGCAGGAGGGCAAGCGGCCCACACTGCTCAACAGTCAGCTGATTCTCAGATGAGTGACTATCTTGTGGAGAGGGACAGGAGGAGGAGGATAATACTATTCAGAGGCAAATGCCAGCAACTTCACAAAAATGCGTAAAAAGTAACTTTTTGTGTAAACTTTCATTTGGGGCCAAGTTCATAGAAGCCAGTTTGTCAGTGATGATTCTGAAAGCTGCTCATGTGAGAAACGGAGTGAAGCAGGTCTGCAGATTCTGTGCTGGTAGTAAGGTTGCACCAAAATACTGGAGGAACTCAGCAGGTCAAACAGTGTACTGACTTTAGATCAAAGATACATAACCAATGTTTCATTTCGGGCTTGAGCACTTCATCAAGGCATGAGCAAAATGTAGAAAAAACACTTTGAAATACTGGAGAAACTCAGATGGTCTTTTCAGCATCCATAGGAGACAAAGATCTATTGCTGATATTTCAGGCCTGAGCCCTTCTTCAAGGAATAAGCCAGAAGCAGGAAATTTCAGAAAGCCTCACAATTCCGACAATGGGGGAGGAATCCAGACCAACAAAAGGTGCTAATTGGGTACGATAAGGGAGGAGGTTAGAACTGATCATGTTTGTGCAAAATGAAAGGGAGAGAGAGAGAGAGAGAGAGAGAGAGAGAGAGCTGGGGAAAGGTGTCAGGGGAAGAACTGAGGGGCCAGGAGTATTGATCACTGAGTATCTGCACAGAGACTTGTCAAAAAGGTACGCCACAGCAGAGGGCATTCCAGCATAACAGTTCTGCTGGTCAGAGTCCTTCAGCACACATCCAAGTACTAATGTCTTGAGTATTCCTACCCCACTCCGGCAACGAGTTCCAGACTTTTCCCACCTTCTGTCTTCAAAGATGTTTCTGCACCTTCCCCGTTAATATTGGAACCCATTACTTTAAATCTATACCATTCTGCTGAATGAAGGAAGTTCTTCCTATTTATTCTCTTAAAATTTTGTACATCACAATTAAGCCCTGATTCACCCTCCTCTATTCCAAAGAAAACTCCTGCTTTTCCAATCCTTTCATGTAGCTACAATTTTCCATTTTGTAAATTTTGTAATGATTTTGTAAATCTCATCAACATCCCATCTGTGCAATGACTTAATTCCTGTATTATGGTAACCAGTAAATGTTCTCAGCACTCAAACTGTGGCTTAACTTGCATTGGATACAGTTCTAGCATTGTCTCCAAGCTTTTAAATGTTCCACCTTGGCTATTCAAAGAAAACTTGCCATATACTTTTTCAGCATGAATGTATTGACCTGATCTGCTACGTATAAGGATCTGTGGACACACATCCAGGGTCCCTCTGTTCCTCCGCATCTCTCAACTTTCCTTCCATTTACTGTATATTCCCTGCCTTGTGACACCTCCCCAAATGTATTACCATGCATTTCTCTGGACTAAATTCCACTTTCTAGACCAACTCATCAGATCTGCCTGCAGTCTAAAGCCTCCCTTTAGAATATGCTATGCTAAGAGAAAGACTGGACTTGAATGTGCAGTTGTTAATGATAAACTTGCTCATGGAAGGAGACCATTAATCCCATCATGACTTTCAGCCCTGTCATTCTAATCACCCACTTATTATCCCCTTAATCTAATCTCTCCCACATGTTCAATAACAGCCACTGATTCTCCTATCACCATCTACACGCCAGAGGCAATTTACAGTACCAAATTAATCTACCCAGTGATACAGACTGGGACATTGGAGGAAACCAGAGCATCTGGAAGAAACCCACTCAGACAGCAGCTGAGGTCAAGCCATGCCTGATTTCTACCAGAGAGAAAAGGGCTATTCCTCTGTGTTCCTCTCTAAGGGGCATTGAACAATGCTAATGGGGAATCTTTGTCTGCCTTATGGCAGGCAGAAGGCAATTTTGTGTAATATTACGTGGCAATAAAGGAATCTTGAATCGTATATTCTTTGTTGCCTTTGATCGTGGTCTTGAAGAGGAAATTATTATGGCTTTATTTTATTCTCTATATCTTAACTAACATTGTCCATTTATTTAAATTATGAATTAGAATGGTTCCTAATATCCAAATAAATGTAATTTCATTAGTTGGAAGCTCAATGTGAACCCTACAATGAATCTGGAAAAGTATCTGTAAATAAACTCAAAAATAATTTCTGTCTTTGTTTCAGAAGTTTAGCAGTGGTCGTTTATTTAACCCATAGTTTGGCTCAGGAGTAACCCTGCCTGCCAAAGTTACCAACATTCACAGCCAGAAATTTCACAGAGTTAAATCTATCAGACTTTTAAATGAACAATTTGGTGGATACTTGTTTCCCTTTTGTTAAAATAATTATATTGGAAGAGCAAGATTGTTAAAAATCAGATGCCACAAATTTGATGCATTTGTAACTGGTGGTTGCTAGTTACTGTCGCAGCCTTGCTGTATTAAACACAAGACTGACCTTTAGAGTAATTTAAATAATCGATCTTCTGACTCCTTTCAATGCAAAGTAGTCCACTAAGAGTTAAGAAGCGTCAAAATGTGTTGGTGGTCATAACATTGTATTGCACAAAGGCAGGAAATTATCTTCAGTTTTATACTGATGTGTCATCTCAAGCCACATCAAAACAGAACCTAAGACTGTGGGGTGAGTAAATATCTCAACCGAAGGCAAATGCAACATTGGCATTCATGTCTAGAGGAATAAGGTATTAGAGCAGGGATATGATGTTGAATTTTATAAGGCACTAGTGAGGTTTCACTTGGAGTATGGAGTTAGTTTCAGGCTCCTTATTTAAGAAAGGATGTACGGGCAATGGACAAGATTCCACGAAGATTCACAAGAATGATTCCTGGAATGAAAGGTTTAGCATACGAGGAACATTTGATGGCTTTTGGACTTGGAATCATGAGTGGGGGGGGACCTCATAGAAGTATTTTGAATGTGGGAAAGTCTGAACAGACTAAATGTGGCAAAATTGTTTCCCATGAGAGAGGAGTCAAGGACAAGAGGGCACAACTTCAGGATCGAAGGGCACCCATTTACAACAGAGATGCGGAGAAATTTCTTTAGCCAGAGAGTGGTGAACCTTTGGAATTTGCTGCCAAGGTTGGCTATGGAGGCCAGGTTGATGGGTGTATGTAAGGCAGAGATTGATAGGTATCTGAATCAATAGGGTATCAAAGGCAATGGGGAGAAGGCAGGAGAGCAGGGCTGAGAGGGAGAATGGATCAGCTCACAATGGAATGGGGGCAGACTCGATGGGCAGAATTGCCTACTTCTTCTCCATAGTCTTCATGATATGAAGCAAAATAATTCTTCCCTTTTCTTGCTGGACATATTCAAGTCACTCGAAAACAATGAAATTCTTAGAAGGTTGTCATTGTTTTATAGACAATCAATGCTGGGCATGTTAGCACAGCAAGAACCCATAAATGTTGTGGTGAACTTTGAGGGAGGAATATGGGACAGAAAGGCATTCAGCTCATTGAATGAATGTTGATCACTAGAGAGGAATCACATCGATCCCATTCCCTTCTCTTTCCCTGTAACCCTGCAAATTATTCTCTCACCTCTTCCTCTTCAATTCCCTTTGAAGACTTCGATTGAGTCTGGGCCCACCAACCCGATCAGCAGAGAATTCTAAATGATAATTCTTCAACTGAATGAAATAAAATATTAATCACATCCCTTTTTGTAACCTCAACTCTTTTTTTAAATATCCTTGAACCCCTTGGTGTGAGAAACTTACTTTTCATTTACCTCATCAAACCTTGTCATGACTTTGTGTATCACCATCAAATTACTTCCCAATTATAACCCCAATTTTTGCAGTGATTTGGAGCTGAAACCCTACATCCTGGGAGATCACCTATTCATCTCTTGAAGATTTACATACATCCTGGAATATGGTGACCAGATCAGGATCTAATGTTTCATTTGTGGCCTGAGCATTATTTTGTGAATTGTTTTACTGAAATACAGAAATGGAAGTTTCTCAACCTTTTTTCTTTCCACTCACATACCACTTTAAGTAATCCCTGTGCCATTGGTGCTCTGTGATTAGTAAGGGATTGCTTAAGGTGGCATGTGAGTGGGAACGGAAGGTTGAGAATCACTGCTCTAGACCCAATAGTTACTGAAATATTTTTCTTGAGGAAAATTGTCATTGGCCCATTTCCTTTGGAGTTATGAAACCATGCAATAATGAGTCAATGAGGAACGATTAAAACAGTGGTTTCTTTCCACCTTAACCAATCCCTTACTTATCACAGAGCACTTATGGCATAGGGAATACTTAAAATGGTATGTGAGTGGAAAGAAAAAGAATGAGAACCATTGGTATAGATAGAGAATAGGTCAACATGGGCATGTCGGGTTGAAGGGCCTGTTCCTGCACTATACAACATGAAGTCAATCGATTGATTTTAGATTAGCTTCACTTATTACATTTTTTATAGAAGAGAAGATTTGATACTGCGAGATGCAATTTTAACCCATCCATATTTGTTTTGGGGGGAGGGGGGTGTTGTAGTAGCTGAGCAAATCTTGCTTCCCAGCCCTCATCAGACTTCAACAGGAGCTTCCTGTCAGGCAGCTGAGGCATCTGCTCAACTCCAGCACGGGTCTCATCAATATTCAGAATCCAGTGATGTCAGTAAAGACATTTTAGAGAGGTGCTAACTAAGGATGAAAAAGACCCGTGTAAGCCAAGAAAAAATAAACCAATATGATTATAGCAGTACTAATGGATTCAAAGGGAATCCTCCCAGAGAAATTCATGCTTTATTATCTTCAAATTCCCACTTTCATAACCTCCCAATGGTGCCAACTTGTTCAACCTCTTACTTTCCACCCGACTCATGGGAGTTAACATCAGTCAATAAGATCATGGCTAATTTTTTACCTCAGTGCCAGCTTCCTGACCCAACCTTCAACCCTCGATTCCCTGATATCTGTCGAGTTCTACTTGAAATCACTGATTGACTGGCCTTCCTCTGCCCCCTTGATCTGTAGGTCCATAGACTCACTAGTTTAACTTCTGAATGGTCAAAACCAGCTTCTCTGCACTCCAGGAGTAAAGACAATCCCTGCTACTACATAGTCAAGCTGCCAAAACATGTGCATTGGGAAGAAGACAAAGATGGAGGCCTCTCAAAGATTTCACCAGTCTGCACCTCTTTCCTGCCCAGTTGTTAAGAAAACGCTACATTGAAATTGCACAATGCCCAAGCTACTGTGTTCATTTAATTGGCCCATCATTTTATGCAAAGCACTATTGTATGTAAAAGCAATTTCTAATCTTGGATGATAGAGTATATATAACACATGAGTAATTTCAAATGCATTCACTCATTCTGTTCAATAATCATCGCACAGAATAGATTCAAGGCTTCCTGTGTACCAATACACACTGCTTCATCCACATCTTGCCAAGAGTTCCTTGCCCCTTCATTATGAAATAGATGAACGCCTTGAGTTGAGAGGTAGGCAGTGATGATGCTGGGAAGTTTTTGTTGGGGGAGTTGGAGTCACTTTCTTGCATCCCTACTTGAAATTATTGAAACAAAATTTCCTATCGTTTACATATTTCATATGTAGTGGAGATGATTCAGCTGAGACAACCCTAGAAACCTGTAAATTTTACACACACACACACACACACACACACACACACACACACACACACACACACACACACACACACACACACACACACACACACACACACACACACACACACACACACACACACACACAAAATGCTGCTATTGCCAGCAATGTCCATATCCCTCAAAAAATTAATAAATATTAAAGAAAATTGAATTATAACGGACAATTCGTTCATGAAGGTAAACCTCCCTATCTCAATATTCTTTGAATCTTTTTTGTAAATATATATTTTTAAAATTGGAAAGTATTTTCACCTGGAGTCTGGTAGGAGGTGTGGATGGTGGTGCAAAAAAAACTTACTAAATTTAGAAATTACTTGTAAATGAATTTTATGCCCAGTACTTTGCCACAGTACAGATCAATAGAAAATGAGGTTAGGTTGAATAGACCATCTTCAGACAAAATGGGCATAATGGATTGATTCTTTTGTGAGCATTCATTCAAAATTTATCAGCTTTCCTGTGTTCTTTTGTTGAATAGAATATGGGCGTGTGGCATATATGTATGAGCCCATTAAAACATCTAGTACGCGTCCCTCGATATAGTTGGAAGCAACCCAGGATTTTCTAGATATGCATTGCTTTGCCTACCTCCTAAAATGTCCTTTGGAGTCCTCAGGAAATGAAAATTAATCCCCAGGACAGTTGTGATTGAATCTGGGAGTAAATTCATAAGTGGAATTATTTAGAAAAAGAAATCACTGACATTTCTTGATAGAAAAATAAATTAAAATAGGGAAAAGATGTTTGCCTGGCACTCTGGAACAATACAATTGGAAGGAGCCTGCTACAAAGCTGGTAGACAGGTGAATAGATGCAGTTAGGAACTTGTGATATATCTGAAATGGACAAATTAAAAATAAATTAGATGCACAGTATGGTACAGGCCCTTGGGCCCATGAGTCCATACAACCCTACAATCCCCATATATTTTTAGAGGATGGGAGGAAACTGGAGCACCCAGAGGAAACTCACGTGGACACGGGGAAAACATACAAACTCCTTACAGACAGCGCCAGATTTGAACCCTGGTCACTGGCACTGCAATAGCGTTTTCTAACTGCTAGACTTGCATAACAATAATGAAATACTCAGCTTACAATTGCCGGCAGATTCAGGACTACCATCACAGCAAATCACTTTCACCGTTGGATTTAAATTTCTCAATAATATATGTAATAACTGCTGATGAAGCTAGAATTTCTCCCAGTATTCTTGAGAATTTCAAAGAAAATAATGCAGAAAATGGTGCTCTTGGGTTTCCTTTGTCATACAATATTATTTTGTATTTGAAAAATAAAAAGAAATTATAATCTTAATCACATCAACATTCAAAGAATACATGATGAAGTTACAGTACAGTACCTGTATGTACACGTAAGAATGGGCTTTTCTGATTTTAATTATCCATACACTTTACATTAAAAAGTTAATATTACATACACAACTTATATAACTGTCACTTATGGCACTTTCCAGAGAAAGTTTCTAGTATTTGGAGAATTGACTACAGGCAAAGGCTGTTTGCACATTGTCTCCCAAATCCACCATTCCTATAAAACATGCTAGCCGGTGTCAAAATCCCAAGAGAAATTCTCACAAAATAATGCCCCAATCACTACATAAATTAAAGTTCCAGCCTGTGGTTTTACCTCCAAACACCTACATTACCAAGCTCGTCGTTTCCCTCCATAAAATAAATACAATTTTGACCAAAATAGTATACAATAATGATAAATGCCAAAGCAGTAAGGATATGAAGCATTTGAAACTCCATCTATGAAAGAAAACAATATTACAAAGTGATGTTAAGGATAGGCAAACAGCAGATATACAATGCTGAATGAAAAGGATTGTTTCCATCAATGTCTTCTGAGACAGAGAAGCTTTGCATTCTGAAAATGCAACCATTTATCAGTCCTTTCATTTATCATGCTTCACCTTTACTTGATCTAGTCCCCAGTAATACATATGTGTATTAAAATGCCTTCAATTGTTATAAACAAACTCATTAAAAATAAAATTAAGCTTTGGTGACTTTAATGCAACTGTGGTTTGAAAACCAAAGACCAAGTAAGAAACTATTCTGACCAAACTAACTTCTGGTTTCTTGGTCGAATGATTAAATAGATTAAGATTTAATATTACAAAATAATGCATTTCACCTGTCAGGCCCATGAACTGTAGCTTTTGAACTTTACAGTTCCCCCTTTCACCTTCTGTCCCAAAGTCAATGCATAGTCACACTGTTTTTATGTGTTAGCATAAGGAGTGAAGTAATCAGAGGGAGCTTCAGTCATTATCAGGGCAGGGAAGAGACTGGCGAGGAGGAGGGGCCGGGTGGGGGGGGGGGTGGTGGTGGTGGGGGTGGAGGGAAGATTCTCTATGTGCTTTCTGGGATAAGCTTTGTTGAAAAAGAGATTTGATTTTGTCTCCTGATTTACTGTCCCACATGCATCCTACCACATCTGCTCTTCTTGAAGGGTTAAATTCTGAGAGACTTCTCCATATCTAGAACTATGAAGGAGTAATCTATATTGTTCACTATACAGAGAAATTAGATGAAGGCCTTGATTTCATGGAGTTTTTCCATGACCCACATTTACTTTTGATTGTAGGGGGGATGTACTAACTCAATCACTAATGTTGAGGCTATAATCAA
The DNA here is from genome assembly GCF_036971445.1 of Narcine bancroftii. Classification (NCBI taxonomy): domain Eukaryota; kingdom Metazoa; phylum Chordata; class Chondrichthyes; order Torpediniformes; family Narcinidae; genus Narcine; species Narcine bancroftii. The sequence goes on from NC_091476.1 coordinate 143,056,094, forward strand.
AATTTAAGGGGGCCTGGAAATTGCTGCCCTTTTCTTCTGAAGTAAGCATTACTTCACTTTAATTGTTGTAACAGTTACTTAGATGGGGAACACAATATTGCCCTTATTGACTGTATTACTGAGGGAAGAAGAATCAAAAGCAATATCTCTATTCTAAAGCACATATTCTTTAAGAAACCAAGTGTTAATTTGGTCTGGCCTTGGAGCTTTTGTGGAACCCATTTGCATCACACAATGCTGAACACTGCAACAGTACTTCACCCTGGCACCCAACTCTGGCTTGTGGTTTGTGGACCAGTGGGGAGGGTGGCTATGTTAATGCCTACGTTTTGAGTTGGCGTGGCACAGTCAAAATTGAAATCAAGCTCTTCATTGTCCATGAACTCATTGAGAATGATAGATTCCACATCGCACTCCAAACTGCCGTGAAACATATCTAGGTCAAGGTCGGTGGGGAATTTATCCTGACTGATGGCAGCTGCATGAATTCCTCCATGGCAAGGGTTCAACCTGGACTCCGTGGCTTCCATTTGCATGCCGTGACTGGCAAGGGAGTGGAGCTGGCTGTGGAGGTGGTGTGCAACCGAGGCGATGTTACCAGCATCAGAGTGCATGTGCAGAAGGCTGATACGATTGGATAAGGCACCGTTACTGACAGCAGAGTTCTGCTGTGCTGCTGAGGGGTGGTGAAATGGATCGCCATTCATTAATCGAGGCGACTGGGCATTGAATGGCGATAATGCTGGATCGCTACACATCACCATTTGTCTCTGGTTCTGTGATGTTACTGCTGCGCTGGCCTGTGGCATCAAAGGATCTGACTGAGTCATCATGACTTCCTTATGCCGGAGCGATTCAGGTGTCAAAAGATCTTGCAACATACGGTTCCCATAGTGGTTGATGGTTGAGAAAGTGACTTGTTTGTTCTCCTGGATTGTCTGCATGGGCGAGTGGCGTAGCATTGTCATGGGAGGTTGGCTGTACATGGTAGTACTGTACGTAGCTGTCTGACTTCCGATGGTGGAGCACTTGGATCCAAAAGAGAAGCTGGAACTACGTTGCCGGAGGCACGGAGAAGGGATGTGCTGTGTTGGACTCATGTTGTAGTTGTCCTGCAGTTCCTCAAGAAGATTCTCCGTTAAGGCTTCATTCAAATTTATTGTGCCGGCCATGTCGGCTAACCTTGGGAGTTCCACAGAGCACCTTGAGCTGACCGAGGGAGATAAGGCGCTGGAAGGACTGGGGTAGAGGAGTGGGGAAGATGGTGTCTGGTCATCATCTTCCAGTTCGTCTAATTCAGAATTGGCCAGGATGGGAGATAAACGACCACTCAGCGTGCTTGCTGCTGAGTTTGCACGAGATCTGAAGTCAGTCCATGGATCAAAGTCGTCACTGGCATGTGAACTAGGGCTTCCTGACCACTTTGTGTGCTGTGAGGAAGGACTGCCTTCATTCCCTTCCTGTGTAGTCTGGAGCAAGGCTTTCTTCTTGTTTGCCCCTCGCTTGCTCTTTAGAAATTTACTGTTGTTGTCCATGGAAACTGCACGTCTCCGGGGAGATTTTCCAGTCTTTCCTCCATCAGGGTTTAGCATCCACCATGAGCTTTTGCCTGTGCCTTCATTCTGCACTCGAATGAATCTGCTGTGCAGGGAGAGGTTGTGTCGGATTGAGTTCTGTAAAGATAGAACAAAGGAGAGAATGAGACAAAGAGGGAACAAGACACACGGGCTGCATAATACACAATGCCACAGTCTGTTGAAGATGCAGTAGATGGTACAGATATGCTGGCTTAGTCCAGCCCATAAGACCATAACACTGAGGAGCAGAAAGAGGCCATTCAGCCCATTGAGTCTATTCTGCCATTCAAATCATGGGTGATGCATTTTTCCTCTCATCCCTATTCTCCTGCCTTCTACCCAAAATCCTTAATGCCCTGACTAATGAAGAACCTATCAACCTCTGCTTTAAATATACCCAATGACTTGGCCTCCACAGCCATCTGTAGCAACAAATTCAACAGATACACCACCCTTTGGCTGAAGAAATTTCTCCCTATCCCTGTTCTAAACAGGCATCCTTTTATTCTGAAGCTGTGCCCTCCTGATCCAAGACTCTCCACATCCACTTTATCCAGCCCTTTCATTACTTCAAACGAAATTTAGCCTATGTTAATGATCACTGGAGCACTGTCAATGGTGACGTCAAATAATTCCATTAACTACGTTTTAGTTCTATTTTCCATTCTCCCACTGTTACTACCCAATGCACTTGATTCTCCTTCTCCTTCTCCCTCTCATAAACACACCCACACAGACACATTTATAGTACAGATCCATTCACATGTATATATAGCCACACACGCACACACACACACACACACACACGCGCATACACACACACACGCGCATACACACACACACACACACACACACACACACACACACACACACACACACACACACACACACACACACACACACATACACACACCCCAACATTTCAAGGTCTTGGATCTTCCATATTCCAATTGGCACCACCAACATTTGCAGGTTTTATAAGATGAAAATCCTGTTCGGCCGATTTTCATATCGCCCTTTGACAAGATGATGAAAACAAATAAATTTCTCAGATAGCCAGAATTTATTATCATATGATAACCATCCTGGGAAACATTCATAACCAAGAACTATGTTGCTATTGAAGACAATAACACCTTAAGATATAGAAGCAGAAGTAGGCCAGTCAAATCAGCTCTGCTATTCCATCATGACCTGATCCATTCTCCCACTCACCCCCACTCCCCTGCCTTGTCCACATAACCTTTGATACCCTAACTATTCAGAGACCTATCAATCTCTGCCTTAAATACACCCAATGACCTGGCTTCCAAAGCTGCCAATAGAAGCAAATTCCAGAAATTCACCACTCTCTGGCTAAAGAAATTCCTCTGCAAGCAAATGGTAGATTGTCTTGTCCATCGCTATCTTGGTTAATGGTCCTGATTCATCGTTGATGTGTCACCCACAGCAAGTTCACCACTCTCATGTAATTTAGTTTAACATTTTGGGCTCCATGTCCCTGTTTTCAGGGACTACCAAGAAATTTTCTGGGTCTGGATTTATACCCAACAACCAGCTTGTTCGTAGAGGTGTTCATACTGTAGTTTACCCAGAGACCCAGTCCAAAGTATATATTATGAAAGATTAAAAGTGGCCAGAGTCCAAAGGGTTAAAGAGTGTAACAATGGAGCAATAAAGGAATTTTAACTTTTACACCTCTATGTTGTTTCCTGATCTGAGCTAAAGAAAAGAATTGGTCATCTGAATCTGTCAGTAAGACCAATATTATCTTGCAAACTACACCTCGAATTGGGTCAGATGATGTAACAAGCTAGGGCTGCTCTGGTTTCTTCCCACATCCCTTCCTACTTATCTGCGTCCCTGTGCCATTCAGGTTCAGTTTTATTGTCAGAGTACGTACATGACATCACATACAACTCTAAGATCTTTTGTTTTCTGTGGGTGAGGCAAAATTACCACTAATTGGTATGGCAAACAAAACTGTAAACAGCGTAAATATGTAAATAAATAAATGAATGTAAACAGATAACAAATGTAAACAAACCAACTGCGCAATACAGAGAGAATTTTAAAAATCAATAAAATGCACAAGTAGGAGTCCGTCAATGAGTCCCTGATTGAGTTTGTTGTTGAGGAGTCTGATGGTGGAGGGGTAGCAGCTGTTCCAGAACATGGTGGGGTGAGTCTTGTGGCACCTCGACCTCTTTCCTGATGGCAGCAGCGAGAACAGAGTGTGTGCTGGGTGGTGTGGATCCTTGATGATTGCTGCTACTCTCCAACAGTGACATTATTCTCGATATTGAGGAGTGTGAGATTGTGATGTCATAGGCTTTGTCCACTACCTTCTGTGATGCAGCTGGTCAGCACACTTTCCACCACATCTCTGTAGAAATTTGCCAGAGTTTCTGGTGTCATACCAAACATCTGCAAATTCCTGAGGAAGTAGAGGTGCTGACATGCTTTCTTCACAATATCCAGGAAAGATCCTCCGAGATAGTGACTCCCAAGAACTTCAATTTTCTCACCGTCTCCACCTCTAATGCCCCAATGACCACTGGATTATATACCTCTAGGTTTCCCTTCATGAAGTCAACAATAAGCTCCTTGGTTTTGGAGGCATTGAGTGCAAGTTTGCTGTGGGTGCACCATTCAGTCAAGTTTTCAATCTCACTCCTGAATGCTGACTCATCACCATGGTATTGTCAGTAAATTTGTAGATGGTGTTATTGTCACACCGAGCTACACTGTCGTGATGTAAAGTGAGTAGAGCAGGGGCTAAGAACACAGCCCTATGGTGCTCCAGTACTGATGGAGATTGTGGAGAAGAGGTTCTCACCAATCTTTACTGATTGTAGTCTGGAGGAGAGGAAAACTATGATCCAATTACACAGTGGGGTGTTGAGTCCCAGGTCTTGGAGTTTGCTGATCAGTTTTGAGTCCCAGTTCTTGGAGTTTGTTGATTAGTTTTGAGTCCCAGGTCTTGGAGTTTGCTGATCAGTTTTGAGGGGATGATGGTTAAATGTCAAATTGTATTCGATAAAGAGCATCCTGATGAATGCATCTTTACTCTCCAGGTGTCCCAGGATTTTGTGTAGAGCCAGTGAGGTGGCATCCGCTGTAGACCTGTTACTACGATAGATGAACTGGGATGTATCCATGTCATCTCTCAGACAGGAGCTGATCTGCTTCATCACCAGCCTTTCAAAACACTTCATCACTGTTGATGTAAATGCTACTGGTCGATAGTCATTAAGGCAGGTTACTACACTCTTCTTGGGCACCGGTATGATTGATGCCTATTTGAAACAGGTGGGTACCAGACTCTGCTGGAGTGAGATACTGAAGATATTCACAAATACATTGATAAGTTGGTCAGCACAGATTTCGTGTTCTAGATGGAATGCAATGCAGCACCAGGAGTTGAATTAATCTTTGATTCTTCACTCAAGTTCATTATTTTTGTTATTACAAAAAGTAAATCAGCTCCCTCCCCTGCCCTTTCTTACTTTCTCCACCAGCCTTTTATTCAGGTGCATGCCTGCTTTTTGTTCGCACCTTGAAGTCTGGTACTTTGGTGTTACAGTAAAACTCCTGGTATCCAGCACCGATGGGATTGGTAGATGGCGGATAAGTGAATGTTCGGGTTGTTTGATATTGCGCGAGGCGTGATTGGTAAACTAATGGCCAGGCGCACCAATTTTAAACTTCCGTACTTTTTACCTTTTTATTCTCTGTGATATTTTTGCCAGTTGATTGAAGCTGCCTGTTGCTTGAATTTCAGTTATCACTGGACACTGAGTTCCTCCAGCATCTCTGTGTTTTCACTACAAGGACAGGTTCTGCAAACCAGTGACAATATTAAAGTAGTGACAATATTAAAGTAGAAACGAGAGCAATATAATGAGAGCAGGAGGTGAATGATGGCTATCGCAATGAAGTTGTGATGTAGGAAAGCTCATGTGGAGTCAGTGGGCTGACTGGTCTGTTGTGCCGTAAATCGATGTAATAATGTTCTGTTAAATTATCACTGACAGGATCATTTTACTTCGGAGCATTTTATTGTGCTCTATGCTACATTCTGCAGCAGAACACTCTTGAGAAGAGAAGTCTGCAGACACCCTGATGAAGTAAAAACACAACGCTGGAGAAACTCAGCAGGTCACGCAGACCACTTTATATAGCAAAGATAAAGATGCAGAACCAAAATTTCTTCTTTGATGCCCTTCATCAAGGTATGAGACACACTTGAGAGCTATCGGGCACAGAACCCTATGAGTGGACAGTTAGCAATTCCAAAACCAAAGAGAAAGACTGCCATAGCATTATCATTATTTTACGTCTTTTTATTCACACGGTTTATTTATTCTTCAGGACTCGTCCATCAACTAGGAAGGAGACAGAGATCTGGAAGTCTGGTGAAAGAGGCATGAGCCATGCCGTAAAATTTTCCTCTAGCGAAAGAACTTATTTTGATTCAGGCAAAGAATTTTGCAGGGAAAATTGGCCACAAACTCACTGCTGGAGGATCTCAACAGGTCAAGTTGGGGAAAAGAATGGTCAACATATTGGCCCCGGTTTGAATTTTTTTTTAAGATGGTGGTTTATGTGACTAATATGATGATAGATGTGAAGTTAGTTGATATTTGGTGAAGGTTTATCTCTATAGAGAAAGTTTTTTTTCATCTTTTTTTTTTCTCATGCTACAATTTTTTTTAAGAATTGATTATTGTTTAAGAATTTTTGATAGACATTGTTATTAACTTTACTAATTTTTTATATTAAGTTTGAGTTAAATATATGTTTCATCTTAACTCTGTTTGTTAAATATAAGCATTTAAGTTTGATTTAAATATGTTTTTTAAGTCTGATATCTTAGTATTAATTACTTTTCTTTTTGTTAGTATTTTAATCGGTTATGTTTTTGGTTTTTTTTTGTAAGTGGGTTTTTTTTCTCACATATTATTAACTTTATTAATTCTTCACTCTTTATTTTGGGGGTGTAAAGGAGGGGTTGGACTAATTTGAGTTGGGTTATTAATGTGTAATAATTATTGGGGAGGGTATCGTTTATTTAGATTACTGATACTGTATTGTAATTTTATTATTTTATTCTTAATTTTTTTTAATGTAATCCTATATGTTATTCATGTTATAAAATCTTAAATAAAGTTTAAAAAAAACCATATTGGCCCCAAACTCTTCATTCAGACCGAAAGCGCTGAGGGTAGATCATCAGTATCATGAGGACAGGGTGGGAGGGGTTAGACATGGGCCAGAGGAGATTGGTGAATCAGTGAGGGATGAAGGATGATGGACAGGTGGGAGGGTGAGGAGTTGAGATTCAGAGGCAGTGCGAGACAATGAAGGAGAGAGGCGAGAGAAAACAAGGTGTTCAGATTTCAGATTCTTTCAGGTACAGATTTCAGATTTATTGACAGAGTACAAAAATGACATCATATACAACCCTAAGATTATTTTACCTGCAGGTGAGGCAGAATTACCACTTATTGGTAATGCAAAAAAAACCTATTCTCAACATACACATGAAAACAAATAAAGAAATGTAAACAAACTGACTGCAGTACAGAGGAAAAAAAATTAAAGGCAAATGTAAGAGTCCTTAAATGGGTCGTTTATTGAATTAAAACAAAACTGAAATACTGGAGGAACTCATAATTCTTCTTATTCCGTAAAGAAGGGCTCAGGCCAGAAATGTCGGCAATACATCCTTATCTCCTATGGAAACTGAAAGACCCGCTGAGTTCCTCCAGTATTTTGTTGTTCACCGCAATCGCCACATCTGCAGACTTCAGTGTTTCACTCTGATGGAGTTCGTTGTTGAGGAGTCTGATGGTGGAGGGGTAGCAGTGTTCCTGAACCAGGTAGAGGGGGTGGAATCTGATGGTAAGCAGTGAGAACAGAGTGTGTGCTGGGTGATGTGGATCCTTGATGATTGCTGCTGCTCTCCGACGGCAGTGTTGCCCGGGAGTGAAACAACTTGAGCCAAATACCTTTGCCACCTCCACTGCTTACCCTCCCCATCTGGCTGTCATCCTTCACCTCTCCCCACTTCACAAGTCACCTACTGGTCCCTGCCTAAATCGTCCCACCTTGTTCTCGTCACACATGCTCTCTCCCCCTCCACACTCTCAGTCTCGATGAATGCTTCTGGCTTGAAACTTCTCCCA